>NC_061512.1:240518844-240680255 GCF_022539505.1 Lolium rigidum | reverse complement strand
AGAAAATATCTAGACTTAGAGAGAACAATCATGCAAACCAAATTTTAACATGTGCTCTATATAGATTATTCATTAATGGGTACAAGGTACATGATGCAGGCAAACAAGATCTATGAGCACAACAGGCCCCCATGACCTCCACATTATTCAAGACAACCCCATACCATTCACACATGCGAAGGCATTTTCCGTTTCCAACCTTTATATCAACAGATTAGGTAGTTCCAACTTTAAGTGAACATTAAAGATAAAGCTAAATGCATGTGTTCTATTGAAACAATGAGAGCGTAATATCTCCAATATAAAGGATTGTAGGATCCGACTTTATTCAAACAAAATAAAAATAAAAACAAACAAACGGAGTGTCCAAGCAAAGCACACATAAGATGTGATGGAATAAATATAGTTTCACTGGGAGGGAACCTGACAATGATTGTCGATGAAGAAGGGGATGCCTTGGGCATCCCAAAGCTCAGGCCAGCACAGGTCTTAAAATATGGGGATAGACCACGAGGCATCCCCAAACAACTTTTCACTCTTCTTAATATAATATATCATCCTCCTCTCTTGACCCTTGAAAACTTCTATTCACACCAAACTGAAACAAACTCATTAGAGAGTGGGTGCATAATTCATATATTCAGTGTTAATCATTCTTAATACACTGGATGTTACACAAAGCCTCTCACGAAAGTTAATGGAACAAAGAAATCCATCAAACACTTAGCAAAGCGAACAATACGAAATAAAAGGCAGAATGTTTGTCAAAACAGAGCAGTCCTAATCAGACGAATTTTAAAATGGCACCGACTTGCTCGAATTAGAAATTCCCAAATTGAATGAAAGTTGCGTACACTCGAGATCATGCAAGTAAGTGGCAGTTATCCACAGGTTACCTACAGAGAAATTCTGCCCCAGTTCGTAGCAATAAGAGAAATCTGTTCTGTGATAATCCAAATCTAGTATTGACTTTACTATCAAAGACTTTACTTGGCACAAAAATGCAATAAAATAAAGATAAGGAGGGGTTTCTGATGGTAAACAACTTCCAAGACTCAAATATAAAAAAATAAGTCATATTAAAAACATGGGTTGCTCTCCCATAAACGCTTTCTTTAACGCCTTTCCAGCTGAAGCGCAAAAAGTGTAGATCAAGTGTTATCAAGAGATGAAGCATCAACATTACCTGGAGCTTTATGCCTACCTTTCTTATTCTTTTTCTTACTCTTTAGTTTGGGAATACATGTCCTCACGTGAAGTGAATTTTAGGGTGCCTTCTCCACATTATGTTGCTCCCAATAGTTTAGTGGAAGATCTTTAGAGTCTCGTTGTGCAGGCTGCACATTTCAACAGCAGTGTCGGTGGATACGTTCTTCCCAGAATGGTTCTTTTTCACCCTCCTACGGCCTATTCCTGGAATTATATGAGTTATCAATAAGAGTTATTCCTTCTCCTCCTTTAGTCCCAAAGAAGAGTGTCAAAGATTCATAAGCGCATCCTCTCTGAGCATAAGGCAAAATTGAATATAATATCACAATAGGCATGAAAGTTTTCACACCAATAATAACTTTAGTAGTAGGGTCCCACATTGAAGAAGATTGAGTTCTAAAACTTGATCGAGGCGGTTCACGAACATAACTATAATTTTCTTTCAAAGCGAGATGCACATATCTCAAGAGTGTTTAATCTATTATAAATGCTAATAAGAGCTGAATCAAGAGTTATTAATTTGACCCATGTGATGCAACCAATTTTTATGGCATTAAGCAGTCGCCATTGCAATGAAGGAAATCTCTCCTCCTACTCGGCATTTCCAAGAGCATATCTATAGCGAAATCCCTTAAGCCCAAAATAAAAATTACTAAGGAGAACGCCAGACTTAGTGTCATTTGAGAAGTTCAACTACGATAAGAATAAAAAATTCTAGACCAAGCATCTTTAAACTCTCCTCATTCCCTTGTTTAAAAGTAAAAACTAATTCCTCGGTGAAGAAATGTACTTAGGTGCGAGCTAGACATGATAACAAAAGTAAACTAAATGCTAGTAACTATTTTTTTTTGTGTTTTTGATATGGAGAACAAGACGGTAAATAAAGTAAAACTAGCAACTAATTTTTTTTTTGTTTTGTTTAAGTGCAGCAAACAAAGTAGTAAATAAAATAAAGCAAGACAAAAACAAAGTAAAGAGATTGCCGAGAGTGGAGACTCGCTTGCGGCGTGTCTGAACGATCTCCCCAGACAGCGGCGCCCGGAAAAAGAGCTTGATCGTGCAATTCACACACGTCCGTTAGGGAACCCCAAAGGAGGAAGGTGTGATCTGGCGATGTGAAGTTTTCCCTCGAAAGAAACCAAGGTTTATCGAGACCGAGAGGAGCCAGAAGCCACGTTGCTGAAGGTTGATGGCGGCGAAGTGTAGTGCGGCGCAACACACAGCGATTCAGTGCCATGTGGAACCTGCACAACCCAACCAAAGTGCTTTGCCCCAGCATACTTACATTGAGGTTGTCAATCTCACCTGACTTGTTTTGTGAACAAAGAGATTGACATATTGTGTGGAAGATCGAATACTTGTCTGTGAGCATTTACAGTGAATCCTTCATCAAAACTGCCTGTCAACACCTTCTGCTCCTCGTTGGGATCGACATTCTTACTTATCGAAGATACTACGATACACCCCCTATACTTGTGGGTCATCAAGTAGCAGGTGGAGCAATAGGCGTGCATATAAAATCATTATTATTTGTGTTAGTGAAATCACACAACTTAGTGTTCTCACGAGTATTCATTTTAACAGTAGTAAATAAAGCAAACTAAATAAAGTAGAAGCAAGTAACTATTTTTTTTGTATTTTTGATATAGAGAAAGCAAACAAAGCAGTAAATAAAGTAAAGTAAAGCAAGACAAAAACAAAGTAAAGAGATTGGATGTGGGAGACTCCCCTTGCAGCGTGTCTTGATCTCCCCGGCAACGGCGCCAGAAAGCAGTCTTGATGGCGCGTGATGCACACGTCCGTTGGGAACCCCAAGAGGAAGGTGTGATGCGCACAGCAGTAAGTTTTCCCTTAGAAAGAAACCAAGGTTATCGAACCAGTAGGAGATGAAGGCCACGTGAAGGTTGTTGGCGGAGGAGTGTAGTGCGGCGCAGCACCAGGGATTCCGGCGCCAACGTGGAACCTGCACAACACAATCAAAATACTTTGCCCCAACTTAACAGTGAGGTTGTCAATCTCACCGGCTTGCTGTAAACAAAGGATTAAACGTATGGTGTGGAGAATGATGTTTGTTTGCGAAAAACAACAGAGAACAGAGTTTGCGTGAGATTGTATTTCAGATGTAAAAGAATGGACCGGGGTCCACAGTTCACTAGTGGTGTCTCTCCGATAAGAAATAGCATGTTGGGTGAATAAATTACAGTTGGGCAATTGACAAATAGAGAGGCCATAACAATGCACATACATATCACGATTACTAATATGAGATTTAATTAGGGCATTACGACAAAGTACATAGACCGCTATCCAGCATGCATCTATGCCTAAAAAGTCCACCTTCGGGTTAGCATCCGCACCCCTTCCAGTATTAAGTTGCAAACAACGGACAATTGCATTAAGTATGGTGCGTAATGTAATCAACACAAATATCCTTAGACAAAGCATTGATGTTTTATCCCTAGTGGCAACAGCACATCCACAACCTTAGAACTTTCATCACTTGTCCCAGATTCAATGGAGGCATGAACCCACTATCGAGCATAAATACTCCCTCTTGGAGTCACAAGTATCAACTTGGCCAGAGCCTCTACTAGCAACGGAGAGCATGCAAGAACATAAACAACACATATATGATAGAGAAATAATCAACTTGACATTGTATTTCATATCCATCGGATCCCAACAAACGCAACATGTAGCATTACAAATAGACGATCTTGATCATGATAGGCAGCACAAGATCTAACATGATAGCACAATGAGAAGAAGACAACCATCTAGCTACTGCTATGGACCCATAGTCCAAGGATGAACTACTCACACATCAGTCCGGAGGCGATCATGGCGATGTAGAGTCCTCCGGGAGATGATTCCCCTCTCCGGCAGGGTGCCGGAGGCGATCTCCTGAATCCCCCGAGATGGGATTGGCGGCGGCGGCGTCTCTGGAACTTTTTCCGTATTGTGGCTCTCGGTAATAGGGTTTTCGCGACGGAGAGTATATGTAGACGGAAGGGCAGAGTCGGGGGAGGCACGGGGGCCCCACACCACAGGGTGGCGCGGCCCCCCCTTGGCCGCGCGGCCCTGTGGTGGCGGCGCCCCGTGGCTCCACTTCGTATCCTCTTCGGTCTTCTGGAAAGCTCCGTGGAAAAATAAGATCCTGGGCGTTAGTTTCGTCCAATTCCGAGAATATTTCCTGTGTAGGATTTCTGAAACCAAAAACAGCACAAAACAGGAACTGGCGCTTCGGCATCTCGTTAATAGGTTAGTGCCGGAAAATGCATAATAATGATGTAAAGTGTGTATAAAACATGTGAGTATTATCATAAAACTAGCATGGAACATAAGAAATTATAGATACGTTTGAGACGTATCACACCTATATAAAGAGGAGGAGGGGAGGGGCTGACCACAACAAAGCAGACGCACCACCAAGGGGCTTCATGGCCGGCGCCCTAAGCCCCCTCTCTCCCAAACCCTTGCTCTCCCTCCTCTCTCTCTCCCGCACTGCTTACGGCGAATCCATGCCGGAGATCTCCACCACCACCGTAACCATGCCGTCATGCTAGCGGGATTCCTACGAGGATCTATTGCATCCGTTGCCCGCTGGAACGGGGGAGGACGTCTTCATCAACACCGTACGTGTGACCGAGTGCGGAGGTGCTGCCTGACTGTGGCACCGTCAAGATCTTCTACACGCTTTTGAAAGCGGCTAGTGATTGACCACATCAACCACGAGATTTATCTCGTTAACACTTAGCGATCTTCGAGGGTATCTTGATCTTCACCTCGTTGCTATCATCTACTAGATTAGATCTTGGTTTGTTATTCGTTCTTGCGGTAGGAAATTTTTGTTTTCTATGCTACGAATCCCTACAGTGGTATCAGAGTCATGTGTATACATAGATTGGTTGTACGAGTAGAACATAATGGTTTTGTGGGCGTTGATACTTTTGTTGTCATTTGCTTATCGTGTATTTTGCATCTTGCGGCATGGTGGGATGAAGAGGCCCGGGCTAACCTTACATGACCGCGTTCATAATACTTCCTCCACGCTTGACATACAACTTATATTGCATAAGTGGCTTTGCGGGTGTCAGTTTCTCTCACCATAGTTAAGATCCAATTTACAGTTTCAATTGACAACACTTGTATCAGCGTTGTGGTTCATGTTCGTAGGTAGATTAGATCTTACTCGAAAAACCTAAACCACGTAAAATATGCAAAAAAAAATTAGAGGCGTCTAACTTGTTTTCGCAGGGTTTGGTGATGTGATATGACCATGATGTGATTATGAATATATTTAATGTATGAGATGATCCTTATTGTATTGTGGCAACCGTCAGGAGCCTTATGGTTGTCTTTAATTTTGTTTCGATTCATCATGAAGTAGTTTTATTTCAAAGTAGTTGTAAAGTGATGGACAACCATGAAGACGGCGCCATGGACCTTGACGCCCCGCCGATGATGATGGAGATCATGCCCGTTGATCACCAACAATGACCCGCAAAAACCTCGGTGGCACATCCGCGGTAGGATCACTAGAAACTACCAAGCCTAGCATCCATGAAACCAATCCCGAGAAAGCACAAAATTTAGTTTTTTGATCTTTGTTTCCACATGATCTCCTCCCTGTGGAGAACTTCATCCAGTCTAGCTGCAACTTTTTTTTATTTCTCGATTGTTGTGTTTGTAATTCTTCTTTGCAGAAATCCCAGTCTCTTTGATTGATTTCCTTATTAATGGAGCCAAAGCTGACTTTGCTCCAAGCTTTCATGGAATCCATGTTAGCAAGATGTAGCTATACCTCTTTCACAACATTTGCAAAACTCTCCTCCCTTTCCCAAATGGCTTCGTACCTAGGAGGTAGGGAGTTCCTCTGGTCTTGGTCACTTCTGAAGTTAATGAAGATGGAGCAGTGATCTGAACGAGAAGACACCAAGTGCTCCACAATTACATGTGGATAGAGATGGATCCAACTCGGGCAAGCCACAGCTCCGTCCAAGTGAACTCTCACGAATGTCCTCCATCATGAATGGTTACATCGGTTTGGTACTCGAACCCAATAGTTTTGGAGTACAGGGGTACCGTAAATTCAGCTACTTCTTTTGCACTACAAACATGCTCAATAATAAGTTATATTGTGTAAAACCAGATGTTTGTGGGAGCGATGTTTTGAAACATGGGAGCATATGCTACTCTATTTTAAAATGCATCTTCCACACGTTTCGAATTTAAAAAAAAATTGAAACGAAAAATTGGCACGTACCTGTTCACATGCTACACGGTCACAAAGTCGTTTCACAAAAAGTAGACTTATCATGTAACATGTGTAAAAAAGATAAAATTATGCTAAAAATAATGCTTTTCACAAGATAATTTTCTCTTTTTACATAGACCACAAAAATATTGGTTTGTCGTGAAACTTGACGAACGTTCATAAATTATGGAGATGTATACGTAGAATTTTTTGTTAAAATTTTTCAATACTTCAAAATGTGATTTTTTTGATAGAGAGAGCATCCGTACCCGGTAGCTGAATTTAATTTCCGGATGTTGGTTCTCTTTGACCGATTCACTTTGAAGTTCTGTTTATATACCGTGTTCATACGGCCGAGTGGCGTGACGGCCCGTATGCTCCACACCGGACGGGTCGATCCATCGACCAGAAGTTCAGATCGCATGCAGTCACGCACTGACTATCTGCGAGTCTTCATAAGTTCAGATCACATCACACCAACACCAATGTTTGACTCGCGGTTGGCGTTGGCCCAAGCTTTACAGGACCTTCCGATCATATCCAGCTACCGCTTCTCACTGTCCCACTCCTACATGTACGTGCAGTAACTGAAACAGAACGATACTACGACCGCACCGCCTGCGACGTGCCATGCAGCCCGGACCGGCCATGAGCAGCAGCACGGTCACCTCCTCATCCTCTCCGCCTCTGACTCCGTCGTCTCCGCTCCCGGTCAGCGTCGGCCCAGGACGCCGGCGGTACGCCTTCACACCGTCCCCGTCCGCGTCGCCGCCCTTCTCTCCGGCAGCCACATCACCGTCGCCGTCGTGGCCGCTGTTGGAACGGGCAGTGCAGTCCGAGCCGAAGCTGCATTACTCCCCGTTCTCCACCGACGCCGCATTTGCCCGGGAGCAGCGGCCACCTTGTCGTCCGAGAACACGGTTCGATCTCGGAGCGTGGTGGTAAGTATAACTAGATACACACATTTCTTGTTTGCAGTTTGGATAGTTAGTGGTTTTGTAACTCTTGTGTAGCACGTGCTGGCTGGTTGCAGTTTTGAGTGGGTGCTGGTGCTGGTATGCTGCTGCTGCCGCCGCTCTTCCAGGCCCGTGTCCAAGGTTCAGAATTCAGTTGAGTAGCTTGAAAGTTAAAAACAGTCAAGGCCTGCAGCAATGCGATGTACTGCGGTGTTGTTCAACTAGCTATGTTTCCCAACTTCGCTGTTGTTACTACTAGCTCCTGGAGAACATCCGTTCCTAAATACAAAATATTTTGGGAGTTTACATTAAGTGTCAATTCTAACTCTACCCTCTTCAATATTTTTAACACTAATTACTCCATTTAACAAAATTTTCATCCGTATTACCCATTTAACTAAACTTTTACCAGATTTTATCCTCCCTAAGATTTCGCCCCATTTTAGACAACCATGTCAAGATATCTTTCAAACGCGTATGCTCTAGACATATTTATGATAATTAAGGACACCAAAATAACATGGACACATATAGACACACTATAATCTATATGTAAATGCCACATACTAACCTGTGAAGGGGTATAATTCCATGTTTTCTATTTAATTTTTCCATATCTATATGAGATCAATAGAATGTCGGGTTGTACTGACCATAAATGTAGTAAATTAAAAAGAATAAGATAACATAAATTTTGCTAAAAATGCTCAATTTAACATAAGGTTTTTTTACATCTGAGTAATGTAATCGTCGCATTGCTTATTTTATTAAGTATGGTTTCAACATAATTAAAATATATTGCTTATGAAACATTCTTAAGAAAGTAAAAAAAGTTAGTACAAATAGGCGTCACTTGTTTGCTTTTAATGAACGGGTGAACTAGCATGGAGCTGGAATCACCGTCTATGAAACTCTTTGATGTGTAAGCGGATAAAGGAACCGATCCTAATTCCTTCAACTAGCAGATTTATATGAAAACAGAAAAACAGAAAAATCGACTGTGAAGTTCACAAATTCTTCTCGAGTGACCTAAATATTAATAGACCAGTTAATTAATGTCAGAAAAGATTAAAAAAAGTTAGCAAAATGTATGAATTTTTATATCGGTTGTGTCGCAAGTTACTTTGTAAAACCATCTATGAATTAATCTCTTGAAGGAACAAACCTATCATTCAACAACTTTTGCGCCACCCATTATCTCACAAAGTGATAGTTCACTTTGTTGTGTATTGTTTCACATTAAAGCTCTCTCGATTGTGCGTCATAGCCTCATAGGAGACACCAATATTATAACACGGTAGCTCGGGGTGTTGCACTCTTAATTCATCAACAATAATTGCTTCAGCGGCAACATTTACGAGCATATCTTATAGTCACCTTCAACGCTGAACCGTGCAAGGTAGCTTGTTATCACACACTCCATTTGCAAGATTTGATCAAAGAGATACTATAAAACATCCTATTGATCTGCTACCATCGTGCTGGTTCACATTGGGAAAACACGGGCTAGAGTTGGACTGCAGAATTTGCAAATCCAGTCACCATTTTCCAGATCCGTTTAAATATGTTACTCCTTCGTTTCATAAAGGATGATTAGATTTGTCTAAATTTAGATATATGTATTTGACACGAAAGAAGTATAATCCTTCTGTCCTTTAAAGACGAGATGCTCGGTTGGGTTAGGGACAAGCTTTTAGCAGCACGTTGTTGTTAATTTAAACTCGTTGACTGAGCTTTTAGAAGCATGTCGTTGTTAACTTGTCCTCGTTGACTTTTGTTTTTGGACGACTATATGCCGGTGGGCATTTTCGAGGAGGAAACCAGAGTGATTGCAAGATGCTGTTTAAAGTTCGGTCACCTCGAATACCATTGTTGTTGTGTGATTTTCCTAAGTATAGTACTACCATTCTGCATGCGGCCAGATCGATGCATATATTGGCACACTGCAATCGTGGACGTACTCGAGGTTTAGGACACACTCCCCGGGCACGAAGGAAGCGACGGAGCGAGGCCAGGCGAGGCAACCAATCAAGAAATTGGCACACTGCAATCGTGGACGTGCTCGAGGTTTAGGACACACTCCCTGACCCTGGGCACGAAGGAAGCGACGGAGCGAGGCCAGGCGAGGCAACCAATCAAGAAAACACAGCAAGCCCACCACATCACTGACAGTCGAACACGGCCACCGCCATCACGTCCCTACTGCACTCCGAACGACCTGGAGCCAGGGCTGCACGCGCGTGTGTGATGCCAACGCCTGCAGGGAGCGGCCGCGGCGGGTGTGCGTGTGCCCGCGAGGACGAGCCAGCAGCGTGGGGGCGCGTCCTCTTGTATCAGTATTCAGTACATGCCGCGCCAGCGCGAACAGCAGGGCCATGATTAGTAGGTCACTAGGTCGCAACACCTCGAAACATGTTTAGAGGAGCAGAAAACAGTTCGATGGTACATTCAGTTCACATCTACGTTGTGGCCCGCACGTCTCTTAAAGCACTTTTAGGCCGAGGTTTTTTATGGTACAAATTACTTGTCCCGTGGAGGAGTAGTATTTGACCAGGGGTTGTTTAGGTAGCGAGTAGTTTAGGTAACGTTTCGTTTATTTTATTTTTGAAAGGTGCATGATTTAGGGGGCAGTGACGATCCCTCGCACGAGTACAGAGGAAAGAAGCCGTCATCTTGCTTGCCCCTCGCATTAGCCAGGGAGAGAACCGTGTTAGACTAGACAGACGTATACACTATGTGTACGTATAGGACTCTTTTGTAACCGTATTTTATACCAATATATAATGAGAAGATCCCTACCCGACGAGGCACGTCTCGTCGGGATGCACAATTACGTTTCTTTCATGGTATCAAGAGCCGCGACCTGACCTAGGGTTTCGTCGCCGCCGCCGACTTCCACTTCCGCGCTCCGCCGCCACAGCTCGTCGCTACCATGATGGCTTCCGGGTCGTCCGCCGACATCACGGCGTCGACCACATCCTCTTCCTCCGCGGGGCTCTCCGTCCCGCCCGCATCTGCTGCCGCGCCGCCCCCTGCCTCGACCTTGGGCGCCGGCCATGGTGCGGTCCCTCCAGGAGCGCCTCCGCCCGTGCTGCCGGCCGCTGTGCTGCCCACTGCCACCACCCTGGGCGCCGGCCTTGGCGCGCTGCCGATCGCGCCGACTCCTGCTGCGGCCACGGACGACGGCACCACGTTGCCTTCAGCAACGATGGATGCTATTTTCACTGATGCTTCGATCTACTCTGACGTCCTTGCTGCGTCCTTGCGCCAGCAACACTACCCTGGATACAACTATCACCAGATGGCAGGGTATTCTCCACAGGGCATGTACCCTCTTGCCCCCGTGGCAGCCCCCGACCCTCTGCTCCACCGCCCAAGACGGCGCCCCCTCCCACGACCCCTAAGCCGACTGCTGGGCGTGGCAGTGTCGTCTGTCAGCTCTGTGGAGTCCCTCGTCACACTGCTTCTCGGTGCTACAAGCGGTTTAACCGTGACTTTCTCGGCATCGGCAATGATGGGCGCGACACCGAGAAGCAACTCTCCATGGCGATGACTGCCTCCCATGGATCCTCCTCTGGCGCTCCTCAGGTTGCAGACCCGGCGTGGTATGCAGACTCTGGCGCCACTCATCACATTACTCATGAGTTGGACAAGCTCACCTCACGAGAGCCCTACCACGGCACCGACCAGGTTCACACAGCAAACGGTTCAGGTATGCGCATTCATAATATTGGTCATGCTATTTTACCTACTCCATCCTCTAGGTCTCTAGCTCTTAATCATGTCCTTCATGTCCCTAAAGCAACTCGCAATTTGTTATCTATGAGTAAACTTTCATCTGATAATAATGTATTCATTGAACTTCATCCTCATGATCTTTTTGCTAAGGACCGGGACACGCGGGCACCCATTCTTAGAGGTCGTTGCAGTGGTGGTCTCTATGAGATTAAAGCTCCTGTCATCAAGCAAGCACTTAGCAGCGTCAAGGTGTCTCGTGATATGTGGCATCGTCGTTTAGGACATCCAGCATTACAAGTCGTTCAACATGTTCTTCGTAGTCATGAATTACCATCCCTCCATGAGTCCAATAAAATTGAGTCTGTTTGTGATGCTTGTCAGCAAGGGAAGAGTCATCAGTTACCCTTCTCCTTGTCTACTCGTGTAACAAAGTTTCCATTAGAGATTATTTATTCTGGTGTGTGGGGTCCTGCACAACTATCTGTTAGTGGACATCGTTTTTATGTGAGTTTTGTTGATGTTTATAGTCGTTTCACTTGGCTCTATCTTCTTAAGCATAAATCTAATGTCTATGATGTGTTTCTCCAGTTTCAGAACCATGTTGAACGCCTGTTAAATCGCAAAATTATTCATGTTCAAACTGATTGGGGGGAGAGTATGAGAAACTTCATCCCTTCTTTCATAACTTGGATATCTCACACCGCGTGTCTTGTCCTCACACTCATCAACAGAATGGCACTGCCGAGCATAAGCACCGTCACATTGTTGAAACCGGTCTTACCTTGCTCGCTCATGGGTCTGTCCCCTTATGCTATTGGAGTGATGCGTTTTCTACTGCTTGTTTTCTTATCAACAGGCTTCCTAGTCGCACCATCGACATGAAAACTCCTCTTGAGCGTCTTCTTAAGGAAACACCTGACTACACCATTTTTAAGGTGTTCGGCTGTGCCTGTTGACCTCATCTTCGACCATATAATAATCACAAACTTGAGTTTCGGTCTAAGAAGTGTGTGTTTTTGGGTTATAGTTCTCTTCATAAAGGATACAAGTGTCTCCATGTTCCCTCCAATCGAGTTTATATATCTCGAGATGTCATCTTTGATGAGAATGTGTTTCCTTTTGCTAACTTGCCCAACTCACAAACACTACCACCCATATCGGAGTCGTCTTTACTTTCAGCTGACCAATTTATGGATGATGCACACTGCCTCGATGTTGCTTGCTAACCATGGTGTAGGTACTGGACGAGGAGGTCGACTGGAAATTTCAATCCCGCCCGCACCGCCACGGGACGTCGATCAACATGCTCCTACTATGCATGGCTTGCTGCCCATGCATGGCTCCTCCTCGGGCTACGCGCAGCCATACACCACAACAGCTTCAGCCAGCCCTGCCTCGGGCTGCGTGGAGCCATGCAATGGCTTGGCTGGAGGCTCAGCCGACTCCACCTCGGGCTTTGTGCCTGCATGCGGAATGCAAACGCCCGCTCCAGGCCTGGCCACTACAGCTCGTGGCATGTCCACTGATTCTCCTGTGCATGCGACAGGGCCCCTGGACGTGACTCCTTTGGCTGTCACGCGCGCGATGCGCCCGCCCGTTCCTGGTTTGCTGAACGATGACGCTGCTGACTCCTCCCTGGATGTGACGTGTACTACAGCTGCTGCTCCTGCCTCTCGTGCGTGCGACTCCAGCAACTCTGGACGGTCTCCTCCTGGCCCATCACCGGTGTCCCCTGTCCCCCAGGCAGCGACACAGCCAGCAGTAGCAGCTCCGTCCGTTCCGTCAACAACAGCAGCTGACTCCACTTCGTCTGCTGCTCCTGCTCCTCCACCGACTGGCCCTATAACACGTCTACGTCGAGGTATTAAACAGCCTAAACAGCGCACAGATGGTACAATTGCTTGGAATTGTGTTCTGCAGGCTTATTCTGCGTCGAAGCATACTCATGAACCCCGGGACTATAAAGAAGCTCTACGCCTTCCTCTACGGCGCGATGCTATGGAGGCTGAATTTTCTGCCCTACAGGACAATGGTACTTGGCAACTCGTTCCCCCTGTTTCTGGCGTTAATCTGATTGATTCCCGGTGGGTCTTTAAGGTAAAGCTTCATGCTGATGGCTCTATTGAGAGATACAAGGCACGTTTAGTTGCGAAAGGCTAGAAACAACGATATGGTCTTGACTATGACGAGACTTTCAGTCCTGTGGTGAAACCTCCTACCGTTCGGTTATTACTTGCTATGGCTCTTTCGCACAGATGGTACCTTCGTCAGCTTGATATTCAGAATGCCTTTCTCCATGGTTTTCTGGATGAGGAGGTTTATATGAGGCAACCCCCTGGCTTTGTTGATTCCGCTAAACCGGATCATTACGCGAGACTTGTCAAATCACTCTATGGCCTGAAGCAGGCTCCTCGTGCTTGGCATGCCCGTCTCAGTTCGGTTCTTGGTGCCTTGGGCTTTTCCCCGTCAGTGGCAGATACGTCCTTGTTTATTCTTCGTCGCCAGGATGTTACAATTTACCTGTTGGTCTATGTTGATGACATTATTGTTCTCAGCTCACTAGAGGCTGCTATTCCTAGGTTGATTGGTCAGCTTCGGTCTGAGTTTTCTGTGAAGGATCTTGGTGTTCTACATTATTTTCTGGGTATTGAAGTGTCATCGCCCTCCACTGGCCATCTTCTTCTTCAACAGCGTAAGTATGCTTTGGAGCTTCTTGCTCGCGCTGGTATGTTGAAGTGTACTCCAGTGACTACTCCTATGGCGTCCTCTGAACGCCTGTGCAGCTCCGATGGTGATGCTCTTTCTTCTGAGGAGGCGACTCAGTACCGCAGTATTGTTGGTGGTCTTCAATATCTCACAGTGACACGACCAGATTTATCCTTTGTGGTTAACAAGGTCTGCCAATTCCTTCATGAGCCTCGAACGCCTCATTGGTCTGCTGTCAAGCGGATCCTTCGCTATGTACGTCACACCATTCAGTGTGGCTTACTTTTTCGGTCTTCCTCCTCTACACTACTTTCGGCATTTTCTGATGCTGATTGGGCTGGCAATATGGATGATCGGCGATCCACGGGGGATATGCTATCTTTTATGGAGGAAATTTGATCGCCTGGAGTGCACGGAAACAGTCTACTGTCTCGAGATCAAGTACAGAGTCTGAGTATAAAGCTCTTGGTGATGCTACAGCTGAGCTGATCTGGGTACAGTCCTTGTTGCGTGAGCTTGGTGTCACTCAAGGCCGACCTCCAGTCTTGTGGTGTGACAACATTGGTGCAACTTACTTGTCATCAAATCCAGTGTTTCATGCAAGGACCAAGCATATTGAAGTAGACTTACATTTTGTTCGTGAGCAGGTGTCTCGAAAGCAACTTCAGATTCGGTTCATCTCTTCAAAGGATCAAGTTGCTGACATCTTCACTAAACCTCTCCCTTTACCTTTGTAAGCGCAATCTCAATCTTTCACTAGTTGAGATTGAGGGAGGGTGTTAGACTAGACAGACGTATACACTACGTGTACATATAGGACTCTTTTGTAACCGTATTTTATACCAATATATAATGAGAAGATCCCTACCCGACGAGGCACGTCGGGACGCACAATTACGTTTCTTTCAAACCGCCGGAAGCCCCTGACGCCCTCACTCCTACGCTGCCACCGCTGCTCCGCCCCCAACCACGGAGCCATATTCCCCTCCCCATCTTCCTCCCCTTGTCTGCTAGGCCTTCCATGGATGATTGCACGTGAGGCCAGGATCTCGCAAACGTGGCCGGCTCTAGCACTGTCGTCTGTGTAGTTTGCACGAGGTGTGTTTGCCTCCTTTCTCCTCGCCAGCAGGTCACCGCTCTGGACCCGAGGCGGCAAATGCATCACCGTGCGGTCGTCGGAGTCGCAGAAGTTGGTGTTGGCGCCGGACGCTTCCCCGAGGCCTCCGTCCCCCATGCGAGGCTAGTCCGCGTCCACCTTCCCCTGCTTCTGCAAGTCTGGTCGACGCAGCTGCCACACTAATACGAGGGCGTCGGCGAGCAAGGACTTGGCGTGGAAAGAGGAAGTGGGGTCGGGGACGTCGGTCGCCGAGAGAGTGGAGTGGATGCCGTCGTCGATGCAGTGGCGTGGGAGTGCGGCCGGATTCGCCGTCGTTGACTCAGTGGAGCGGGGATTGTGGTGGAATGAGTTCTGGGGTTAACCGTTGGGGCTGCAACCAAGCCGGTTCCAAAAATTTCAACATCCAAAAATACGCTTTGGTGGGCAGGAATATAACGATTTTGCACTTGCTTGAAAAAATACTTATCCTCTGCGTAATAAGTATTGGCCAATATGAGCGGTTGGGTATGGGCTGTTGAACGGTTGGTACTCATTTGTCCCTACCGTAAAAGATCCCTTTAGACTAGGCCTCGGAGGAACATCCAGGACACCGGCAATACATCACCCTCATCTCGTCTGTTTCCAAGAACGCGGCGTACCAGCGGATGTAGGCGGTGGAGATGGCGCGAGCTCAGGCGGTGCAGCGAAAAAGCTGCGAGATATTTTCGGTTACCGCCCACCTTATTTCGCTCCCTTATTTAGCTCTACTCTCATCGCCAAAAATCCAAATCGGCCATTCCCCCTAGTCGAGCTCTTCCCATTTCGAGATCCAAGGTGATGGCGGGAGCATCTTCAACAGCTGTGAAGAGAAGCTTGTCGGCGGTCGTCGGCGGCGTGCCTTCACCATCTTCGCCACCCTCTGTTCTGCTGGATCATCTCCCGATGTCTGTAAGAAAGCTCAAACCATGTATGTGGTAGATGTGCATGCAGGGTAATAGTGTGTTGATCATGTTAGATTGAGATTTAGATTGTATGAAACCATTTTGATGCTTCATAGTGGATTCAGGGAGTGCAGTTCTGCGGTTTTAAGTGTTAAATCTACCGTAGGTCGTCATACCTTCCACTCCGTTGAGCTCGACGACCCACTCTGTTGAGCTCGATGATAGTGGTTCTGCCTTCCACTCTGTTGAGATCGGCGACAGTGATTCTTCCTTCCACTCCGTGAAACATAGCCACAGTGGTGTTGCCTTCTTCTCCCTCCAGCTCACCAACATTTGTGCTTAATCCTGCTCCCCTCAATGTAAGCTATTTTATTGTCCTAATTACCATTGTTATGATGGCTTGTGTTGGTCAATTAACCCTACACAAATGATGTTCATGCATATCATCGGTGCTTTCTCCTGAACTGATGAACATACCATCTATGGCATGGAAGGTGCCTGATTGGGCGCTAGCTCATCCATATTTATTTCCACCCAAACAAAATATAGTGTGGGGAGCCAGTCTGTCAGATTTTGTCCTGAACAGGCTTTGTGAGCAAGTCAAGAGGGGAGGGGGTTGACTGTACTCGTGGCTTCAAAGAATATCATCTGCAGAGTGTGCAATGATGTTCTTGACTTCACATGCATTACTTAAGTGGGCAACTGTGTGGAAGGATAAGAAGCTTCCAGGAGTGACATTTTGCAGCCTGAGTTATGCAATCATGATGGACAAGGAGCAGCTGAAGTCACACCTCATCGTGTTTCTTTCATATTACTTCTTTGTTAAGCATGCTCATTCTGTTATGATGAACTCAACTAACAAAATGTATTCTCATTGTTAGCAATCCCTGAAGCACCAGAATTTGCTGAACACCCTCATTACCAACTACCAACATATGAAGACAATCTTCAATCAACCCTACGTGCATGCCGAGGATCTCTCTTCTCTCTGTGCAACCTCATGACAACGATCAACTACCTTGAGGATAACAAGGCCGATGTCACCAACTATGTTGACATGACAGGGTCAGGGAGCAGTACCTGGCTTAGGACATGACTGCGCAGGCACCACTGTTAGTGCTGCTGCTTTTTTGTTGTGTGTGACGTGGTATATATATTAACCCCTCCGATGATGAACTAGTGATGCATCTCCAGCTGCAGTTTTTTGGTTAGCTCGTGGTGCATCGGTAATTATGGTAGCTACTATTAGGCAGTACCACCCCTTTGATTCACTACTAGGAAAAAGCTTATAGGTGGTGGCAAGTGGTGCCGGCGCACCACGTTGGACATGCGCCGGTGGCAACTGGTGTCGGCGCACCACTTTGCCACCGCGCCGGCGATGATGGCGCACTACCGGCGCACCAGCCAGGAAGCTGCACCGGCGAAAAGAGGAGGCCGTGGCTCCCCCCAACCGGGCCAGGCCCAGGAAAGTATTGCCAGCCCAGGGGCGCACTGGTGGAATTTGGCTATTGCCAGCGCGCCCCTGGGCCGGTGCACCGGCAATACTTCCTGGGCCTGGCCCGCAACACATTTAGCCGGATCGGCTTAATGATGACCCACAAGTATAGGGGGTGTATCGTAGTATCTTCGATAAGTAAGAATGCCGATCCCAACATGGAGCAGAAGGTGTTGACAAGCAGTTTCGATGAAGGATTCACTGTAAATGCTCACAGACAAGTATTCAGGGGGTTTTGATGTAACAGATGAATAAAGTACGAGTAAATAAAGTGCGAGAGTAATAATTGCAGCGAGTGGCCCAATCCTTTTTAGCACAAAGGACAAGCCGGTTTGTTTACTTATAATGACCAAATGTTCTCGAGGACACACGGGATTTTAGTCTAGTGCTTTTGCTACATACGGCTAATTAATCTTCATTGTTTTGATAAGTGTTGTGTGGGTGAACCTATGCTAATGTACCGCCCTTCCTAGGACTAATACATACTTGTGATTATACCCCTTGCAAGCATCCGCAACTACAAGAAAGTAATTAAGATAAATCTAACCACAGCCTTAAACTCTGAGATCCTGCTATCCCTCCTGCATCGATATACCAACGGGGTCTCAGGTTTCTATCACTCCGGCAACCACGCAATTGGCAAACGAGTACAAGATGCATTCCCCTAGGCCCATAAAGGTGAAGTGTCGTGTAGTCGACGTTCACACGACACCACTAGAAGAATAACACCACAACTTAAATATCATAACATTGAATATTACTCAACCATACTTCACTACTAGCATTTAGACTTCACCCATGTCCTCAAGAACTAAACGAACTACTCACGAGACATCATATGGAACATGATCAGAGGTGATATGATGATGAATAACAATCTGAACATAAACCTTGGTTCAACGGTTTCACTCAATAGCATCAATAACTAGTAGAAATCAACACCGGGAGAGTTTCCCCTATTAAACAATCAAGATCAAACCCAAATTGCTACAGCGGTGGCGATATGCAGCGGTGGAGACGGCGGTGATGATGATGAAGATGATGATGATGGTGATGGAGATGATGTCCAGCTCGATTTCGATGACGATGGCGTCGATTTCCCCCTCCGGGAGGGAATTTCCCCGGCGGATCTCAGCCTGCCGGAGATCTCTTTTCTCTCTGGTGTTCTCCGCCCCGCAGAGGCGGCTGTGACTCTTCGTGACGTACCCCTGGAGCTTAGGTTTTCGGGACGAAGGCGTACGCGAAGAAAAGGAGGCGAGAAGGGGCTGTGGGCCCCCTCCTCACAGGGCGGCGCGGCCAGGCCTTGGGCCGCGCCGGCCTATGGGGTGGGCCCACCTCGGGTCCCCTCGGCTCCCCCTTCTGGCTCCCTTCGTCTTCTGAAAAAATAGGATTTTTCGTATAATTTCCGTCAACTGTTGATCTTCCGAAATATTGCATTCTGACGGCGCTTTTTCCAGCAGAATCCTGGCTCCGGTGCGCGATCCTTCAATAATCATGAAACATGCAAAATAGATGAAATAACATAAGTATTATCTCCAAATATGAAATATATCAATGAATAACAGCAAATTATGATATAAAATAGTGATGAAAATTGGACGTATCAACTCCCCCAAGCTTAGACTTCGCTTGTCCCCAAGCGAAACTGAACTCGGTAAATAGGACCACATGTTTATGGAGTGAAGAGTCGATAAATCAAATACGGACAAGAAGCATCATATTCATTCACACAAGACATTCTAGTAAACATCTTCCTCATATAATTCAACTTGAAACAAGTATAAGGTAATCACAAATAAAGGTGCATAAGAAATCATTGTTGGTGATGGCAAACTCCGTTCTTGGTCAGAGAGCAATTAACAGGTTATATTTATCTATCGAGCAGCGCTCTCATGTTAAAGTTTATATGGCACAACTTGCATACTTAATCATAATAATCTCCTCATGATCATTGATAACTTTCAAAGCTATATTCATTCAGATAAAACTTGTACTAAACAAGGAAGAGTAAAAGACATGATGAAGCAAATCACAATATAATGGTTTGATCACAACAACTCAAATGCTTGCTTGAGATGGAGGGAAATAGGTTTACTGACTCAACATAAAGTAAAAGACGGGCCCTTCGCAGAGGGAAGCAGGGATTAAATCATGTGCTAGAGCTTTTTCAGTTTTGAAATCATATAAAGAGAATAAAAGTAACATTTTGAGAGGTGTTTGTTGTTGTCAACGACTGGTAGCGGGTACTCTAACTCCCTTGCCAGACAAACTCTCGAAGAGCGGCTCCCATAAAGTTTTATTTTGGCACTCCTTCCAACCTTGCTTTCACAAACCATGGCTAACCGAATCCTCGGGTGCCTGCCAACAATCTCATACCATGAAGGAGTGCCTTTTTATTTTAGTTTTATTTAGATGACACTCCTCCCCTCCTTTGCTTTCTCAAGCCATGGCTAACCGAATCCTCGGGTGCCGTCCAACAATCACATACCATGGAGGAGTGTCTATTTAGGTTAATTAATTTGGGACTGAGAATCCCATTGCCAGCTCTTTTTGCAAAATTATTGGATAAGTGGATGAAGCCACTAGTCCATTGGTGAAAGTTGCCCAACAAGATTGAAAGATAAAACACCACATACTTCCTCATGAGCTATAAAACATTGACACAAATAAGGGATAGCAAATTTTGAATTGTTTAAAGGTAGCACACGAAGTATTTACTTGGAATGACAGGAAATACCATGTAGTAGGTAGATATGGTGGACACAAATGGCATAGGTTTGGGTTGAGGTATGGATGCACGAGAAGTATTCCCTCTCAGTACAGGTCTTTGGCTAGCAAGGTTAATTGGCAAGCACAAGAGTTGAAGGAAACAAACAAATATACATGTGATAGAAACAATCATGCATCTTTCTTGTAAGCACAAACAGTTTTAACTTCAGAATAATAAGCTATGAGCTAACAAGAAAGGAAGACAATGAAACAACTATATGTATTTCTCTTTTCTACTTAAACCTCAAGGTGTTGTTGCTATTGACCAATGCTAAGTTTGCCAAAACCAAATAGATTTATTCAATGCTCCCAAAGTGATACCAATACTAAAATCAAGATCAATCATATAATAGAGATTGCAAACTAAAATAAGGTGTGCAATATGTAAATGATAAGACTTCTCATTAATATTTCATAACGATAACTCACACCAAGGGATACATAGACAACCAACTGAAGGAGAGATACTTCCACACCTTGCAACACATCTTATATGATAACTTCCCTACTCATGATATGACACTACTTAATAGTAAAAAGTAAAAGATAGTGATGATGTGATACCGCGGCACTCCCCCAAGCTTGGAACAAACCAAGGGGATGCCAATACCGATGATGAATTACTCCTTTGGCGATGGTGGTGATGAACTCTTCCCGCGCTTCTTACAGATCTCCTTCGACTTCGGTTTCTCAGCTTGGCAATTCTGCACTAAGACTCGAAGAGATTCATTGTTATCTGAAGTTGGCGGTGGCGACCTTGTGATGGGAATCGAGTAATATTCCAGCATTCTACGGAGTCGGTAATTCTCCTCCTGGAGTATCTCCACTTCTCTTCTTAGAGCCCGGTATTGATCACAAAACTCATCGGTAGTCCGTAGAGCTTCTTCCAACACAGGGAAAGAGTCGAGGCCAAGAGCAGGTGGTAAGAGTCCCTGCAAGTTATGAGAAAAAGAACGTCGAGTGTCAACAGATCCCACCAAGATTTGCTTACTCCCAACGGCTTGTTGCTCTTGTTTTGACGACACCCTTTTCACTTCTTCTTCCAAAACCCCCTTGCCCTTGTTGTTGGGGGCCATGGTTGTGGTAACCCAGCATACCACTGCATGGTGTAGTATGCAAGTCTGATATAACACCAATGAAACACCGTTCCACTAGTATTATATCGCTCAGAGTGGTACAACAGAAACATATATGCGGGTCCAAGGCATGTCTATAGAATTACATACAGACTCTGTTACATAAGATCAGCACAGCCTCCTACTTTACAATGAGGTAAATCTCCAACTAAACTCCAGAAGAACGACTCGTAGTCTAATCCTAACACGAACTCTATTTGTAGAGTATTTAACTAACTACAGAGGCTAAGAATAGATTCTAGCTAAATAGGAGCTAGGTTTAGGAAGCTAGTTCCCTTCTATGGCTAAACTAGGTTTTCTCCTTGTTGGATGTGGTATGTGACTCCTCTGACAGGGTACTGTCTCTTGAAGTAGTTGTTGACTCCTCGGTCTTCGAGTTGCACTGTAGATCCTCCTTTGATGCCTCCATATCTAAGCAGGAGATTTAAGAGTGGGATGAGTGAAAGAACATTTCCCGCCCTTTTGGGTTTTGTGTGTTTGACGTCAACACTATGTATATTTTTATGTGTGTTGATGTAGACAGGTACAAGCCATCAAAAATTATGTTGGATCGGTGTATTGGTTTCTGTCGTTCGAAGTTCCACGGGTTTTACGTATACGGCGAAGTTCCGGCCTAATCTGGCGGAAGTTCCGGCCTGACTTTTTCAGCAGAAGCTTCTTAGCGCCGTCTGTGCTCAGGTTTTCTCTTCAGGACCGGAAGTTCCGGTGGAGTTGGCCGGAAGTTCCGGTCAGCGGAACTTCCGCCCAACTTCCGGGCAAGTTCCGGAATTCCGAGTTTGTGGCTCAGTATAGTCCAGTAAGGTTTTCGCAAGTTTCCGGAACTTGGCCGGAACTTGGCCGGAACTTCCGGCCACCGGAAGTTCCGCCCAAGTTCCGCCCCTTCTTTTGCTTTGCAGGAATTTTATCAAGGGCGGAAGTTCCGGCCCGAATGGCCGGTACTTCCGGTGGAAGCCGGAACTTCCGGCCATCCTGGCCGGAACTTCCGGTGTAAGTGGAATTCGTCCCCAACGGTCAGATCTGAAAGCTCCACCCATATAAATAGCTTTCTTCTCCAAAGGGACAAGTTGCTCAATCATTGCAAGAAAAATCTGCCAAGCTTCACCACCATTAGAGCCACCTCAAGAAACTCAAGATTTGCAAGATCTCCTTCCTTCCCCAACCAAAGCTCTTGATCTTTGGGGATTCGAAGGAGAAGACACCGATCTACATCCTCACCGAAGCGTTCTTCATTTCCCCCTCTCTTGTTTGAGGGATCTCATGCTAGTGTTCCTATTTGGTTCCCTAGTTGATTTGTGTTGATGTATTGTTGTTGATTGTTGTGTTGTAACAGATTTGGGAGCCTCCAATTTGGTTGTGGATGTGTGCCCCAAGTACCTTGTAAAGGCCCGGTTTCCACCTCGAGGAAATCCCTTAGTGGAAGTGGGCTAGGCCTTCGTGGCGTTGCTCACCGGAGATCTGAGTGAAGCCTTCGTGGCTGTTGGTTTGGCTTTCATAGCAACCACACTCCTCCAAACGTAGACGTACCTTCTTGCAAAGGAAGGGAACTACGGGAATCATCTCCGTGTCATCGCGTGCTCCACTCTCGGTTACCTCTATCCTATTCTATCTCTATATTGCTTAGATATATCTTGCTTAGTTGTTAGCCTCGTCATATAGGTAAATTCACTTAGTTGCATATCTAGAGAATTTACCTTTTGTGTCAAGCCTAAATTGAAAAAGAACTAAAAATTGGTTAGCACCTATTCACCCCCCCCCCTCTAGGTGCGGCATACGATCCTTTCAATGAGTACTAGCGTACTCAACAAGTTCATTATAGGAAAGAGGTGTTTAATGTACTAGCTACATCATTAGACCAGAAAGTCTAATACCAATGCAAGTTTTCATAACCATTTCTTCAAAAGGTTGCTTTTATTCATAAGAACTATGTCCGTCAGCCTTCACCGGTTTACTAGAACTTCATGGAGCTCCTTTCCGGCCGCGTTCGCAGTTCCATATCCCGGAACAGGGAGTGACAGGTCACGGTTCTTTACACTCGCGAGAGGTGTGTTGCTTTACCCATAAGAGATCTTAACCTTGGTGCCAACCGAGTTGCAGGCTCGTCCACACTTCCTTTGGTGTGAGGCCCGGTATAAGGTCTAGCCAATCATGTTCCTCCGCTACCTCGAACACCCACCCTTTGTTGCATGCCCCAACCCTGGGTCCATGCCGGTCCCATTATTCCTGTAGATTTCAACGTGGACCCCGACCACGACGACAGTGCTGGGCTCTACCATACACTCCTACGCCGGTAGCTGCAACCCATCATAGACCGCAATACCGTGGGGACTTAAGGCTTCCCCAACCTACCGCTTGTTCTTCGAGCGACAAGTGTCTATGGACTATGCCGTGGGGACTTAAGGCTTCCCCAGCCTACCGCTTGCCACCGACAGATACAAGTGTCTACAGTAAAGCGCATCCGTTGATGAACGAGAGGTGGAAACACTTTTGACTACTCCGTCCCACTCCGGATCTTATGGTTAACACGGGTATTACGGCACAAGAATCACTGGCGACATTTGTTGTTTAATCCTAGATGGATATAAACCCTTGCAATGGAACCTCCACCATATCAACACAATCCATGGTTCCATTGCCAACCACATAGTCATATTCATAGTTATGAAAATAGTGGTTTTGGTTTTTATGCAATAGTGATAACCATAGTACTTTGCAAGTAATTTGATAGAAATACTCAAATGACATGAGCAAGTGATGAACTTGCCTTTCTTGATTGCAAGATTATGCGGACAAGGTCTTCGATACGCAATAACTCCAAATTCTGAAATAGCATCATCGTCCGTAAGGACGATGTTTAAAAGATTGGCAAGGATGCAATAATGCATAAGAATGAGATGCAATCGCTCTAAGCGTGACCTAACCCCGATGATTTAGGATCGGTGAGTTGTAATGATTGGTTTAGGGTGTGTTGCACTTTTAGAGTGATTCACATACAAGGTTCTTATTCAGGTGTGATTTACTTGGTATTATAAACAGGTGGATAATAAAGCATAATATTCAATTGAGCACACAAAGAATGGTAATTGGCATAATGTTAACAAGTAAAGAACAATGGTCAGTTTTAGTACTGTATGGCATGGTTAATGATTAATTATCATGTACTTTAAAAGAATAACTTTTGAAGAACATGTTCTTTAATAAAGAACAAGTATGATAATTAGGTTGATGGGGTTCTATGGTTGACTATGGTTTCATTTAGTTTCTGGAGTAAATATTAGATGTATCCCAACAATGTTGGATTCATCAACACCTAGGGCTTGTAAGATTGAGTTAAGCCTGGCATTCTAAGCAATTATTCATACAAGGTTGCTATCAAGATTGGTTCATCTTGTTGGTGATATCTAGCTAGGGTTTATAGGTCCTTATAAGCAGGGTTGATGATGATTCTTTATTTTCTTCAAAAGAATAACTTTTGAAGAACATACTTCTTAAATAATAAGAAGTATATCAATTAGGGTTGAGGTTGTCTTGTATTAGCTATTGGATCTCTAAGTAGAGAATAGTTGGTTCCTAAATAGGATGGTTCATAAGTATCTCACGCTAGTAGGGTTTAATGGAACAGGGTTATGTAGAGTAAAATAGTAGGTATGGTTGCTATTAGGGTTCATCACAATGGTGTGATGCTAAATAGGGATAAATAATGATGATGGCTTTGGTAATAGGATCTAGGGTTTACACTTGGTTGGCCCTACTTGATTATCTAGGTCTGATGAAGATGAACACATGGGATGCTAATTAGTAGTGATAGGGTTTCCATATTTTATGTGGATTTGAACTAGTATTTAGTTGCTAATCATGGCTCTATGGTAATTGAGTAACATGATCCCATGTTCTAACCTAGGGTTAGGTGAGAAACAAATTAAGGTTCCGATTGATTAATGGAGCTAGGGTTTGGTGCATAATTGAATTAGGGTTTTAGGGTTCCACATTAAATTATGATGTTATCACATGGTTTATAATGGAACTAGGGTTTACTAATTACCCTACGGTTCTATAGTTAATAACTTCATTGAAAAGTTGAAGTTATTATTAACTTGGAAATAAAAATAATATTGAGTTAGGCATTTTATTATTTTTAAATAATTAATAATTAGGGCAATTATTAATTAGGGTTTAAATTTCCACTAATAAAGATTTAACAAAATAATAAATAAAGAAATTGGCTTTAATGTTTTCTTTATTTTCTTACTGGTTTTTTAATTATTTTATAAGGTTTCCCTAATTATTGAATTATAATTGAATTTGGAATTAAAATTAAAGGCTTAATTAACAAGTATTAAATAATTGAATTTTTATTAAAAATAAAAATTCCATATTATATTTTTATTGGATAGAGTTTTCTTTTCTAAGAATTTTAATATCTCATTTATATTTATCTGACTTAAATTGAATTTTCTACTTTTATTTGAAGTTGCAGTAATTTAAATGGGATTTGAAATAAAACAGAAACTACTAAACGTACCCGGACTGAGCTACCCACAGCCACAGACAGGTGGGTCAGTGGTCCACGCTGGCTGCCACGCGGCGTGGACCAAGTCAAAATTTGGTTTCATATCCAGAGACTCACAGTGGCCGGCGGAATTCGACGATCGCCGTCGATCGCGGGCTCGCGCGGATGTAATACTTGCACCAAACGAACCAGCAGGCTATGTCGAGTCTAATGATGCTAGCGCCGCCTCCAAATGGTCATCGGAGTAAGTCTGGCGGCGAGGACGAGTGGCGGCGCTCGCTGGCTATCGATGCGGGAACGATTTAGGGCGAAATCGTAGAAGCTAGGGGTTGCGTGAGCACCAGTAGCTCACCCTGAATACGATGCGCTTGACGGCGAGGCGAGAGGAGGTCGCAATCGCCGGGATTGCTTGATGCCATCGTCGGAGAAGACGACCTGGCACGGCCGATTGAAGACGCCTCAACTTAATTCCTTGTACACGGTGACCAAGTCGAGGACGGTGATCACAGTGGTGGTCACGGCTTGGCCTAGGGAGGTCTCCATCGCCGGCGGTAATGGTGACCGGCGGAACCAGGGTTTCGGGTATGGGGGAAAATTGGGGCAGAGAGGAAGAACTTTGGGGCTAGGGTTTCACCGCGGTATTTATACGGAGTCGGAGGGTGCCTCGTCACGGCTTCGGTCTAGGAGAGGGCGCCAGCGCGAGGGAGAAGCTGGCCACGGCGTCTCGCTGGCCTCCAGGCGTGAAGAAGGGATGAGGACGAGCTCTTTTTATTTTTTTCTATCGAAGGGGTACGCGGGCTGTGCTGGCTTTGGCTGCTGGACTGGGCCTGGGCTTCTGGTGGGCTGTGCTGGTGGGCTTGGCCGAGCAGGTAAGGTCCAGGTGAAGCTTCTCTCTTTTTTCTCTTTTATCTATTTTCTGTTTTATATTTCCTATTTTGTATTCTGCTTTTAATCCAAATTTTAATTTTAGGTGTCTCAATTATGTTAATTCAATGAAGATGTAATGCAATGACTATTTCACCACTATTTCATTTGAAATAATTACTTGGTATTAGATTGTATTGCATATTGGTGTCTTATTCAAAATAGCAATTAGACATGAATTGATATTTTCACTTCATTTTCCTTTTTGTTATGAATTCCATTCAATTTAGAAATCTAAGAGTTACTACTTTCTTCTCAAAGTATTTCAGAAGTTTTGGTTATGTCTTGTTTTCTATTTAGGGAATTAATCACTTGCATATGATTTTATGTGAGCACATATTTATTAAGGTTTTATCATTTCTAGTATAACCCCCTTGTTAAGGTTAATACTATCACTACATTTGAAAGTATCTCAGTAGGGATTGTTTCCATCATGGTTTATCTTGTTTACAAAGATAAATGGTTGATCACTACACATATGGTTTAATTATAGAACTTAGCATTAGATGTTTCTTATGTTTTATAATTGAAACATTGGATTTAATTAATAAACCATTAGGGTTCTAATGATATTTACCTAGTGGCAATTGGTTTGAATCTCAATTATGGCATGGGTTTATATTATGATCACCATAGTGATACATAAACTAATGTTGGGATTTAATTATAGGTTGTAGAGATGAGGGGACACCATATTGCATTTGCTAGGGTTTAGTCTCCCCTAACCATGGTAATATGGTTACTTGCTTCATATCTTATGTGCTTCTCTAATCACTAAGGGTTTGAGAATGGGCTCTATCTTATTCCATTGGACTTCTATTAGAATCCTTAATTCATTATTGAAGTAACTAAATTGGTTATAGTTCTTTTTTATAGTTAACTTTGGTCATATGGATGTATGGTTTCTCACCATATAAAGTATAGAGTTTAACTCTAAAGTTTTCTTAGGTTCTTAAATCTATGGAATATAGATATGGTAGGATTCTACTTATGAGCACCAAGTGATTCACAAGTTAAGGTTGGAATATAAGCATATGGTTGCTTACTAGTAATCTCCCAGAAATTTCATGTGGAAACGAGATCTACTTATCCTATTAGGGTTTATTCTCAATACCTCAAGTTCTTAGGGTTTATGATCATCACTGAATTAATAATGATCAAGGTTTGGCTTCCTAAGGATCTCTCATTAAATGGGGTTCTCACTTCCATGATCAAGCATTGTCTTGATCAATTAAGGTATAGCACTTCTATTTTACTTTCTAGGATGGGCTATTATGGTGGCTTCTATAGTTTATATCCCAGGAGAATGCCTGAGATATTCTCTTAGAGTTCTCTCACTGAATGATGATTTAATCATCAAGATGTATGGGTAGTTCTCTCCCTCAATTCCAAGTATTGCCTCAACTAACTTGAGTGTAACACCATATCTTAGGCTCTCTTATAAAGGAATGGTTATTCTAGGGTTTATGGTGTACTTACAATATCTCTATAGGTATTTAGTCTAAAACTCCACTTGGCTATCCGGGTTGAATTAGTCTCCTCATTACCTTATCAGTTCATGGATATGGTATTATTCCATGTGATGTTAGGTTGTCTCACCACTCCAAGATGAAATGGTTAATCTCCTAATACTTTAGTTCAAAGGTTGTCCTTTATTCTTAACTAGGTAAAGCTTGGATTAGTATGAATGGTCTCACTCATTTGGGAAGGACTTTAATACTAACCTGAGGTTAGGCTCTATAGAGATTGATGTGATCATCAATGTCTATGTTAATTATAAAGGTTCTCTCTCTAGGAATTGTCTTGAATAATATCCTAGTGTTCCTCTCAAAGATGATGATTTGAATACTTTGATGTATATCCAAGGTTTAGCTCCAGGTTTGTTATTGCTTTTCTTATAAATAATATAGAACTCTCACCTCTCTGGGTTTGATGTATAATAATTTGAAATGGAGAAGAATTATATTCCTTAGTTGGATATCTTTGTGATAATTCCAATGTTGAAGTGGAATGAATACCATGAGGTTTCATGGTAGGATCATGGATAGTTTTAAAACATGGAGAAGATAGTCCAGAATGTTTTTCTCCATTTTATTGTTACTTGGTTTGTAATTGAATAGATGTTCATATGCTATGGCAAGAATTACCATATTGTAATCTTTTATAAGATCAAGCAATTGATCATTGAGTAAAGTGTTGTTGTGTTGATTATTAGTTCCATTTGATCTAACCCCTTAGATCAAATCATCTTTACCCAAAACAAGGTTTTAACAAGGTCACATTGAGGTTTAAAGCGCTTGACTTGATGAGCTACTTCAGTTCCACCAAGATCAAGTGAAACTTCAGTTACTGTGACTGTTTTACTTTAAAGCGCGAAAATTCCCCAGATTTTCTATGCATGAATGCAATGCACATAGATTGAAAATAGATCCTGGCAGAAACAACTAGAAACAAAAACACGTCGAGAAAACGATATACGGACCTCCAGGGGTCCGGGGGATTATATAGCAGGAATTTGTATGTCATAAGGAAAGTACCAGGTCGAACCAGAGTCGGAAAGAGGCGACGAGGCGGCCAGCTCATAGGGCGGCGCGGGCCAAGGCCTGGCCGCGCCGGCCTATGGGGGCACGCCCTCGTGCGTCTCCTCCACTCCGTTTCGATCTCGTAATTTTTCATATTTTCCAAAAACAGCAAAAATATTGTTCGGAAAGTAAATCGCGAACTTTTTATTACCTGTACTATTACCTATTCAAAGTCGAGTTCTGGTGGACTGTCAATTTGACCTTTGATGAAGGCTTCCGGTGTTTCCACTCGAATAATATCAACATCTACATTATAAGAATCACCCGAGATATAATGCTTGAGTCTTTGTCCATTCACCACTTGCGTGGCATTGCCTTGGAGAGAGCTAATTTTAATTGCTCCTGAACGATACACCTCCTCAACAACATATGGTCCTTCCCATTTCGAGAGTAATTTCCCTGCAAAGAATCTGAGACGAGACCGATACAATAGGACTTTATCCCCAATATTAAATTCTCTTTTGATAATCCTTCTATCATGCCATTTCTTAACTTTCTCTTTAAAGAGTTTAGCGTTTTCATAAGCTTCACTTCTCCATTCATCTAGAGAACTCAATTGCAACAACCTCTTATTACCGGCAAGTTTAGGAACTTTATTTAATTCTCTAACAGCCCAATAAGCTTTGTGCTCTAGTTCTAAAGGTAAATGACAAGCTTTTCCATAAACCATTTTATAAGGTGACATTCCGATGGGATTTTTATAAGCAGTTCTATAAGCCCATAGTGCTTCCTTCAATTTACTAGCCCAATTCTTTCTAGTTTTATTAACAGTCTTTTGCAAGATAGATTTAATCTCTCTATTTGATAGTTCTACTTGCCCACTAGTTTGAGGATGATAAGTGATAACCCACAAGTATAGGGGATCGCAGCAGTCTTCGCGGGAAGTAAATCCCAATTTATTGATTCGACACAAGGGGAGACAAAGAATACTTGGAGGCCGTAACAGCGGAGTTGTCAATTCAGCTGCACCTGGAAACAGACATGCTCGCAAGAGTTTATCAGTAGTAACAGTTTTATAGCAGTAGCAGTAGTGAAATAACAGCAGCAGAGTAACAGAGACAGCAGTAGTGATTATAGTAAACAGCAGGATTAAAATACTGTAGGCACGGGGACGGATGACGGGCGTTGCATGGATGAGAGAAACTCATGTAACAATCATAGCAGGGCATTTGCAGATAATAATAAAACGGTGTCCAAGTACAAAGCAATCAATAGGCATGTGTTCCAATTATAGTCGTACGTGCTCGCAATGAGAAACTTGCACAACATCTTTTGTCCTACCAGCACGGTGGCAGCCGGGCCTCAAGGGAAACTATCTGGATATTAAGGTACTCCTTTTAATAGAGTACCGGAGCAAAGCATTAACACTCCGTGAACACATGTGATCCTCACATCACTACCATCCCCTCCGGTTGTCCCGATTTCGTCACTTCGGGGCCATCGGTTCCGGACAGCGACATGTGTATACAACTTGCGGGTAAGACCATAAACAATGAATATCATGATGAAATAATAACATGTTCAGATCTGAGATCATGGCACTCGGGCCCTAGTGACAAGCATTAAGCATAACAAGTTGCAACAATATCATCAAAGTACCAATTACGGACACTAGGCACTATGCCCTAACAATCTTATGCTATTACATGACCAATCTCGTCCAATCCCTACCATCCCCTTTGGCCTACAGCGGGGGAATTACTCACACATGGATGGGGGAAACATGGTTGGTTGATGGAGAGGCGTTGGCGGTGATGATGGCGATGATCTCCTCCAATTCCCCGTCCCGGCGGAGTGCCAGAACGGAGACTTCTGGCTCCCGCGACGGAGTTTTGCGATGTGGCGGCGTTCTGGAGGCTTTCTGGCGACTTCGACTTCTCCCCGTGCGTTTTTAGGTCGAAGGCATTATATAGTCCGAAGGAGGGCATCGGAGGCCGGCCGAGGGGGCCACACCATAGGGCCACGCGGGCCCCCCTAGGCCACACCGCCTTATGGTGTGGTGCCCTCGGGCCTCCACCTTATTTGTCCTTCTGGCTCCGTCAGTATTCTGGGAAAATAGGGCCTTCTGCATAAATTCCGAGGATTTTCCCGAAAGTTGGATTTCTGCACAAAAACGAGACACTGTAACAGTTCCGTCGAAAACAGCGTTAGTCCGTGTTAGTTGCATCCAAAATACACAAATTTGAGGCAAAACAATAGCAAAAGTGTTCGGGAAAGTAGATACGTTTTGGACGTATCAACTCCCCCCAAGCTTAGCTTATTGCTTGTCCTCAAGCAATTCAGTTAACAACTGAGCGATAAAAGAACTTTCACGAACACATTTGCTCATATGATGTATATATTCTCATGCTATGGCTAATACTCAAGCGAGTTCATAATGAGATGCATACAAATAAGATCATCTAACAGACTATGTCAATCATGGAGAGGTACCAACAATTAATAATAAGCATCAAGAATCATGTATATAAGCAGGATTGCAATGTTCATAAGAGAGTATGATAAAATGGTATCTCGCTTGCCCGTATTTGATCGGCAAAACATAAATGCCCAGGCACCTCTGGAGTTCATAGAAAGACTAGAAGTAGTGATTGTCAAAGATAAAAGCATCAAAGTTATACCACAATCAATCATATTTTGGGACAAGCATATTATACTAAGAATGACAGTTGTGCTCTCGAGATAGTGCTCAAAGAAATAATGGAGACACAACATAAAAGTAAAAGATTGACCCTTCGCAGAGGAGGCAGGGGATTAACATGCGCTAGAGCTTTTCATTTTTGAAATCAGGAGTAAAATTATTTTGAGAGGTGTTTGTTGTTGTCAACGAATGGTAATGGGTACACCAACTACCTCGCCAACCGGACTCCCAAGAGCGGCTCCCATGAATTATTTGCATGTTTATGTGGCACTCCTTCCAACCTTTCTTTCACAAACCATGGCTAACTGAATCCTCGGGTGCCTGCCAACAATCACATACCATGAAGGAGTGCCTTTTTATTTTAGTTTTATTATGATGATGACACTCCCCCCAACCTTTGCTTACACAAGCCATGGCTAACCGAATCCTTCGAGTGCCGTCCAACAATCACAAACCATGGAGGAGTGTCTATTTAAGTTAATTAATTTGGGACTGGGAATCCCATTGCCAGCTCTTTTTGCAAAATTATTGGATAAGCGGATGTGCCACTAGTCCATATGAGAGTCCGTCAAAACTAAATGACAAGGTTGAAAGCTAAACACCACATACTTCCTCATGAGCTATGAAACATAAACACAAATTGAGAAGCATTTTAAAGGTTTTAAAGGTAGCGCATGAGAATTTACTTGGAATGGTTTGAAATGCCATGCATAGGTATTTATGGTGGACACTTTGGAACAACTTGGTTTTCAGGTGTTTGGAAGCACGAGCAGCGTTCCCGCTCGGTACAAGTGAAGGCTAGCAAAAGACTAGGGAGCGACAAATCAAGAGAGCGATGAATCGTCATAATCATGTTTGCGGCAAAATAAATTAACGGAGGCATAAAAGTGATACAAGAACTCTGAAGCAATATAAATCATCGAGGCTTAATTGACTTTGGTTCAGTCATATGCATGCGTGAGCATGTGCCAAGTCGATATAAATGAATTATTCAGAGGAGGATACCACAATGCCATACTTACTTATGAATAAAACAATGCAAGCAAACATCCATGACATGCTACTCATATTAATAAATTGGAGCTAAACATGAGAGATCATAAACTACTAGACTTTCTCAAATAACATATACCTCACATGAACCAACTAAGCATGCTCACATGGATGAGTATATGTACAAAAATGAAAACAAATAGAGTTCATACCAGCCTCTCACCATAATCCAATTGGCGTAGATCGTCATTATTGCCTTTCACTTGTGTAGCTTGAATAATATGAAATGAAAACCACGCTCCAGCCACCGAAGACCATTGAACTCATAATGAACTTTACAAACCAAAGAAGAACAGCAAATATTTTTGATGTTTTCGAATTAGAAACAAGAACAAAAGGAAACAAGCAAACAAAGCAAAATCTTTTTGGGTTTTCTTATAGCAAACTAGCAATAGCAAATAAAGCGAAACAAATGCAAGAAACCAAAGCAAACAAGTGGTGAAGAGAAACAACAGAAATATTTTTGGTCTTTTTGTGTTTTGGGAAAGAAACAAAGCAAAAACAAGAATTGGCAAACTAGAAAAGTCACATAAAAGCAAAGCAGCAGAAATTCGTCAAACTTGGCAGCAGTACAGTACTCGATTTTTAATAAATTCTTCCGCTGCTCAAATCGAAAAGTGTTCAACTAATGAAAGTTAGATAACAACCTGGGGAACATGCACAAAAATTGGCCTCGCAAAATACCGTCCTGGCTATGTTTGAGAATTTTTACGGTAACAGTCCAGAATCTGTTTTCAGGCAGCACTTCCCCAAATATCATCTCTCTCTCATTAGAAAACCACTCAAACGAACAAAACAAGTATGTACAAGTATCCAGCAATCATAATATGCAAAGAATGAGTGATGCCGGTATACCTCCCCCCAAGCTTAGGCTTTTGGCCTAAGTGGAGTTCAACCCCAACGAGGGTCGCTGTTCCTCGCCGGTGGATAATTCATGGCGTAGTCATAGTAAAGTTCCTGTGCAGAAGAAAAACGTGGAGGCTCCACATACCCAACATGTTGATGCGAGGAACTTGCTGCATCGGATGATGAGTCGAGGTGTTCCTCGGCCTCCTCCGCGTTGTCTCTTGCATGATGGCCTCCTCCCTCTATGTGTGCATTCAGTGCACCTTCTGTGACCGACCAATCCTCCCACTATCCTCTGAGAAACTCCTTCCATAGCAAATCATCTTGAAGAGGCTTAAGAGTTCTTGCGGCGATCCCCTTATCTTCTCGCATGATCCCCATTGCGGTACTCTAATTGCTGCACAAAAATCACTGAATGGCAAGTTGACAGCTTTATTATAAATCTTATACTGAACCGTGGGGTTAGATCGCGACCAATTGAACTTAAAGTCCTGCACAACAGACATAGTTAATTTTGCATATTGGCTTGGTTCTCCTTCAACAAAATCACTCAGTCCTGCACGAGAAATTAGACTCCAAACATCTTCCAATATTCATGCGCTCCTCATGAAATCCACGCACGGGTAGTAAGAGGGGTATACTCCCTCTTCACGGTTCACTCTCATGACTTGTTGGACCTCCAATTCTTGTTGGTTGAGTTGATACCTATTCCACTCCATTTTCTGAAATTTTCAACAAGTGATATAAAACTTGATTGGGTGACATATAATCAAGGGGAACTACTATAGGAACTTGCTAGAGTACTAATCATGCATCAAAACTAGTTTATACAACTTAGAACAAGCATGAAAGCTCACTAAACATGTTACCTACAGCAGCAAAATATTCAAGATATACTCAACCAAACAAAATTCTATTTGGATAGGCGGAGGAGTCACATACCGGAGAGCAAATGTGCCAAATTTCGGACGAAATGCGGGCTGAGCAAAGAGATCGAAAAATCCTGAGCTCTTGAGCAAAAACGCGAGTGAGAGAAAGCTGGTTCGAGTTTTTTCGGGAGAGAGAAGATGCTTGGGAGAAAGAGATGAAGTAGTGGGGCAAGGAGGGGCCCACACCACAGGGTGGCGTGCCCCCTCCTTGGCCGCGCCGTCTCGTGGTGTGGCACCCGGGGTGCCCCACAGGTCATCCTCTGGTGCTCCCAGGTGCCTCTTCGAAAAATAGGACCAACGGTATAATTTTTGTGAATTTTTGAAAATTTTGAAAAATGCACATTTTTGGGTATTAAGTTTATTATTACTGGCCAGGAATTTTTTTGAAATCTCTAATTAACTAAGGAACTTTGCAAATCAAAAGTGCTACAGCAAATAAGACAAGTGGAGGAAGAAAGAGATGTTGTTTACCTCCTCTATGCATATAAAAGGTATTCGTTAACAAGGTTGATCAAGTCTTGCCACCGAATAATTTTTACATAACATAAGAAGAAATAAACCTCAAATCAATCATGTTACCTTGAATTGTATTGATATGGATCCAATCATAAGATTTTGATAACCTTCTTTAGGCTCATATATAGGACAATCAATAGTTCCAACTTTGATAGTTCTCACATTAGAAATAGTATTGACTCCACATACTTTATCGATCTTCTTGGGGAAATAGACGGTATGCTCCTTATCATCAACATTAAAAGTAACCTTTCCTTTATTGCAATCAATAACAGCCCCTGCGGTGTTAAGAAAAGGTCTCCCAAGAATAATAGACATATTATCATCTTCAGGCATTTTCAACACAACAAAATCAGTTAATATCAAGCAGTTAGTAGTAACTTGAACAGGAATATCCTCACATATACCAACAGGAATAGCGATAGATTTATCAGCCATTTGCAAAGATATATCAGTAGGTATCAACTTATCTAGATAAAGCCTCTTATAAAGAGAAAAAGGCATAACACTAACACCGGCTCCCAAGTCACATAGAGCAGTTTTAACATAATTATTCTTGATAGAACAAGGAATAGTAGGTATACCTGGGTCGCCCAACTTCTTCGGAACCTTGCCATTGAAAGAGTAATTAGCAAGCATAGTGGAAATTTCCTCATTGGGGATTTTCCTCTTGTTAGTAACAATATCTTTCATATACTTTGAATAAGGAGGCAATTTAATACCATCAGTCAAAGGGATTTGCAAGAATAAAGGTTTCATCCAATCGCAAAATTTATTATAGTGTTCTTCTTCCTTTGATTTTATTTTCTTAGCAGGAAAAGGCATTTGCTTTTGCACCCAAGGTTCTCTTTCATTACCATGTTTCTTAGCAATAAAATCTTCTTTAGTATACTTTTTATTTTTATCATGCTTTTCAGGTTCATCTTCAACTTCTTCTTTATCAGAAGCATCATTCTTATCATTATCATTATCATTATCATGTTCATTACCACTTTCAGTTTAAGCATCAGAAATAGAAATACTATTAGGATCATTAACAGGTTCAGAGGATTCTACAACATTTTTTATGTTTCTTCTTTTTTTTTCTTAGAAGGAGCACTAGGTTCAATGCGTTGAGAATCTTGTTCAATTCTTTTGGGGTGCCCTTCAGGATATAGAGGATCCTGGGTAGAGACACCACCTCTAGTTGTTACTTCATAAGCATGTTTCTCTTTAGAATTATTATTTAGCAAGTCATTTTGCACTTTAGTGAGTTGATCAATTTGAGTTTGAATCATTTGAAAATGTTTAACAAGCATCTTAACATCATTGGAGGTTCTCTCCACAATATCATGCAAATTGCTAATAGCTTGAGAATTTTCCATTAGATGATTCTCTACTCTCATATTAAAATTTTCTTGCTTAACAATATAATTATCAAACTCATCTAAGCATTGCGCAGGAGGTTTTGAATACGGAATATCTTCCCTAGTAAAGCGTTGAAGGGAGTTTACCTCAATCATGGGTGAAGGGGGAATTATCTCACATATATCTTCTATAGGAGGTAGATTCTTCACATCTTCGGATTTAATACCTTTCTCCTTGAGAGACTTCTTAGCTTCCCGCATATCTTCATCATTCAATTCAATTAAATCCCTCTTCTTCAATATTGGCGTTGGAGTTGGTTCAGGTGTTTCCCAATCATCATGATTCCGGCTTATTCTAGCCAATAAATCTTCGACTTCGTGCGGAGTTCTTTTCCTGAAAACACAACCAGCAAAACTATCCAAATATGCTCTAGATTCAATGGTTAGTCCACTATAAAATATATCAAGTAGATCATTCTTTTCTAAATCATGTCCAGGTCTAGCTCTGATAAGAGAACAAAATCTTGCCCATGCCGCAGGCAATTTCTCTTCATCTCCTTGATCAAATCTGTAAATTCTCTGTAAAGCGGCATGTTGAGCACTAGCAGGAAAGTATTTTCGAAAGAAAACATCACGCAAATCAGTTGGACTTTTAATAGAACCAGGAGGCAAATTATTATACCAAGTTTTAGCGTCATCCTTTAATGAGAAAGGAAAAAATTTAGCGACAAAGTAAGTACGCATCTTGACATCATCAGAAAACAAGCTACTCATAGAAGAAAGTTCAATCATGTGTTCTACGGCACTTTCTTTTTCAGTACCACAAAAGGGTGTTTTCTCTACAATAGCTATATGAGATAGATCAAGAGAAAAATCATAATCTTTATCCTTAATGCATATAGGAGATGTGGCAAATTCAGGATCAGGAGACAGCTTATGTCTAACAGTATATTGTGCGAGAATTTTTTTAATGTTTCTTGCATCAGTAATAGAATTGCATTTATCAATAAAATCATCGTTAAGCTCCACATAATCTTCATCAGGATCATCACTAGAATAATCAAGTTCAGGTGAATTAACAGGCGTGGCATTTTCATCAGGAGTTTCAGCATTTTCAATTTGTCTAGACCTAGCAATTGTAGCGTCTAGAAAGGATCCCAATGAACCACTATCATCAAGCACAGCAGAAACATTATCAATATTATGAGAGTTTTCAGATTCAGCAGACGTACCAGCTTGTGGCGGTGAAACAAGTTGACTTATCACAGATGGTGAATCAAGTGTAGCGGAGGTACTCAGAGTTGTACCTTTTCTTGTAGTGGATGGTAATATGGCGACTTTAGAATCGCGAGCTTTACCCATGATGGAGAATTTGCAGCGAACAATATCAATCCAAGTGAACTTCCAAATAAAGCTATGCTCCCCGGCAACGGCGCCAGAAAACGATCTTGATAACCCACAAGTATAGGGGATCGCGACAGTCTTCGCGGGAAGTAAATCCCAATTTATTGATTCGACACAAGGGGAGACAAAGAATACTTGGAGGCCGTAACAGCGGAGTTGTCAATTCAGCTGCACCTGGAAACAGACTTGCTTGCAAGAGTTTATCAGTAGTAACAGTTTTATAGCAGTAGCAGTAGTGAAATAACGACGGCGAAGTAACAGAGACAGCAGTAGTGATTATAGTAAACAGCAGGATTAAAATATTGTAGGCACGGGGACGGATGACGGGCATTGCATGGATGAGAGAAACTCATGTAACAATCATAGCAGGGGCATTTGCGAGATAATAATAAAACGGTGTCCAAGTACAAAGCAATCAATAGGCATGTGTTCCAATTATAGTCGTACGTGCTCGCAATGAGAAACTTGCACAACATCTTTTGTCCTACCAGCCGGTGGCAGCCGGGCCTCAAGGGAAACTACTGGATATTAAGGTACTCCTTTTAATAGAGTACTGGAGCAAAGCATTAACACTCCGTGAACACATGTGATCCTCACATCACTACCATCCCCTCCGGTTGTCCCGATTTCTGTCACTTCGGGGCCATTGGTTCCGGACAGCGACATGTGTATACAACTTGCAGGGAAGACCATAAACAATGAATATCATGATGAAATAATAACATGTTCAGATCTGAGATCATGGCACTCGGGCCCTAGTGACAAGCATTAAGCATAACAAGTTGCAACAATATCATCAAAGTACCAATTACGGACACTAGGCACTATGCCCTAACAATCTTATGCTATTACATGACCAATCTCATCCAATCCCTACCATCCCCTTCGGCCTACAGCGGGGGAATTACTCACACATGGATGGGGGAAACATGGCTGGTTGATGGAGAGGCGTTGGCGGTGATGATGGCGATGATCTCCTCCAATTCCCCGTCCCGGCGGAGTGCCAGAACGGAGACTTCTGGCTCCCGCGACGGAGTTTCGCGATGTGGCGGCGTTCTGGAGGCTTTCTGGCGACTTCGACTTCTCCCCGTGCGTTTTTAGGTCGAAGGCATTATATAGTCCGAAGGAGGGCGTCGGAGGCCGGCCGAGGGGGCCACACCATAGGGCCGCGCGGGCCCCCTAGGCCGCGCCGCCTTATGGTGTGGGGCCCTCGGGCCTCCACCTTATTTGTCCTTCGGCTCCGTCGGTATTCCGGGAAAATAGGGCCTTCGCATAAATTCCGAGGATTTTCCCGAAAGTTGGATTTACGCACAAAAACGAGACACCAGAACAGTTCTGCTGAAAACAGCGTTAGTCCGTGTTAGTTGCATCCAAAATACACAAATTAGAGGCAAAACAATAGCAAAAGTGTTCGGGAAAGTAGATACGTTTTGAACGTATCAATAAGCGGAAGCAATTCTATGATTAATACCATATTTAGCAAGAGTTTTTCTAAAACCACCATGAATAAAATGAGAACCTCCATCAGTCATAATATATCTAGGAACTCCAAATCGAGGAAAAATAATATCTAAAAGCATTCTTAAAGAAGTCTCACCATCAGCACTTTTTGTAGGTATGGCTTCCACCCATTTAGTAACATAATCAATAGCAAAAAGTATATGAGTGTTACCTTCTGAAGAGGGAAAAGGTCCCATGAAGTCAAATCCCCAACAATCGAATGGTTCAATAACAAGAGTATAATTCATAGGCATTTCATTGCGTCTGGAGATATTACCAACCCTTTGACATTCATCACAAGATAAAATAAACTTCCTTGCATCTTTGAAGAGAGTCGGCCAATAAAAACCTGATTGTAGAACCTTTAGCGCGGTTCTATCTCCGGCGTGATGTCCTCCATAAGCACTACCATGACATTTACTTAATATCTCTTGCTATTCATATTCGGGAACACATCTTCGCAGAATACCATCCACTCCTTCTTTATATAAGTGTGGGTCATCCCAAAAATAATGCCTCAAGTCATAAAAGAATTTCCTCCTTTGCTGAGCTGAAAAGGTTGGAGGCAAGTACTTGGAAACAATAAAGTCAGCATAATCAGCATACCAAGGACTGTCTCGCGAGCTCACCTTTATTACGACCAATTGTTCATTTGGAAAACTATCATTAACGAGAACGGGGTCATAAGCAATATTTTCCAATCTAGACAAATTATCAGCAACGGGATTATCAGCACCTTTCCTATCTACAATATGTAAATCAAATTCTTGCAACGAAGTACCCATCTAATAAGCCTTGGCTTAGCATCTTTCTTTTGCATAAGGTATCCGATTGCAACATGATCGGTATGTATAGTAACTTTTGAATCAACAATATAAGATCTAAACTTATCACAAGCAAAGACTACGGCTAACAATTCTTTTTCGGTAGTAGCATAATTTCTTTGAGCAAGCATCAAGGGTTTTACTAGCATAATGAATAACATTCAATTTTTTATCTACTCGCTGTCCAAGAACAGCGCCTACAGCAAAATCACTAGCATCACACATAATTTCAAAAGGTAAGTTCCAATCAGGAGGTTCAACTATAGGAGCAGTTGTTAAGGCTTTCTTTAGAGTTTCAAAAGCTTCCTTACAATCATCATCAAAAACAAAAGGTACATCTTTTTGAAGAAGATTAGTAAGAGGTTTTGAAATCTTGGAGAAGTCTTTAATAAACCTCCTATAAAACCCAGCATGACCAAGAACACTACGAATACCTTTAACATCCCTAGGATAGGGCATCTTCTCAATTGCTTCAACTTTAGCTCTATCAACTTCAATACATCTCTCGAAAATTTTATGTCCCAATACAATTCCTTCATTAACCATAAAGTGGCATTTCTCCCAATTAAGAACAAGGTTAGTTACTTCACATCTCTGCAAAACTTTATCAAGGTTCCGCAAGCAATTATCAAAAGAATTCCCATAGACGGAAAAATTGTCCATGAATACCTCTACAATACTCTCGTAAAACCCATGAAAAATAGCAGACATGCATCTTTGAAAAGTAGCAGGAGCATTACATAAACCAAAAGGCATACGTCTATAAGCATAAGTTCCATAGGGACAAGTGAAAGTGGTTTTCTCTTGATCCTTAGTTTTAACAGCAATTTGTGAGAACCCAGAATAACCATCAAGAAAGCAAAAATGAGTATTTTTAGATAACCTTTCTAACATTTGATCAATAAAAGGCAAAGGGTAATGATCTTTCTTAGTAACCTTATTAACTTTTCGATAATCAATGCACATTCTATACCCTACAACTACTCTCGAGGTATGAGCTCATCATTATCATTAGGCACAACAGTCATTCCTCCTTTCTTAGGAACACAATGCACAGGACTAACCCATCTACTATCAGCAATAGGATATATAATACCAGCTTCAATAAGTCTTAATACCTCATTTCTTACCACATCCTTCATCTTAGGAATTAGACGACGCTGAGGTTCAACAACAGGCTTCGCATCATCTTCCATATTAATGGCGTGTTGGCAAATAGAGGGAGAAATCCCCTTCAAATCATCAAGAGTGTAGCCAATAGCTCCTCGGTGCTTCTTCAATATTTCCAATAGCCTTTCTTCTTCAAATTCTGAAAGCTTAGAACTAATAATAACAGGATATATTTTCTTATCATCAATATGAGCATATTTAAGATTATCAGGCAATGGTTTTAAATCAAAGACAGGATCTTCCTTTGGTGGTGGTGTTGTACCCAGATCTTCCACCGGTAAATCATGCTTAAGAATAGGTTGACGAAGGAAAATTTCATCAAGCTCATCTCTTTCTTCCCTAAAAACTTCACTCTCACTATTCTCCAAATGTTGCTGCAAAGGATTATCAGGAGCAAGAGCAATAGATGCACACTGTTCAACTTTAAAATCATTATTAGGCGAATCAATTTTATAAGGAGTTTTGGCAAATTTAGAGAAGTTAAACTCATAAGATTCACCAGCAAATTTAGTCAAAATTTTCTCTTTCTTGCAATCTATAATAGCTCCACAAGTATTTAGAAAAGGTCTACCAAAAATGATAGGACAATATTTACTAGCAGCAGAACCAAGTACCAAAAAGTCGGCAGGATATTTAATCTTACCACATAGAACTTCCACATCTCGAACAATACCAATTGGAGAAATAGTTTCTCTATTAGCCAGCCGAATAACCACATCAATATCTTCAAGTTCACAAGAACCAATTTCGTGCATAATCTCCGTGTAAAGCTCATAAGGAATAGCACTAATACTTGCACCAATATCACATAAACCATAATAACAATGATCACCAATTCTAACGAGATAGCATAGGAACACTAGCTTGCTTGGACTTATTAGGATGTGAAACAATATTAGAGGCATCTTCACAGAAAATAATATGACCATCCTCCACATTTTCAGTCACAAGATCTTTAACTATTGCAACAAAGAGGTTCAACTTTTATTTGTTCTTCAGGTTCTATAGGTTTCTTTTCACTTTTATGAACCGCACTATTTATAACAGAGTACTCCTTCATTTTAGCAGGGAAAGGAGTTTTTTCAATATAAGCTTCGGGAATAACATGATCAACAGTTTCAACTACAACACATTTATTTATAGATGAATCAATTTTATCTTTATACGGTTCATGATACTTATCAAACTTCTTCTTAGGCAATTCATAATGAGAAGCAAAAGCTTTATAAAGATTTCAGCAACTTGAGAATCAAGACCATAAGTAGCACTCATATTACGAAATTTATCAGTATCCATAAAAGCTTCAATGCATTTATAATCATAATTTATACCTGATTCTCTATCCTTGTCGTTCTCCCATCCTTCAGTATTTTCCTGGATCCGATTAAGAAGGTCTCTTTTAAACTCTTCCTTGTTGCACGTGAATGATCCACAACAAGAAGTATCCAGCAAGGTCTTGTCTTCAAAAGAAAGTCTTGCATAGAAATTATCAATAATAATATTACCAGGAAGCTCATGAATGGGGCATTTGAGCATTAAAGACTTCAATATCCCCCACGCTTGGGCAATACTCTCTCCTTCATGAGGCCAAAAATTATATATGCGATTCCGATCTTTGTGAATCTCACTTGGAGGATAGAACTTAGAATAAAACCGGGGCACAATATCATTCCATTCAAGAGAATCCCCATTATCCGAGTAATTTATACCAATGCGCCGCTTTACCGGACAGACGATATAGAGAATAGTTTCTTCCTCACTTCATCCATAGCAATACCTGCACACTTGAATAAACCGCATAATTCATGTAAGAACAAGTAAATGATCTCCGGGGTGGACGGTTCCATCCCCTGTATAACGGTTATCCACTACACGTTCAATAATTTTCATAGGTATTTTGTATGGTATTTCTTCCTCACTCGGCGCCTCATCCACTACCTTTGCGGTAGTAGTAGATTTCCCAAATAAAAACTCAAGAGAAGATCTCTCCATAATGAATTATAGCAGCAGGCAGAAATAAAATCAGCACAAACAGTAGAAATTTCCCTTACCAAATCCACTTACCAATAGCGCTTCACTCCCCGGCAACGGCGCCAGAAAATAGTCTTGATGACCCACAAGTATAGGGGGTGTATCGTAGTATCTTCGATAAGTAATAATGTCGATCCCAACGAGGAGCAGAAGGTGTTGACAAGCAGTTTCGATGAAGGATTCACTGTAAATGCTCACAGACAAGTATTCAGGGGGCTTTGATGTAACAGATGAATAAAGTACGAGTAAATAAAGTGCGAGAGTAATAATTGCAGCGAGTGGCCCAATCTTTTTTAGCACAAAGGACAGGCCGGTTTGTTTACTTATAATGACCAAACGTTCTCGAGGACACACGGGATTTTAGTCTAGTGCTTTCGCTACATACGGCTAATTAATCTTCATTGTTTTGATAAGTGTTGTGTGGGTGAACCTATGCTAATGTACCGCCCTTCCTAGGACTAATACATACTTGTGATTATACCCCTTGCAAGCATCCGCAACTACAAGAAAGTAATTAAGATAAATCTAACCACGACCTTAAACTACGAGATCCCGCTATCCCTCCTGCATCGATATACCAACGGGGGCTCGGGTTTCGTCACTCCGGCAACCCCGCAATTGGCAAACGAGTACAAGATGCATTCCCCTAGGCCCATAAAGGTGAAGTGTCGTGTAGTCGACGTTCACATGACACCACTAGAAGAATAATACCACAACTTAAATATCATAACATTGAATATTACCCAACCATACTTCACTACTAGCATTTAGACTTCACCCATGTCCTCAAGAACTAAACGAACTACTCACGAGACATCATATGGAAAATGATCAGAGGTGATATGATGATGAATAACAATCTGAACATAAACCTTGGTTCAACGGTTTCACTCAATAGCATCAATAACTAGTAGAAATCAACACCGGGAGAGTTTCCCCTATTAAACAATCAAGATCAAACCCAAATTGCTACAACGGTGGCGATGTGCAGCGGTGGAGACGGCGGTGATGATGATGAAGATGGTGATGGAGATGATGTCCAACTCGATGACGATGACGATGGCGTTGATTACCCCCTCCGGGAGGGAATTTCCCCAGCGGATCTCAGCCTGCCGGAGAGCTCTTTTCTCTCTGGTGTTCTCCGCCCCGCAGAGGCGGCTGTGACTCTTCGCGACGTATCCCTGGAGCTTAGGTTTTCAGGACGAAGGCGTACGCGAAGAAAAGGAGGCGAGAGGGGGCTGTGGGCCCCCTCCTCACAGGGCGGCGCGGCCAGGCCTTGGGCCGCGCCGGCCTATGGGGTGGGCCCACCTCGGGTCCCCTCGGCTCCCCTTCTGGCTCCCTTCGTCTTCACGGAAAAATAGGATTTTTCGTATAATTTCCGTCAACCGTTGATCTTCCGAAATATTGCATTCGACGGCGCTTTTTCCAGCAGAATCCCGGCTCCGGTGCGCGATCCTCCAATAATCATGAAACATGCAAAATAGATGAAATAACATAAGTATTATCTCCAAATATGAAATATATCAATGAATAACAGCAAATTATGATATAAAATAGTGATGCAAATTGGACGTATCACTTAATACTGCCGGTGCACCCACGTCCTGGTGCGCCGGCAATAACCTGGGCAGTTATTTCTGCCCAACAACCACTCCCCCACTACCATTACTCCACTCCTCCACACAAACCCGAGCCTTCTCCCAACCCAGCTCATTTTTTCCCATTTCTACCCCCAATTTGGCCAAATTTGACCAAACAAAATCATATTTTTTGAGCAAATCTTCCCTTCCTACATCCCCCTATGTAGATCTAGATCTACTATCCCGCATTGACCGCTCAATCTAGATCTAGATCTAGAAAGTTGGCTTCCATACGCCGTGGTCGCGGCGCGACGTCTCGATCTCGTCGACGAATATATCAAACAAATAGGTGATTAATGAACAAATTGAGGAATGACATCGACGTATATTGGACATTTGAAGCAAAGCTCTCGTGTGTGGCATATATATATGTTGTATTTGTGCTTGTGTGTGTTGGCATTAAAAATGAGTTGCCAACGTTGCGCCAAAATGTTGATTCGTTAAGTTTCCGTTTCGGCACATTTCTGGCGCTCCTATGTCCTACCGTGTAGGAAGGTAATACCGAAATTTTCCGTGAAAACTACCGACGGATGCATGGTTCTAATCAACCATATAATCTTACCGTGCATGCGATAATGGTTATCGAGATGAGTGAAAGCGTCGTGATGAGATATCTGAAACACGCGATCATCGACATGTATGAAAATAACCGCATGGAGGTATTGTATCCGTGCCGAAGATGCAAACTAGGGAAATGGTTTGACCCCTATTCAGGCAAATTGCAGGGGCACCTGCTCACTAATGGTTTCATGCATGGACACACTCAATGGATGAGTGATGATGGCGCGGAGGTCAATGGGGCGATGGCAGCAGGTGGTAATGGCCAGCAAGAAGGAGGGCATCATGATATTGATGACGATGAAGAGTTTGCTGCACATGACAATGCAAATCAGTATGATGATGAACAAAATGTTGAAGACGCGGACAATGACCTTGACGACGACGAAGAGGTGCCGCTAGCTTCAGTCGTGCGGGGCCGTCATCTTCAAGATCTGCTTCTCGAAAAGACGAAAGGCACCAAGCGGAATCAAAGCTTGAGCAACTGGAGACAGACTCGAATACTCCGTTGTACGACTCAGGTCGCGGGTTGGAGGAGTCCCGCTTGAGAGTAGCGCTCGATGTGCTATAGATGAAGGTGAAACACGGATGGACGGACACAAGCGTCGATGACATTCTTGAATACTTGAAAGATCTCCTTCCTGCCGGGAACACGTGTCCTGGTAGTCTAGCCGAGGCCAAGAGAATCACGTGCCCTCTCGACTTACCCCACGAAAAGTATCACGCCTGCATCAACGACTGTATCATGTATCGCAAGGAGCACGTGGACAAGACCAAATGTCCTGTTTGTGACGCTGAACGGTACAAGAAAGGGAAGAAGAAAGCTCCTCGGAAAGTTGTGTGGTACTTCCCGCTCCCCCCCGTGGCTGCAACGGTTCTACGCGGACCGCAAGGAAGCAAACCTCATGCGCTGGCACGCTGAAAGAAAAGGAGGCAGTGCTGAATGATGTAGAGCGGATTGAACACCCAGTGCTGACACACCCTTCGGATGCAAACCAGTGGAAATCATTAGACAATGAATTTGGAAGTTTCGGGGCAGATCCCAGAAACATCAGGTTGGGTGCGAGCACGGACGGATTCAATATGTTCGGAAACGAGAGCAGCACACATAGCACATGGCCCGTGTTTGTATGGATCTACAACCTCCCGCCCTGGCTGTGCATGAAGAGGAAGTACATACATATGAGTATTCTAATTCAAGGGCCGACACAGCCAGGAAACGATATCAACATGTATCTCGAACTATTAAAGGAGGAGCTTGAAACATTGTGGGCGGAGGAAGGGGTAGATACATGGGACGCCGTCGAGGAAGATTATTCCCCTTTGAGAGCCGCGTTGATCACGACGGTGCAGGACTACCTCGGATACGGTTATATTTCATGTCAGGTGTACCATGGACACAAGGCATGTGTCAGGTGCATGGAAGAGACGGTGTTTTTGCAGCTTGGTAAGTATCCCGGCTCTTCGAAAACCGTTTACATGGGGCATCGAAGGTGGCTACACAAGACTGACCCGTGGAGAAAGCGTGGAGATCTGTTCGATGGTAAAAATGAACCCCGAGGACCTCCACGTAAGAAGAGCGGCGAAGAGATCGATACATTACTGAAAAGTTGGAAGGAGTGCCCTGCGCCGGGAAAGATTTGTCAAAAGCCTGGAGAGAAGAATAAAAAGGCAACGACGCCGCTCATTGGTGTATGGAAAAGGAGGTCCATGTTTTGGGACTTGCCGTACTGGAAAATTCTTGATACACCTCACTGCCTTCATGTCATGCATATTACAAATAACGTGTGCGAGAGCTTGCTTGGCACTCTTCTCAACATGCCGGACCGGACCAAAGATGGGCCGAAAGCAAGACACGACCTGAAAGTTTTGGGCATCAGGGAAGAGCTTCAGATCCCGGCGACCCAAGAGGGACAGTCGGAGGAGGAGATAGACGGCGATCAGAAGCGCAAAAGGATTAAGCAGCCAGACTATTACTGCCCCCTCCTGCTTCACTTTTAGTCCGGCTGAGGTCGATCAATTTTTCAATTGCCTTCTAGGAGTCAGAGTTCCCTTCGGTTACTCCGGGCTAATAAGCAAATACATGGACCCCAAGAAACGAAACTTCAGCGGCATGAAGTCTCATGACTGTCACGCGATGATGACGCAGATTCTTCCGGTTGCAATCCAAGGTATAATGGATGACCATGTCTGTGCAACGCTGACTAGGCTCTGTAACTTCTTCGACGTCATAACTCAGAAGTCGATAAGCGTGAAGAAACTCGCAAGGCTCTAGGAAGAGATCGTGGTGATCCTATGTGAGCTTGAGATGTACTTCTCGCCTGCATTCTTTGACGTGATGGTCCATCTGTTGGTCCATATCATGGATGATATCAACAATCTAGGGCCGGCATTCCTACACAACATGATGCCGTTTGAAAGAATGAATGAGATCATTAAAGGATTTGTTCGTAACAGGTCACAACCGGATGGAAGCATCGTCCAGGGCTGGCTCACCGAAGAGTGCATCTCTTTCTGCATGAATTATCTAGACATCGAGGATCCTGTTGGTTTGCCTCAAAACAAGCACCTCCGTAGGTTCGAGGGAGTAGGCCACAAAAATGGAAGGAAGGAACTACACGTGCACATGTCTGGTCAGACTTCCGACTTTGACAGGGCACACTTAGTAGCGCTACAACACATTGACTTGATCGATCCTTGGTTGAAAGAGCACAAAACCATGATAGAGAACAGTGGCAAGCCGATGATGACGGAAGCAGAAATATTCAGACATCACAACTCCTCTTTCGCGCGCTGGTTCAAAGACCACATTGATGCTAATCCCCCACAAATGAATTCTGACAAGGATAAACTAATATTGGCCTTGTCACATGGCCCCGCGCCCAACATCATGACTTACCAAGCGTACGATATCAATGGGTACACATTCTACACGGAAGAAAAAGACAAGAACAGTGTTTACCAGAACTCATTGGTAACGATGGATTCCTGGACGGGTGACGTAAAGACTAGATACTACAGAAGGATCAAGGAAATCTGGGAGTTTAGCTACGCTGGGGAGAAAGTGCCGATGTTCCGTATCAGATGGGCTAAGAGCGTCATAAAAGAAGACCGGTATTTCACCAACATGTTTCTACCCGAAGCCAACAAATCGAAGTCCACGAACGCCACCACGCAGAATGAGCCATGGGTACTGGCAGAACACGTGCACCAATGCTTCTTCATAACCGACCCATCCAGGCCTAGCCGTGTTATCGTGAGGAGAGGCAAGAGGATCATCGTCGGAATGGATGGAGTCGCCAACGAGGAAGACTTCGAAGGACAAGTCGGAGACCCAATGATGGGAGAATCCGAGGACGAAGACACAACATACACCACAAGAAGAAGCAGGACCACGCTATCGAGGTCAGGTCGACCCTTCAAAAGAAGAAGTCACGACACGGGGCTAAATTATTCAACGACGAGCAAGAAAAGCAAGAAGAAAGTGAAACACTCTTCTCGATCGATGATGTAAAACTTTATTTCCAATGTATTACTCATATTTTGTGTAATTCATAACTACTCATATGGTCATGGCCAATATTTTATGTATAACTAATTAATATTGTGTTGGTCAATATTTTGTGTATGTATATATAACTCATATCTTCATGTTTTTACATAACTCATGCATATTTCTTTGTTATTATCTTGAAAAGATAAGAAAAATAAAATAGTATAGGATTTGGGGTAAAAGGAAGGAAGCACCCGCATCCCCAGCCACCACATCTCTCTGCCTCTAGATCGAGCGCCGCCGTTGGAGAAGCACCCGCCGTCGCGCCACCGCCGCACCCGAGCCGCCGTGAGGAGGAGAGCCACCGAGAGGAGGAGGAGCAGGCGTCTCCACACCGTCGCCTCGGAGAGGAGGATCGAGCAGGCGCCGGCCACCGTTGCCACTGTCGCCGCGGAGGAGGAGGAGGGCGTCGCACACGCACCGGCCACCGTCGGTAAGAACCGCCCCTCTCCCTTCCCCTCATCCTTCCCCGACGCCGCCAGGACCTCCTCCACCTTCCCCTCTCCTCCCCCTCTTCCTTCCCCTGTCCCTCCCCAATATTCCCCTCTCTGCAGTATTATTAGGTTTAGTTCCCCTCTCCTGAATTCCCCTCTCTGCAGTAGTAGTACAAGGAAAATACATGAATACCCTCCCTGGTTTAGGATTCATTTGATGCTTCCCTAAAATTGTAAATGCTGGCCAAATTGGAGGATTCATTCTCTGGTTCATTTAAAAAAATGATGAAAAAATGGTCATGCTACTCCTACTGGTTGATTTAGTTGGTTAATCAAAATGCTTGGTATCTCAAGTCGAGATTTTGCATTCTCTGGTTCATTTTTGCGTGCTCATTTTTGTACAGACTAGAATACATGGTGGATCAAAATTCTCTACTGGCTTGAAAATTAACAGATGGTTTGCTAAAATGGAAATTGTTTGATTCTTGCATCATTGTCTATCTTGAAGTAGCATTGTCCATTTCTAAAATGTATTGCTATTTTAATTTCTCTGGTTCACATGTGGGCCTTTGTGCTTTATATCTGAATATGTCTGGTAAATTCAGTAGCCATGCTAATCTTAGTTTCTATTGATCTTGGACTCTTGGTAGCTGCTCTTGTTTCTATTAATCTTGGACTCTTGAAATGCTATTTCTTAGAGAATGCTATTTCTCTGGTTTGAATTTGTTCTCTGGTTTGAAAAAAGAAAATGAAATGCATGCAGTAGCGTGGTTTATATGAAATGCAAAATGCTGCTGCTATATATGCAGCTTGGTTTTGCTTTCATCAAAAGCAGCATCAACTGCTACTATTAGATTTGCTATATTTATTATTTAATCCTTGAAATAGGCTTATTGTGCATCCTATCTGGCCTCGCTGACCCCATCCCTGAATGTTAATATTTGTTTCGACCAACAAAGTATGAGGCACATGCTATTTAGTTCATACTACTTGTTTCTTATTTGAGTTCCCACTTGTTAATTGCATTGGTACTGATGTTTTATTTGTCTTGTGCATGAAGATGTCGACGACATATGTCGTGTACAAGGGGAGGGTTCCTGGAGTCTACGACGACTGGGAGTACTGTCGGAGATAGGTGCACCGCTTTAGCGGCAACAGCTACAAGGGATACCCCACTAGGGTGGGGGCGGAAGGAAGATACGCGCGTTACTAGCGGGAGAGAGGAGGGACATAAGGAGGAACCGGATGAAGACCATGGCCTTCGTGATGATGCTCATCGTGACCATGTTGGTCATGTTCTATGTGATTGTAGTTTAGGTTAGTAGCTACATTGTGAGGTGTATGACAACATTTGTGACGACTATGTACCGAGACTTGTAACTTTGTGAAACTTCGTCGTTCGATGTTGCATATGCACATGTGTTGTATGAATCAACATTTCGAAACGAGACTTGTGTATTTGTGTATTGATACCGAAATGAGACTTGGCTCTCTATGTGCTTCTCATATTGCATGTACTGCTGTATAAATATGAACTGCTATATAAATTTGCAAATATGCATTGTAATACGCTGGAAAAAAGCTATAAAATTATATTTTCGAGTACTACTGCCAACGCACCTACATGCCCTACTGCCGGCGCACAAGGCAAGCGTCAGTGCTGGCAACCCTACTGCCGGCGCAGCTACACGTGCGCCAGTGGAATAGGGTATTTGTCGGTGAATCAGGGCCGGTGCGCCGGCAGTAGATTCCCTACCGCCGGCGAACAGATTGGTGCGCCGGCAATACCCAGCTATCACCGGCCCGTTCGCACCGGCGGGCTTTGGTGCGCCGGCAATAGGCCAATCAGGTGTGCCGGCAATAGGCCTTTCCCTTGTAGTGATTAACTGTTTAGTGTCTGACATGTGCTTGGTAAGCTCACCTCTCAAAGGAAGAGATTACCATATCTGTGGGTAGTGTTGCAACGAAACATCAGCAACTAGCATAGACTTCCTTAAAACAATGTAATTGCATCGAACCAAACACTACAGCTAACATTCCCGCCCTTGCGCAAAAATGTGTCTTGTGGGCAACCAAACGAGGTGCAGAAGTTGGCTTTTCGTCCATCTCCACCCATCTTGGCCCCCAACGCCTGCCCCTCGGGAGCTCAAAAAGGGCTGCCACCTACCAATCACGCCGTAGGTGGCCCGGCTGGTGCTATCTCCCAGTAGGCCAGTATCGGTACATGCGTGAACTGTCTACAAATAGTTTCTTCCTTAGAAAGAACAAACTACTCGTAGGGTTATGCACTCAAGATATTTGTATGAGAAATAAAAAAAAACATTAGTACTCCGTCCGATTTAAATTAATTGGTTCAACTTTGTCTAGATGTAGATGTATCTAGACATGTTTGTTGACTAGATACATCTATCTCTTGACAAAGTTGAGTCAATTAATATGAATCAGATGGAGTATTAAGATAGTTATCAGAAACATATGGTTTATACATCTTTACTTAGATATTTAAGGATATACCAAAATAACTTGAGCACATATAGACTGGCTATAACCTATCAAGGTCGCACGAATATATCCATGAAAGAATACGATTTTATATTTCCGTGAATCTTTTCTTATATCTAGGTGCATACAATAAAATGGCAGAATTTACTAAAGTGAAATGTATCAAACTAAGTTTAAGAAGAATAAAAAGGAAAATAATTGTTGTTGAAAATTATGATCAGTTCAAAGTAAAGGTATTCATGTTAGAGCTACGAAATATTGAAATCACAATATTTTTTGTGTGGTTAATTCTATTAAACATGAGTTTATATTAATTAAGATCTCATTAAAAATAAGAGAAAATAAAAAAGTTTGATATAAATAAGTGTGAGTCTCTTATTTTAATGGGTGGATCCACAATCCGGAATCTAAAGCCGGGGAAGTTGTCTATGAAGCAAGTTAAAGTGTGAGACAATGACATTGCGGATCTCAACACTCCTGATTATGAGTTGAAATGAAAATAAGATTGATTAAGTAATCATAAAATATTAATTGGATGGTTAAGGAACTCCGTATGAGATTGTAAAGATGTTAGTTTCTCGACTTTCTAATTTTAAGCCGATTCAACAGGAAATTTATACTAGAATAGATGCATTTTATATTGTATACAACTAAAATTTATAGTACAACATGAAATTTATACTAAAATGAGATTAACATGCAAAATTATCTAACCTAAGATTGCATCCAAAAATATAGCTGCTGATACATGTATTTTGTATCAAATGCTTTGGAAGTAAATCCACTTATCTTTCGGTGATCTTGATTATGTGAAAGATAACCAGTAGATAGGTGATGGAGGTATGCATCCAAAAGATTTTTTTTTTTAGCACGTTAGCTAGGTTAGTGGTCTGTTTGACTACGGGGTCCTCGGTTGGGTCATGGACAAGCTCTTCGCAGCATGTTGTTGTTAACTTGTGCTCGGTGACTGATGCGGTTTGGACTATGCCGGTGGGCAGTTTAGAGGAGGAAGTGAACAGAGCGACTTTAAGATGTTTAAGGTCAAGAGTCAAGTCGCCTTGGCTGGAACCATTGGCACAAAGGAAGTGACCGAGCGATCGAGGCTTGCTCGTGTCCCCTGACCCGGCTAGAGTTGGTGCGTTGGGGTACAAGTGCAACCATCGGGCAAGCCGCGTCTGGTTCATCCACTGCTAGCTAGCAAGGCTTTGCTCATGTCCCCTCTCACAGCCAATCACTGTGTCACACCACCTTCACCGATCGCCTCTATACACCGGCCACACCGGTCGATCTATCGACCAGAACGACCGGCAAAACGGACAGCTAATTTGGCGGTCACATGCAAATGCAGTCGTATACCTATCTGCGAGTCTTCAGAAGTTCAGATCACACCATCACTCATGTTTGACTCGCGGGTGACCCAAAGCTTTACACAGCCACCGATGAATCCCAGCTACCGCTTCCGACTGTCCCACTCCAATTCCATCCAACTACGCGACGGTACGGGATCGAGAAAGAGATAGTGCCGACCGCGAGCGACGTGCCGTGCACCGGCAATGAGCAGCAGTGCAGCCTCCTCCACCTCTTCGCCGCTGACACCACCTTCGTCCCCATTGCCGGTCAGCGTCGGCCCGGGACGCCGGCGGTACGCCTTCACGCCGTCCCCGTCCGCGTCGCCGCCCTTCTCTCCAGCAGCCACCACGCCGTCGCCGTCCTCCCCGCTCCTGGAACGGGCAGCGCAGTCTGAGCCAGCGCTGCATTACTCCGCGTTCTCAACGGACGCGGCGGCGGCATTTGCTCGGGAGCAGCAGCGACGGCCGTGTCGTCCGCCGAGAAGGTGGATTGATCTGGGATCATGGTGGTAAGTACTTGTTCGAAGTTCTTCGAACACGGACTACGGTGTCGTGCTTGGGCCTTGAACTAGTGGTTACTTAGGTTCTCGTGTATTGTGTTTGCAGTTTTGGGTGGGTGCTGACGCTGGTGTGCTGCTGCTGCCGCCGCCGCCGCCGCTCTTCCTGGCCGGTGTCCAAGCTTCAGAGTTCAGTCGAGTAGATTGTGGCAACTGGCAAGCTTAAAAGAAGGCAATGCTTGCGTGCATGCAGCGATGCGATATACTGCGATGCTGTTCAACAACTTGTATTTCTCAATTTCGCTGTGATTGCCAATCATCTGCTTTATATACACTCAGAGAGCAACAACAACATTGGTCCACCACAACTTTGATACTGAAATACATGGTTTGTTTGTTATTGGTTCCGTACTGTTTGCCTAAAGCTACCCCAAGAGCATCTCTAGCGGAACCCCAAAAGAAAAACGTTAAATCGGTGTATCTAGATCATCCTAAACGCGTTTTGCGGGTCGAAAAAACGGCTCGCAGCCCAGACACCGCAAAACGAACCCCTAAAACAGCATATTCCATCCTGGCTCCGCAATCAGTCTATTTTTTTTTCCCTTTTTCCCTCCTTCTTCCCCAACCTCTGCCTATGTTGCTGCCCCGTCCGCAGCCCGAGCTCGCCACGGCCACGCCCCGCCCGCAGCTCGAGGCCGCCCCGGTCGCGCCCGCCCCTGCCGCGCCCTGTCCCGCTCGAGCTCGCCCTGCCCGAGCTCGCCCCGGCCGCCCCGCCCCGACCGTGCCCACCACCGTCCATCCCGGCCCGCTCCCTGCAGCCTCGTCGCTCGCTTCCGCCGGCCTCTCGCTCCGGATTCCGGCGAATTTTGACTCGATTGTGGCGATTCCGGCGAAGTTTGGTAGACTCCGGCGCTGGTACGGGCTGAAATTTCCTTGACGCCAACACGGAGTTGGGATGAGGTTCGCTCTTGGAAGGCCTCGCAAAACTGGGTATTTGGAGTTCCCGCGACGCGAAACTGGAAAGACTGGAATTTTTTTTCCGGATGGAGGCCCGATGCGGTGTCTGAGTCAACCATTTTCTCTCTCTAAAACTCCAACATGGCAGTTATTATGCGGATGGGGGCTGGGGGTCTGCTAATGCTCCAAACTATCAGATTCTCTAAAAACTATCAAGACCCCAATGCCAAACTAGGAGAAATGACCGCTATACCAAATGCTCTCCGGTGCATCGTAGAGTATTTTTTTTAGGTATTTTTTTTACCAAGAAAATTCATTCTGCTGGTGGGGTGAAAGTTTCACTCCCCACCAACCTTTTGCCGCCCGCCACTTCACCGTCATGTACGCCGAGCCCCTCGCCACCCTTTCCCTTCTTTTTCACCACGCGACACCGCTTCCAGAGCGTACCACGCCACTGCGTCGTTAACAAATGAAGCCATGGTGATGGACGTGTCGGCGTCGTGGATGAAGAAGGGGGATTAGGGCCTAGGTAGTTTATATTAGGTATCACCAAGCTTCAATGAATCCATCCCTAACGGTGGGTGTAATCAGGAATGTTGAGTTCACAAGTAAATGACACTACTTCTGAAGATATCTACTCTCTCCGGCCCTAAATAGTTGTCGCGGATTTAGACAAAATATAGGCTAAAATGTGTCTAATTTCATTAAACTCGTGACAAGTATTTATGGCTATAGGGACTACTTATAGACTAGTTGTTTTTGCAAAAAAATCCGAATGAAAATTGAAGCATACACGTTCTATGAGCTCATAAAGTTGTTTTGCGACAAACTGGCATTTTTTTGTGTCGTGTGCAAAAAATTTAAAAAAATGGTGAATAAAAAAGATTTTGAAGATGCTTTTATTTATCTTTTTTTCACATGACACAATTTCCACGAAACTTGGCGTACACACATATAATATCGACACATACTCGCCAATTTTTTGTTTAGCTTTTTGACATTTAAAATGCTGTTTTGGGTAGCAGGAGCATATGCCTTCAAGTTCAAAAGTGAATTTCCCGTAATAGTATTGCTCTCATTTGGCTGAGAACCCTAAACTTTTAATTCGAGTAATTCATGGAAGATATAACTATTATTTGATACCAATATGATAGTCTTCCTCATAAAGGAAAACTAGATTTTTAATAGAAAATAATAAAAGAATTGTTAAGATATTTGTGAGAATGAAGATTTTGACATGTTTACTTGGATATTTAAGGCTACTAGAATAACCACAACACACATAGAAACTATAGTCCATGTAAGTGGCGCGAACTAATCTGTGGACTAATATAGTTTTATATTCATATGTTCTGATATCTAGGTGGAAAAATAAAATAACATGTGGATTCAATAAACTAAATTGAAATCTGTCAAACTAAATTTAGGAAAAATAAAAGATAACATAAATGTCACTGAAAAATATGGACAATATAGTGTATTTGTATTTACATCCGAGACATGTGACCATTGCATTGTTACATTGCTAATTTTATGATTATGAGGCAATTTCTGATAAAATAAAATTATTTAGTATAAATAAGGATCACTCTTTTATTTTAACGGGTGAGTCCATGAGCTGGATCTAGAGTTTGAGTATGCAAACGTGAGTTTAACATGAGACAGATCAAGACAATCATGTAATCAACTACATTCAATAGTTTATTTAACCAACACTGAGACACATTTACAACAAGTTTGTTCTTGTTGATCCCTTAAATTCAAAAGTGTTAGGTTTAACGAATTAATTTTTTTGTGTTGATTTTGTTTTAGTCTCCATAAGGGACTTTATAAGAAAGGTAACTTAATCCCAAAACAATGTTGACTACATATTGCTCGTCTCCTGGAAACCCCTTTGGTTTTACTAAAAAAATTACAACACAAAAAATGAATAAATTACTCACCAATTTGTCTCATCTATGAATCATTTGGTTATGTCCATGCACAACTTTTGAAATCAAAATACTAAAATTGTTGTTTTCAAGAACACCTCGAAGCTGGCAGGACATACTTTTCTTGCATACATTTTCCATGCATAGAAGATTAAATATTCAACTAAACATTGTTGCCATTATAAGAGGCCTTTGTTGCACATGTTCCGTAAAATTTGGCCATCAACCAAACATGCTTCAAATTTCCGTGCAGCCAATTATCCATTTTCATGGTATGGAATATTAAAACTTATCCACCAGACGATTTCGGGATTTGGGCAAGTGGAGTTTTAAAATCTAGGTACACCAAACCCAGTTCTAATACTTCGCAAACAAGTAGTTTGTCTACTACAAGAGGTATAAACTAGAGTGTTTTTCCATCACAAATCTTGAGTAAAATCTTGTGTTTTACCCTATAGTTTTAATGTTGTGATGGATTTTACCTCGTGTAGAAAAGATTATTATATTTTATCCTTTAATTGCGACTTCAAGATATGATTATATCATTTCCAAACTAAAAAGCTACATCCATGTGACATATGACAATGCATCCACTAGGGACCTCAAATTTAGTCAGTTGTTCTAAATTTACAGATACAAATCCGAATTGTTCGTTGAGTCAAATGCCATGTCAACCAGCCCCTGAGTCTATTTTGTCAGTTCGAGAAAAAAATAGATAAATACACCACAATGTCATAGTCAAGAGTAAAATTCAACAAACAATTTAAATGAGCTAAAATTTGTTACAAATCCCTTTGGTTTCGAGACCATAGTACATCAGAAGGGAAAACATTGTCCGTCCGTATCGCCACGTGGCGTCGATCCTGCCGTTCGGGCCCGGGTGCCACCTCATCATCTCGTCCTCGCCCTCGCCATCCTCCTCTCGTCTCCTTCGGCGATCCCCACTGCCTCTCCTCAGATCCCATTCCGTCGAAGAGAAAAAAACAACACTTTTCCGTCTCCTCCCCGGCGACCCCCTCGCGCCGCCGCCGCCACCTTCGCACCAGCCGGCGGAACTCCTCTAGTCATCTTCCCGCCCGGCGCGGTCCACCGATTTCAGCGCCCCGCATTGCTGCTAGGGTTGGCTGGACTGGCCGGCCGATCGCTCCGCTGCACGGCCCGCGTTCGCGAGCGCCGGACCCCGTCCAGCGACCTTCTGACCCGGCGCGCTCGGCCCAGCTTTTCTGCTCCGCCGCCGCCGCACGAGGTACGTGCCCCTAGAATGGCATCCGCTCTGCTTCGCGCGTGCTCGCTCCAGTCGACGCTCTAACCCCTGAGCTCCATCGCACTGCAGAGAATGAACAATTAATGCATGCAGGGACAAATCACGAGTTAGGCAGCAAGATCCGGCGAAGAGCAACTCCTGATCGGTTGCTCTCAACCGGCACCTCGGGCGGTTCGGAGTGACCCGCGGCCATGAGCGGCGGCAACGGCGGCGGAGGGAGCCCCAACAACTCGGAATGGCGCTTCAACCAGACACTCCGCAACGTGCAAGGGTCAGTCAGTCCCCTCCTCTATCAGAACTTCCCAACCATCTATTTTTTCTGGATATGTGCAGTCGATGGTCTAATCTTGATTTAACAGCTCCTGGAGTAAAATTTTAGTTTAAATAATGTTGGCTACTGGCCATTGATAATGTTTCTGCCTAAATTTTATTCCACGATCATAATTAGAGATATGGCATGCTATTGCGAAATCTACCTGCTCATAATCTTACAGAAAGAGCTTATTTCTATTTTTTCCCCAAATTTTGCCAGTATGCTCAAAGGACGGAGCTTTCCTGGGAAGGTTCTGCTAACCCGAAGATCTGAGCCCCTTTCACCTCCAGAATACTCCCCACGCTCTGAGAATGATCGCTATGATTTTGAACAAAATGAGGGATCACAGGAGGTAATGTGGTGTTTGCTGGTGTTGTTTGGACATGTGAGTATTGCAGATTGAAACTGATAAAAATCTACTTGTTCAGGCAGAACGGCAAGCATCTGGAAGCACAACCGATAACCTGAATACTAAGAAATCAATTTCACCATCGACAAGTAGCGTCAATTCATTGCCGGATGCCCAAGGAATAGTTTCTGGGGCTAGGGCAACAGATTCTGCAAGAATTACAAAATTCACAGCTGAACTCTCTAGGCCAGCTGTTATATTAGGTATGCATATTTTCTTTGTAGGACTATTCAATCAGTTGTTGAGTGTGTAACGATTTGAATTAGGCAATCAACATGGAAGTTATTTCCTAGTTAAAAAAAGGATTATTTATTACATAAACCCTGAACTCAAGCACCAACCCTTGCATGTACAAAATCCAGTCTCTATATACATCTAGCAGCTGTCACATTATTGAATGCAACCCAAATGGAGAAGGCTGCAGATTTTTCCCTAGAGTGACATTCTAAATCTAGTTATGGCCTCTAAATCTTATGGCAGTTATGTTTCTCAATTCTGGTTCTTTTGATGTTCTCAATTTTAACTTTTTTACAACCATGGGAAATTTTCTCAGATGCTGAGAAAGGATTAAGTTTCAATTTGTTACTCAGTGAACTTGTGGCATCGTTTGAAAGGTAGCCAGTAAATTAATTTTTTAATTTAGTCATGGTTAAAGAGCATGATATGTTTCTACATTTCAGGTTCCATTCTGCTTGGGTTCTATATAAATTATATAGTCGTACATTATTATGATCTATTTATATTAAATTAGCTTGTCGAGATTTTAGTTCTCATACATTGTTCTTACTTGACTACCTAGATAAATTGCGTGAACTATCTTGGAGTGGTGTGCCCCCTTATATGCGACCTAACATATGGAGGCTTCTTTTGGTGAGTAGACATTTGACATGTTTATTATGAGATGATGTATCCTCTTTCCAGTGTCGTGTTTCAGTATTGAATTTAATATCAGCTGGCTACAGGGATATGCACCTCCCAATGCGGATAGAAGAGAAGGTGTTCTAACGAGGAAAAGACTTGAGTATGTAGAATGCGTTTCTCAATACTACGATATTGATGACACTGATCGCTCAGATGAAGAGATTAACATGCTTCGCCAGGTAACATTTAGGCTTCAATCTGCCTCATCAGGCTTGCCCCCAATTTTTAGTTAAATCCACTATTTTAAACTCGCATGCTGTCCTGTAGATTGCTGTTGACTGCCCAAGAACTGTCCCGGATGTTACCTTTTTCCAAGACCCTCAGATCCAGAAGTCTTTGGAGCGCATTTTGTATACGTGGTGAGGAACTGTATTTGGCTGGTTCATCTGGATTCATCAGCAAAATGCACCTATAATTGTTTTAGCATGCATTCTGACTGGTTCCGCTGAAAATACTACTCCCTCCAATCCATAATAAAGTGTCGGGGGTTGAGTTCAAATCATCTCAAGTTTGAACTAAACCCCCGACACTTGGATCGGATGGAGTAGCTTTTATTTACTTCCTCATAATTTGCAATTGCCAGCATGCGTTATGGGGGGAAACTGGGCCTCTGATTCTGCCACAATAATATTTTTATTTGTTCTTCACTATTAGTTGATTCATTTATGCCTTATTTTCAGGGCCATCCGTCACCCAGCAAGTGGTTATGTCCAAGGAATAAACGACCTTCTTACACCGTTCTTGATTGTGTTCTTGTCGGAGCACTTAGAAGGCAATATGGACACTTGGTCTATGGAAAAGCTTTCTTTGCAGGACGTTTCTAACATAGAAGCAGACTGCTATTGGTGTCTCTCGAAGTTCCTCGATGGCATGCAGGACCATTACACTTTTGCGCAACCAGGAATACAACGCCTTGTATTCAGGTTGAAAGAGTTGGTTCATCGGATAGATGGTACTGTCCCACTGATTAACATATATGATGGCTTTTCCTTCTATAATTCAGTGTACTGTAGTAAAGGACTAAGGAGTTATAGGACATTAGTAGCATTGCAAGGAAAGTAATAACAGTATTTATGGTGTCATTAAATTTTGCATGACTTTGGATCTGCTGGTAATACTTGAAAGTTTCGTTAAATGTTTGAAATACTGATTTTTTCCACCAACATCTTGGTGGTAATACAGAATCATTATCGAAGCACATAGAGGAACAAGGATTGGAGTTCCTTCAGTTCGCCTTTCGTTGGTTCAATTGTCTTTTGATACGCGAGGTTAGTCTAATCAAGGTCCATTGTTTATGTGGTCTGCACATTCATGTTGCTTAATAGCTTACACCATTGTAGGTCCCTTTTCATCTCGTGACACGCTTGTGGGATACATATCTTGCTGAAGGGGATTATCTACCAGATTTTCTCGTGTACATATCAGCTAGTTTTTTGTTAACAGTAAGTTTAAGTACCTCCATGCTTTGTACTGATTTGCAGCTGTGCAGGTCGTTTCTTTTTTCACTGTGTGCACTCCAGCTTATGACTTTTGACAAATGATCCTGCTTGTTTAGTATACATTAATTTTACACCAGCTAGTTTTTTGTTAACAGCAAGTTAAAGTACCTCCATGCTTTGTACTGATTTGCAGCTGTGCAGATCGTTCCTTTTTTCATCGTGTTCACTCCAACTTAAGACTTTTGACAAAGGATCCTGCTTTTTTAGTAAATCATTAATTTTACAACAGTGTCTAAGCCTTAGAGAGTGATGTTTGCTTTTGCTCTTTCTTCCCCAGTGGTCAGAGAAGCTGCAGAAACTAGATTTTCAAGAGATGGTCATGTTCCTCCAGCACCTCCCGACCAGGAACTGGGCGCACCATGAGCTCGAGATGGTCCTCTCCAGAGCATATATGTGGCATACAATGTTCAAAAGCTCGCCCAGTCATCTTGCCAGCTAGGGCGACATCGTGGCTGTCGATTATATATGGAAGCAGGTCCCTGCTTCCGTTGTAGACACATATTCCATTCTGGGAGGAACCTTGTATGTTTGTTTTGAGTAATGGATTATCATATAGCTCCAATTTGTATATCTTGTTGCGAAATTACTCAGTGGTAATGAATAGATGACATTGGATTTTGACGCCCTAATTCTGTTGCTTACAAATGGGCAACTTCCTACTGTTATATCGGAAATTGGCAACTTACTGATTGATTATTCTGTGACAGTTCAGACAGCACCTTTCCAGTTTCTGCCAGTGATATAAATATGCTTCCTGTTTGTTTTTACTACCTGCCAACTTGTCCTGAATCTAACTTGGATCCTACCGACATTCCCTGAGGCTGAATTTTGAATCTGTCAAGTCTGAACTCTTAGGTCTCACATCCAACAGAATGTCTGCATTCATTCAAGGCAATAATAAGACTTCACTAACCGTTCCTAACTAGCTATTGTTCCAATCCCATGTTGGGACTTCAGCACTTGATATTTCTTGACGAGAAGACTGAAAAGCAAATTTACTACAGGATGAGTGAAACTACCACAATCCAAACATGTAAAAAATGGAGCCTTAATGAAATCCGAGTATGTGAACCCCTGTATAGAGGCAAGAACATGTAAAAAATGGAGCCTTAACGAAATCCGAGTATGTGAACCCCTGTATAAACTAAGTGATTCAAACTACACAGAGGCTGATGTGGAAGTGGAGCGGCCATCTGTGTATGCTGAAAATCTTCCCACTATCTCGAGTGTAGCATTTGCCAACATCATAGTCTCTAGTCGCTAATCCCCTGAGTGCTGCAACATGGACCAAGAACGAAGCTGGTGCAAAAATAAGAAGATGACCTACAACAAGAAATTTAATTTTCTTTTCTCTAAAAGAATGGTGTCAAATAAGTTTTTGTCAAAAAACCATTTTTCAGATTCCTAATAGTTAAAGTAAAATCAGCATGAACATAAAATCTCGGGTCTGTATAGTCTATGCAAACTGCAGATCAGACTAACCTAGTAGGAAAATCTCAGTATTATTAGAAACACATATTCTGTTCTAGATTCCACTGCGTGTTTATTACGAATAATTTTAGATTGATATGGGAGTGTTTTTTTGAGATCATGAAAGGATCACCCTCAATTCCTGATGCAGTATCTTGCAATGCTACAAGAGACGCATAAGCAAAATTTTATTCGAACTTCGTGAAGGCTTAAGCCAAACTACATACACAAGACAATAATCGGGGAATGTCGATTCCCATCAGTAGCACAACAAACTGTAATTCTTACAACCATACACAAATCCACAAACATTGAGGAATTGAGATAGCAGTAGAATGGTGGTCGCTGATGGTGCGGACCACCCCTCGCTAGTTGCGCAAGGGCACTTCATCGATAATCATGCTCACCGCATGGGGGATCCGGAAGCACCGAAGCACGGAAGTATTTGACAAGGCACGTCCCTCGGTTGCATCCTTATTCAACGACATCAGGGCGGAGGCATGACAATGGGCGGACGTGGGAGCCTGGGAACTTCGTCAGCTTCTCCCCTAGTTTAGCTAGTTGGCTTTGGTTGTACGGTGGTGTTGGTTCTTTCTTGTACTTGTACATATAACTTTTTTTCTATCAATTCATCGAAATGCAAGGCTTTTCCGTTTTCGCGAAAAAAAAGATGGCAGTAGAATTTTAGTTCTGAGCTGAGTGGAAGTGGTTAACGAACTCAAAAAAGTTGCAGTAGAAATAATATGTGCAAAAAGTACACCATATGGAACTGATATTTTTAATGGCAGTTTGGATAATGTTACATATGCATTGAGAGGAAGAAAGAACACAGGGGCATCAGTCAGAAGAAAGAAACGAACATAAAGAGAAGGAAGAAGAAGAAATTCGAAACAGGAGGCATGGCAGGATCAGATGAAGGCTCTTGTTAGCTAGCCTAGCCGGTCTAGTCGGTTGTGATGTGTACTCCGATGACGATGACGAAGAGGGCGACGAGCGCGAAGTAGATGATGGCGTGGACGAGGATGGACATGGCGCTGGTGTGCATGTTGCCGAACTCGACGAAGTGGTGCTTCCCCGGCAGCTGCAGCAGCAGCCCCGGCGACAGCAGCACGAACAGCACCACCGCGATCACCACCGGGCCCCAGTCCGACATCCTCTTCCTCTTCTTGTTCTCCTCCGACGATGGCGACAACCACGACGAGGAGGAAGTAATGGAGCAGAGGAGAGCAGGGGAGAATGGTGTGATTGGGGAGGCAAGGAAGTGGTGGAGGAGTGGAGGGAAAAGGTGTGATGGAAGGAGGGGGATTCTGCCTTTCGGTTCGGTTGGTGACGTCTCGCTTTCCATCGTTTCCTCTTGCGACCACATCCGGCCAGCTCTAGCTAGCTACTCCGGCCATCCTTCTCCAGTCACACGTTCTGCATTGCACTTGCTTCTGAAAATAAATCATTTTTAATTGATAATCATACTGTTGATTCCTTGAATGAGATATTTTCCTTGTTTTTGCCTATTTGATTAGCTAGCTGATTCGAACAAGAAGACCATTCTTGCCTGTTTCTTACTTGATGATGAGCTTGTTGGTAAGCAGACAGGCAGGTCGACAGTGAGAGTTAAGTCTGTGGACACCTCTCTTCCTTTGTGTTTGTGGGAGTGAATGGTGATGTCAACTGCCAAGCAAACGCTCATTACGTGACTAGCCCTGCCCCCTACTTCCTTCATTGCTTATTGTCTTTTCTCACCAAGACTGCTTAATTCAGATTTGCAGTGATGATCAATCAATTACCGTAGTTGATCCAATTCAAAACTAACAAACTCATGTGAGTGCTTCATGGGTATGCGGAGGCCGGGTGTAAACTTTATCGCCTTGATGCGACACAATGAGTCTGATAAAAGCGTCCATTATCAGAAAAATAATCAATAAGCTGGTAGTCAAATTCTGAGCTATCTGAATCTAGAATGCATTCCAGTGGGGAAATAAGATGACTCCCATAGCTTCTGGCCGTGGCTGCGTTGCATACTTCGTTTTCCATCAATCAGGTGAAAAGAAGTGGTAGAGGATGAAAGAACAAAATATGTAGAGGATACGCAACACCTAAAGTCACACACACAGACATCGTGCTAGCTCAGCGCGCTGGTCCTGGGCAATGGTATGGCGCTGCTACCTGCTTCTCTTTTCTTCTACTAGCTAGGACACCAATTTCACTGATTTTGATGCCTAGATTCGCTGCAACCATTCAAGCCTCAAAGAAGATATAGTGGATATACACATCTGTAGACGCGTGAACAGTATTGTTCGACACGAAAAATATAAATCAGTGACAAGTTACACAGCAAAATTTAATAAGTTGAATTATCGATCAGTTCTCCTTCCTTCCGTTCCTGCTCTATGTTCATCTGGGTTTTGATTTCCTCTCTTGCCCAGATTCAGTTAGGCCGATCTGTGGAGATTTCTTAAATCTAGCCATTCTTATGCATACATTCAATGTTTTCCTATATCTTGGAGGGCTAGCTAACGGAGTGCGTTTAGACATGTTGATTCCTGCTTAGCCTTTCTCTACAGGACGAAAACGATTAAATCATTACAACCGCCCACACCGATTCCATTGATTTTGATGCATCACTTCGCAACACAACTAATCATGGATGGACACATGAGTAGTTAAACTGTTGCCAATCATGCACTTATATAGTTATATAAGATGTACATGTGCATGTGTATGCACTATGGAGGGAAACACAAAAGCATGGATGTGTCCTCTAGTTCATTCGGTATGTTCAAGGAGTGCTGTTGTTCTTTTCCTGCTTTAGGCATGGAGCTACTGTGGTGATTATCAGAGAGGTTAAGGACAGCTTTAGTGCGACCACGGTCACGACAGAGGCAAAATACTAATATAATGAGTATGGGTCAGTGCTTGGTCACCGCCTGAGTGAGTTTTGTGCAAACGGTGTAGTCATTTTTCTTCTCCCGTGTTGTTTCCTGTCGGGCGTTTTATGGTTCCGTTGCTCTCGTGCTGTTGTATCTATGGTCGGATCTATCATTTTGTGCGGCTGTTTTCGATCCATGTGTAACCGTACATTTTTCTAATGGAATAATAATGCTTGTAATATCACATAATAACTTTATGTGCACATGTGGACGTGCAATTGCATATATATGTATGTAACTGAAAAACCACAATGTGTAATTGCACCTATAGGTTTTTTATATGCAATTCCATATGTGTAATCGCACATTAATGCGCGAGACGGGTGCAAGCTCGATGAGCTAGGAAGGATGGAAGAAAGCTTGACCGTTTTCTCACTGCATATATATATGTACAATCTTAAACTTTATATGTAATCTCTATTTTATTTTGATTTTTTTCCATTTTAACTTGTGATTGGGCATGTGGTTGTTTGTTTTTTTAGATTGTTATTGGCTTCTAATTGCGCATGGAAAATTAAATTCTAATATAATATAAGAGAAAATTGGAGGAAAAATTCAATCTAGATGAACGTGGATGCCACCGTTGATCCACATAAAGGTCGATGACTTCGATTTCCCGAGAATTAAGAAATTGCACATATGTTCACAAGTGCATATGTGTGTGTAATTTTAACATATCTTCAAATGTATGTGTAGTGCATCAGAAAAATAAATGCATATTTTTTGCTCGAAGACGTATAATTTCACATGGATGTGTAACAACATATATATGCACATTTTTTTGTGTGTAATTGTGTTTTTTTCAATCCCTTTGTGATTGCAATTGTTATGCATGCATTTTTCCTTACTTAAAAATGCCTAGTTAAGAAAGCCTTCAGACAATAAATAAAATAGGGGAAGCCGGCAGCACTCAAACAAAAAAAGTCATGATTTTGTTGGTTAACCAAGAATTAAAGTAGTTATCAAGCAAACGAGCAATATCCTCACCCATGTTACATTTGATGTACTCCCCTGGTCTAGGTGTATAGGGGCATAGGGCACCTCACCACCACCAGGTAGTTTGACTACGTAGCCGTAGCCTCCCCCAAAGTAGTCTCAACTTCTTTCGATGGTTTATGTAGTGTTATTCTACACTCACCTTGATTGTGATTGCGGACGAAGGAAAGTTATTCATTCATGCAGAATCAAACTCAATGGAAGTTGTCAACACCTGGTGAAGATCAATGGTGGGATTGCACATCAATTGCTTGGAGATGGTGGATATGAACAAGAGAAGCTCGGGCTCAAGCATTACCAAAAAGAATGAATTCTACATGTTTTGTTAATTAATATTCATGTGATCTAGTTATTGATGAAGCCAATAATTTTCTATTAAATAAGAACATGAAACAAAGTAACTATTATTTGATATTTTCATATTGATAAGCATGCTCCTCTTTAATAGAGAAGAACAAACTACCAAAAGGTAGACATGCCAAACACACTAGAATTTTAGGTTAACAATCGCAAATTCTAGAAAAACAAGGTAATTATTAGATGTATATGCTCTAAGCCTCTTTACCAAATATATTTCAGAATACCAAAACATCAGGAACCTAAGTAACCATACTATTATTTATCTATACTTAAACGTTTCCTAAAAGCGCGTGCCTGTTTTGTACCTCTACCAAAAAAGGCGTATGTTTGGTTCTTACAAAGACGAAGAATCTATAAATTTGGCTGTCAGTTTTGGCATCATCTGAAGGTATTTATAATGAAGCAACTCTTGCCACACGCTATCCTCATTCAGTGGCTTGAACAACCATTTACCAAGTATATATTTCTAGGTTATTCGGCAACCTCCACTCTCAAGCCTCCTTTACCTATTCGTAAAAAATAATCCCCAATTAGTTAGCTAAAATTTTCATTTAAGTTAATCACATTGCCACAAATATCTAGATCTCTAATAGTCTATTCTTTTTGAGGTAATTGCATGGCACATACATAAACTTGTCATTAGGGTGCATTTTCATACAAAAACTTGTAAAGCGTGTTCAGACAGTACATGAACTTGTAACTTGCGTGCAAATTCATACAAAACGCTGTCAGTCTAACATTTGGTGCTGCCACGCTGGATTGAAAATTAACAAAGAGACCCATTTTATCTTTTTATTCTAGCACGATCCCTATATACGTATTGCATCTCGCGGCCTGAGTGGGCACTTTGAGGCTCTGCAAGTTTAAGACCGGGCGGTTACTGCCGGTCGGAATCCATTGCTTATCTCTCGCCTATCTCTCTCGCCCTAGTGGGATGATGGAGATATACTCTTCCATCCCAAATTAATTGACTTGAATTTTTCTAGAATTTGGATTTCAATTGAGTAAAAGTAACTAGAAAGCATTAAAATTTGCAAAATGTTTGAAATTATCTATCAACCTGTATTGTTGGCTAGAAACGATTTTTTTTACTTAGAATATGAAGAAACCTTTTTTACGAAAAGTTGATAACTTCTTTTGGCATTATCTAAAATTAAAAATTCAAAAGATTTCTCTTCAAAATCAAAGTACACATTTATTTATTTACTTTTTTCCTATTATTTTACAAAAAAACACTCGACAATGATGATCCAACCTTTTGTCCACTATTGACCGGTTAAAAGCATTCCAACCACGTCCCCACCAAAGTGACCTCCAAACAGTGTCGGATCGAGTGTTTGGGGGACGAGTTTTCTTCGTGTCGCGATTAGGGGATGTCGATCCCCAGCCACGTCCCCCAAACGCATCCCAAATAAATAAAGTGCACGAAAATAATGGTTTTCATTCAAATTTGATTATATTTTACAAGTTTGAATGAAAATGGCTAGATTATCTAACCCTAGCCTACTGGCTGCCCGGCGGTGCGTTTGACGGTCCTGCCCCGTCGTCGCCTCCCCTCCGTCGTAGCTCCTGCGCTGCGCCGGACGAAGGGCCTTTGGGACGCGCGGCTAGGAACAAAAAATTATCCGGCGTGCCCCAAATACTTTTGGGGTTTGCTTTGGAGGACGCGACTTGGAGATGCTCTAAAATGGACATATTTGAATTGCATATGCCAAGTGCTTTTGTCTGCCTAAGGGCAGTCCACGGGATGAACGACACTAGGTCTGGTCCTGCTCTGGTGCATGAGCCGCGCCAGTCGATGTGGAGCGGCACCCTGTTGAGTCGTGTCTCCTTCTTGATGCTGCTGCCGGACGTTTGGGAGTCGTGCTTCTTCTTTTCCATGGTGATGCGGAAGTACAGTCGTCTCCCGCCAGGAGTGTAGAAGAGGAAGCGACACCATTGATGGTGAAGGCTGCGGCGTAGACGCGGAAGCGAAGATCACCGAAGCAATGGCCGCGGAAGCGATGCGCTCGGAACAGGCCTCTAGGTCGCTGATAGGCGAGCCCGCAGAAAAAGCGAGCGGTCACGCGGTGCGACCGTGCATCGTCCTACGAGACGCATCCGAGTCGTAAATATGCGCCGTGTTTGCGTCTCAACGAATGGCCCGATCACTATGCGTTGGACTGTTGAGCCTAGGTAGAGACGCATTTTTCAGCGCGGTCCTAAATGGACGCGTGTCGCTCCGTTGGACATGGCTTAAGTGTATACACTACTGCACTAGGTAAACAACGAATATGCCAGCTCTTATTTAAATGGAGTATGTTTGCTATAGTCTGTTTGCCAAGGTTCCAGACAGGTCAAGACTCAAAGCAGAACATGAAAGAGAGAACGGGCTAAAGGGATCGCGCTAAAATAAAAATAGAGAACCGAATGGGTCTCTTTGTTAATTTCGATCCAGCGTGGCAGCACCAAATGTTGACTGAAAGCATTTTGTATGAATTTGCACGTAAGTAACAAGTTCGTGTACTAGGTGAACACGCTTTACAAGTTTTTGTATGAAAATGCACCCCAATGACAAGTTTATGTATGAGCCATGCAATTACCTCATTCTTTTTCTGAATCCCATTAGGTACTTCGAAGAAAGGAAACATGGACATCCCAACATTTAGAATAACAAGAAAATTTCCATATGAGAACAACTCATTCCAACTGCTCAACATTTTTCTCAAAATTGTCCTCCAAGGCTCTCTATTCTTTGTTTTGCTATTTTCAGTAGGATAGGGACACCCAAGTACCTTTGAATTTTTTTTTACTATAACTATTGTTCATATATGATCTAGAGTGACCTTGCACACACTTGTATTATGGTGTCTTGTTTAACCGCATGAATTAACTTGAGTCGTGATTTTTTTATCCTTTTCATAAAATTTGAGAAATTATCTTGTCTTCTTAATATAAAAACAATAATACAATTAATTTATCAAGAAGATTTTGTTCCAACTACCTGCCTACGGCGAGCAAATGGCAGATTCAACAATGAAATTTCATACACAATTGAATTTTTCCACTTTTCACCGCAAGTTGCGTGTCTATCACATATTTCCGATTACTTTCCACCATCTACCTCCAAGTTGTTACAATGATAGGTGTTGTATCATTTAGTAATCCCCTATTCTAGAAACATGAGCAAACATGTCAAGTTGACATGGACTACCATGCTGAGAGATGCTCAGAATATGTTCAGAAAATCACGCTAAAATGCATGGGTGCTTTGTTAGTCATGGAGACCGTGTGTATGACCAGGAAGGTTGATTTAAAGATTTTTCTTAGAGAAACAAATGTCATGACTCATCATATAAATATATTTTATTTTTTAGACAAATACTTGCAATGGGTTTTAAGAACTCCTTATTTTCTCTAGACTACTCTTGTGCATGATGACTATTAAATGATACAAATAAAGCTAGCCATAGTTGACGTTCTCTATAAGTGAAACATTACATACAATTTAAATGTCATATTGACAGTTGTAGGCTCTAGAAATCTCTATAACCCCTAAAAGCATTCAGGTATTCTATAAGGGTGTACAACGACAGTAAAATGAACACAACTATGTACAGACACATTATTCTAGTAGAACTAATAAATCTGTTGAGGATTATAATTTGGTATTTTCATGATGTTCTTGTTATATTTATGTTGATTCAAGTCAATAACATGTTCTATTAAAGGAAATGTATCAATCTACATTATGTAGAAATGAAAATAAGATACATGTTATTGTAATTCTGGTTCAACATAAAGGTTTCACAATTATAGACATTAGAGCTATGTAATTACGAAATTGTTTTGTTAGAATTATAATCTTATGAGTAGGTTCTCAAAAAGTAAAAGAAATTAGTATAAATGGGTTATAATAATGGATTATTGGGATCTTTCAGAAAGTGTTGAAAGCCAAAAGTTTATACAAAGGTCCTTGTTTCATGGAGATTTTTGTATGTGCAGCTTGGAATGTATGGAAGGAGAGAAACAATCATAGCTTCAAAGATTAGAATATTTCATTGGGCAGATGGCGTGTGAGATTTCAAAGTATTTTGCAGCTTCACATTTATCTACTAAGAGCTCTAAGCTCCCAGTAATGTGAGTGCTCTTAAGCGATCTGCAAGTCGCCGTCGCTGACCCCACCTGCAAAACATATGTGCCTACGTAAAACGGCGTCGCTTAGTGCTCGTGCCTGCGTTTTCCTAGGCACGTCTTCTCGCGTCAAGTGACGAGGCTGGTGAACCCTCCCGTGGTGATTGGGGTTAGTACATTTGTTGTTTCTTCGATATAATAGAACTATCATGTTAGTTATATTACAACTTTTCCGTTCACTCGCTGCAGCTATTGGGAAAATAAATGTTAGGTTCTTTCTATTATTATTTTTTGATAAACAAAAATTGATAAAAAATTGAAAAATGTTCACAGATTTTAATATCTCATGAGATTGAAAGATTTAACGGGCTTAATTTTTTAGCATTTAAAAAAAATTCATGCTTAAAAAATATTCGCACCGAGAAAATGTTCGCATTCAGAAAATATTCGCGCTTAAAAAATGTTCGAGTTTAGAAATGTTGGGGTTTAGAATGTTTGCTCTTAAAAAATCAAAGAGTTCAAAAAATGTTGGCGTTTGGAAAATATTCATGCTCAACAAAATTGAGTTTAGAAAATGTTCGCGCTTAATAATAATTACAAGTTTAAAACTGTACATGGATTAAAAAACTGTTCATGAACTTAAAATATTTAGGGATTCAACATTGGAAAAAAGTTCATGAATTAGAAAGTGTTCACGAATTTGAAAAAATATCCTATTTTTTTTAAAATATTTTTGAATTTGGAAAGATGTTCATGCTTTTAAAAAAATTCCATGGACGAGAAATAATATTCTCAAAATTAAAAGTATTGATGAATTCAAAATTTTCCCAAACTGAAAATCGCATGGATTTAAAAAAGGGGGGGAAATACAAAATAAAAGGAGAGAAACAACATGTTCGTGGTGCAAAAAGAACTAAGAATATGAAACGAGACATCTCACAAACAAACTTAATTGGTCACCCTAAAACTACCGATCGGGAGTATGCGCTGAAGGACATCGTCAAGTCGATACCTTTCTTATTGAGCGTTAAATAGAATTTTCCGTTTCCGTGCCAGATGTGGGGAACCGTTCGTCGCTTAGTGATGGGCCCTTGTTTGGGACCGTATGTCTGCCTGCGTTGGTTCCGTCTGTCGTGTGCGTGTCGTCCTCATGGGTCACATGTGTTCAACGTGTCGCCGAGGCCAAGGGATCACGTGGCGGCATACTTGGGCATTCTTCGGGCCGGGTCGGGCTTCGGGCTGGGTCGGGCTTCGGGCCGAGCCTAACAAAGCCCGACGCAAAAAACCCAGGCCTAGGCTCGGCCCGGCCCGACCATCAGGCCTAACTTTTAGTTCCAAGCCCGGCCCATCAGTACAAAAGCCCGTCGGGCCTCGGGTCTCGGGCCGGGTATCTTCCCTATTTCATGCATTTCTCAAGCCCAGGCCCGGCCCGTGATAGTCATCGGGCCTAAATTTTCGGCCTAGGCCCAGCCCACATGCATGCTCGGGCAGGCCCAAGCCCAGAAATTTCGGGCCGGGCCGGGCTTCCCATGGCCAGGTATACGTGGCGGTTCGGAGTTGCTATAACCAACAAATGGAGTACTACTAAAACTTCCCCACCTCCCTGAAGACAACCACCAAAGTCACCACAAGCTTCCGAGTCATGCTCTCCGCCCAAGCAACCGGAGCTCGCCATCACCGAGGCCCGTCGTGCGTTATCCCGCGATAACGACACATGTGAACTTTGCCACCACTATCTCCACACTTGCTTCTGGTGCACGTGCACACTCACCAGAAACCGAGACATATATCGGTAAACATCCAGAAAAATACACTTTTTTGTTATGTATGCAGAAGTTGACACTCTGATTTGTGATCATCTAAACACGGTTCCTGATTAATTTTCGCGCGCAGAGCCGACGCCCTATTTTACAGCGAGGAGTGCTGGCAGCATCATATCTACACCGATGAGGGGCGAAAAAGGATCCAAGATATCGGCGGCTGCAACGAGTGAGCAGTAGACGCAAGAGTAGAATAACACACACAAAGTGTCCATCTAGGCTCGCTAGAAGCATCGATCCAGCGGCTTACATGCCAAATCCTACTAGCATTTAAACTATTCATAATTTTAGGGGCACACATGAGGCTTCTCAACATTGTGGCATGTGGCCTCCAACTTCTTTGGTGGTAATTTGTGTGATCCAAACCCTTCCACCTCAGCAAGCGCCCCCACGGAGAACCCTAGCAGCAGTGAGGTGGGTCTAATCTCTTCCTCCACATGCATCTATGCATGGAGATGCAGTGACGCAAAACTCAAGGTGATCCCTTTGTGCTACCAAAGCATATCGGCGGGAAGCTGGAGCGAGGTGGCGCGAGCACTCTCCTGCCCCTTCTCTCCCTTGTCCTATTTTTTGGCTCGCGGTGATGAGTGGTTCTTGGCTCGGTAGATAGTGTTGCAATCTATCCTTGAAAAAAAAGGAACCTGAAAATGAGGCAGAAGGATAATGTGTTCGTTGGCAAACTGGAGCATTTGCACCATTTGTGTGCAAGTGACATGATTTTTGTGCTACAAATGTGCAAGTAACTGAATCTCTCTCTTCAATGGTTAATCCTTAGCATGGACGGAGAATCTGATCAGCTAGAAAGGAAACAAATGAGAATGATCATGAAACTTTAAAGCATTGGAGGCAAACACATGGAAAACACGGTAAACTTCAGTACATGGAAACAACCAATACAGTAACACACCCACGTACATTATGATAAAGGAAGCCACACGTCACATAATCTAATCGAAATATCAGAGGATGGCACGACAGGGCGCGCATGGACCATCTAGTTTCTCCTATAAATGTTGCAACACTACCCAGCTAACCAGAGGGTCTGAGAGGGGCACATGAATCCTGTCCGTCCAATCCGGTTGACACAATCCCACTTTTCACAGCAGCCGTCGGATATGGTAATTTTTTGTTCACTTCGTGCTTGTCTGAACAGGTCAATGACAGCTGGGCCCATCTACGTGTGGGGCAGGTGTTTCAGCCAGCGAACCAGCTTAATGATCAGGTGCACGTCGCACACATGTCCCGCTGTGAAAACCTAGATCTTCATTGGCAAAAATATCTGCGGCGTCCACTCCGGCTTCCCACTTCGAGCCGCCGCCCTCTCGTCTCCTCTCTCCCGCGGCCTCCACTCCCCACTCCTGTCGGCGGGCAGAGGCGGGCGAGCTCGACGAGTACCTCGCGCGGGGCGGGGCGTCAGTGGGGCGAGCGCGCGCGGCGAACGGCGGGGCGAGCGGTCATGGCTAGGGGAAGAAGATGCGCGGCCATGGCGGCTGATGCCTGACGGCAGGAGCGAGTCTGGGAGAGGCTAGCGGCGCGGACGAGGCATGAGGCAAGCGCACCGCCGGAGCTCATATCTTGGTTCACGGACGAGGCCGAGATGTGCAGAGGATCCGCACGCGCTGCTCAGCCCCGCCGGTGGCATCCTCCTCGACGGATGGTGCTGCAGACCAGAGCGACGAGTCACGGGAGCTTGCCGCGGATGTGCAGCTCGTCTGCCTGTGGGGGGCCCGCCGAAGCTTCCTCCTCGACAGATGGTGGTGCAGAGCAGAACGACGAGTCGCCGGAGCTCGTCGCGCGTATGCAGCTCGTCGGCATGTGGGGGCCACGTGCCGGTCGACCACGCCCTTCTTCCCCGTCTCATCCTCCGTCAGGCAGATGAGCTTTTGCTTCCTCTCTCTGTCTCCCCTAGATTTCCTTGCTGGTACTGTGTTGTGTTTTTGTGCTGTTGCTTTGTGGGCTACTTCTGCTACTCGTGCTGCTATATGTGCGTGTTGCTGGTTGTAAATGTGGTCAGTGTCGTTTTGTACTGCTAGATCTACTGCTGCCAAGCCTGGCTGCTGCCTTTGCTGCTGCTCGTTGCTTCCTTAATCGATGTGTGTTGTTGCTAACATTTTCTCTGACGACAGCAAGATTGAGAGCAAGACTTGTTGGATGTTTGCCAAGGATAATTTTTGCACCTCATATTTTCAAGAATATATGGGTAGATTTAATGATATGTCCTTTAGAGGCGCCTTTTGAGATACAATGCATGGTTCTATCTTTTGTGCATTGACCCTATTTGATGGTAATTAATTTTGATTCTGTTCTAAATGGCAAGGTCTGGTAGACTTGCAGCCTGAAGGTGTGGAGGTACCTCACAGCCTTGTTGACAAGGGCATGCAAAGGCAAGATCAAGATTATGCCAGACCATAAAGTTATTTGGCTGAATCCTCTTATATGAAGCAAGTGCACTGTGCAGATTACATATACGTTTTGGACATGGAGCCACATTCATTGCCAATAAGATCATTTTCTGCATGGTGAGTCATAGATCCTCCTCTCATGTTTGTTTTATTCAACATAATTGTCTCCACGTGTCTATATTATTGAATTCAGTGAATGTCTGGTGAAATTCAGTGAATCGTATATGTTTGTTTGGGCTGGTAATTAGTCTTTGATATTACTCTAGCCGTTCCAGTTAGGTAATGTTCATAAAAAGTTATTAACTTCATGTGGATGTTTCCTGGTAGAAAGAATTTATAATGAGTACTAAAGTTCTACGGATATCTGCTGTAATGAGTATTAGAATGAGATTCTATAGTGATTTTAGGAGCCAGGATGTCTGCTCTAATGTTAATAGCAGCAAAGTAGAAGGTTTCTTGAAGTCTATTAAAACTCTCTGGATTTAGTATTTTGTGTGTCTATGATCGAAGTGGATTTCCTCACCTTTTTTTCCTATGCATATTGTCTCCCCACAATGGATCACATTTTGCTGTCAATTTACAAGTGGTGTGTGCTTACTTGTTTAAAACTGATTCTCTCGTTTTTTTTCCTGAGCTTGCCAATTGTTTCAGTTTTCTACTTTATTACAACGTCTGTAATTCTTAGCGCCGCAAGAATTAGTGAGACTATTAGAACTAAATTCTGAATATTAGCTTTTTCATGTGAGAGAAATAGCATTCTGAAAATAGCAGTGTTTTAAAGAAAAACATAGCAGCACTCGCCAGTTTGCAGGCTCATGCCTTGACACCATATGCGCCTCCCTAGCAAGTCCATGATTCTCAAGTGTTTTGTTCAGCGGCAACAAAGGAGGGTGATTTCAGATTTAGTTATCTCTGGATGTTTAGGCTTATGAAGTAAATGATTTTTCCAGTCGTTGGATTGGGAAATTAAGACGTATTCCCTGGAAAGAGGCTTATTCGTTGGTTGTACTGTGCTGGCTGTGCTTCCCTGGAACGAATCAGTTTAGGCTTATTCTCTGGTCATACTGTGCTGTCCTTTGGCCGCCCTGGACGGGGTTTAACAGCAAAAAGTTATGGGAAGATAAGAATTTGCTAAACCCATACGAGCTTGCGTCACATGTGATCCTTGTTACCATGTACTCACAATTGTGTTGCATGGACTCTTTTTTTGCTTGGGAAGGAGCTCCTTATTAGGAATGGCCATTCCTTTTTATAATACCCCTGGTTTCATTGATAGCTATGCTTAACTTGGGAGATATTTGCTTTTCCTTAAGCATATTCTTTATAGTTTTAAATGCATATCATATTCTTTGCGGTATAATAAGACAACCTCGACATTGTTTTCAGCACTATCGGCGATTGAAGAGGCATACAGTACGCTAACATTCTAACAATATCCCAGCAGCATTACTACATATAAAGGGCGATATACTATTTCCTAATTTTGTTGTTGTTTTACAGTTGAGTTTGGGTGCCCAGGAGACGGCAACGTTGGTGTCCATGTGTCCTGCTGCAGGTGTTGCCGCTTCTGAAGCGATGGAGAGGAGCAACGGATGATAGCTTGGGGATACTTGATAGGTAATCTATGATCCACCTCCAAATTTTACCATGATTTGCCCTGTTCATTTTGGCTCAGGTTATCTGTTCTGATGATGCATGTTCAGCTAAGATCACGTGTGCACAGATGAACTGCAAATGACAATCAATTAGGAAGTTTGGACATTTGCTGCAAGCTGTTAGCCATCGTGGCCCGAAGCACCAGGTACAAAAATATAGCCTAGAGAGTTGGTATTTGGTATGAAAGAGTGGATAAATGAATTTGCATTAAGCCTTTCCGTGATGTTTTCTGTAGGTGAAACAAGAAGCTTGGTGGTTGGTCATGGGGAATGTTGCAGGCTTGGAGCTATATGGTCTGAAGAGAATTAGTTCTGCAGATTGTATGCTTAACACTCGCATACAATTTCCACATACGTGCCATGCCCAGGTAATAATGCCTCCCGCATGTGAATGAAGTTTGATAAGCGAACCTTAACATGACTATATTGTTGTGCTCTTCGGTGTCTAAACTTCTACTTAAACAGCAATAATAATTGAGTAGCGAACTAAATGTCAGTCTCCAGTATGCTTGAGCCAACACCAAATTGCCAATATATTATTTCCAGATTTTTATTAATTCTTGCCGATTTTTTTGGGCTAGCTGTTCAATATGGCTGCTATTATAATATTTCAGAGACTTTCATTGAGCTCCTCAAATCACTAGCTGATGAGGGAAGCAGGGGTACATGGATGCTAGGATGGAGGCAACAAAGAATTGTTCTCAGTTGGAAGGTAGTCTCATATCTGCATCTGATTATCCCAATTGTTTTAACCCATCCCTCATGTTATTTTTCCGGATTTTAATATGCTCAGGTGTCATTTTAGTTTTATCATATAGTTGAGTACCTCCTTTCTCTTCCCTTCAGCAATGCAGCGCCAGAGTCTAAGCTTGTAACCGGATGGTAGGTGCTAGCAAATTAGCAGGTTATCAGACTGTTTACATATTGTATTAGCCGGTTGATGCCTAGCGATGGCCTTCTTTTTTATGTACATGAGCCCACCTAAAATTTGTAAAGTATGGAAGAGTACATGAGCCTAGGATTTAGAGATTATGAAAAAAGAAAATTGTATGTTGGCCAGCTTTAGTCTACATTTATTAGATGTCATATACTAATTGTTCATGTAGGCCTGCATGTGCTTATTTCAGATAATGGCCTGCAAAAGATATGAGATGAATGGTGATAGCAATAGGACATTTAGATCCAGTTTATAAGATACCGCTGCCACAATTACATGGATCTGCTTACCTTCTTACTTTACCTATTAACTAATATTGATAAGATAAGGAGCCTTTCTTGGCTGAATTCGGAAGCTGAGGTTTTCCCCCAAAAGCTTCAACAATTTTCATTGGTTGTTCATTTTCGGAAAATTACCAACATGATAGACTTCGAGTTCTGAACTTAAATGAACACTTGTTTCTCTTCTAAATCTTAATTGTCGCTTTTTTTGCAGCTTTCCCTTGAGTCTCGGACAGATGCTTACTGAAGTACAACCTGAAGAGAAAACGAATGTTCCAGCAGATCGAAGCTTCAGCTGAAGACGGCAATGATGTCATTGAGCTTCCTCATGTACCTTTTAAAGCACTACAGATGCAATAAGCTCAGGATAACAGGTTTTGACCCCATGCTCTTTCATTTTTAAAGTATACCGTGTCTCATTTGCATGTAATATTTTTTATGGAGCATTGATAACGTGTTTTGAATTGACAGTTTTGGGAGAGGCAGTACCTACTTAGTCGGACGGAACTGACCTGAACAGGTACAAGTCCTGCAGTTTTGGAGGAGCTGTAAAATATCTACCATTTGATTGTGCTATTTTATTTCAGTTATTTCATTATTTTTAGTGTATGCCTATTGTACATTCAGTAGTCTTGGCCTAAATTATGGTACCGGTGTCCTATTGTCTCTTGATTGTCACTTTAGACTGATTTGCACTTGCAGCATACTGTATGTATGCAGAACCTCGTCTCCTCAAGATGGCTGCAGTTAACCTAGATAATACAACCTCAAGCGACGCCGGCAACAAACACCCCCAACTAGGTACGGTTCATGTGCGTGCTCTTCTCCCTTCTTCCTTATGGCTGCCCCTCTCCGATCCCCCCGTAATTTATTTTGATTTTGCTGCTAGGATTCGGCTGTCCAGAAGATTCAGAGACAGTGACAACGGCCATCTGCAGGTATGATTATCCTACTGACCTCTCTTCTCCTCCATCGTCCATACACACTAGCATTATTCCCTCTTTCTTATATTTTTTCATGGGTGGAGGTGATTGTTTATTTTTTTAGCATTTCTTAATGCCTCTCAATTCATTTTCTATTGGTTTTCTTCGTCTCCCCTGAGGAATGGCTCTTTCTATTTGGTGGAACAGAAAGGGAACAGGCAGGAAACACATGATCATTGATGTTCAGCTTGATTACCACAACAACAGAGTTTATTCTTTGTGCGAAGTGTTGCGCATCACTATGCCTCCCTCCACATCAAGTGCATCAAGGTAGAGCATCACTTTGTTTTTGTGCGGAAGGAAGAGCATTAGTTTATAAGCAGAGCAAGGTGGGCGTTGTTATATGCTTCTAGGTTCAAGGAATTCCGGAGGGTAGAGTTTTAATTGCTTTTCCCCCATTGTCAAATATTACTGATTATTGATGTGTGTGCTTTGTCAGGATTCAGGATGATAATGTTGTAGATGCCAACGATGAGGATTATTGATGTGTATATTGTGCCACATTCAAAATTATTTTCTGAACTGCATGTTCATAGATGGTACGTGTTGTAGGCAAGTAAGCTGGTTGTGAAATTTAAATTGACTTCTTCTGCTGATCTGATGTAGGTACTGTTAGTACCATGTTTATCAATTTTAGTTTGTCCCCGGTCATTTCAGCCAATATTTTCTAAATCAAAATATATATTGGTCTTGACAACATGTCTACTTTTTAACTGATGTTACTATTGGGTTCCTTTTCTTTAGCTGTTGGTGTGCCATGGTAATTGTCCTAAAGGAAAACTAACTAAATATGTTGTGTTTGTAACATGATTTTGGTGTGTTTGAAATTATACCACTTACCACTCATATTGCATTTTTCCCTCAGACAGAAAGAACATTATTCTATTCTCACCCAATTTATTATTTCATACATCACATGCTAAATGTATTCTCAGGGCAAAGGCAATGTGTACTAGAGATTTTGGTTGCTGCATATTCAAATATGTCTCGGTTATTGCTTGTATCGCTTGTCTTGATATTCAGAATTTAGCATGGATTTTTATGTTCTTGATAATCCTATATAAATTGCTCAAACTGAGTTGATGTTAAACAAAAAAACTCAAAAATGGTTTATGGCAAACGAAACAACTCTATGTCCTATATAACTTACGTTTCCTTCAATCCCGTTCTAGAAATGAATACTATAGAAATGTTTTCAAATTTCCTTCGATGCTTTATTTAAATGAGTGACTTGTTTGTATGTTGCAATTTATTTCTAGAATATCATTGATGGGACCCATCACATGGAAGTGATCTACAAGTAGTTTGCAATATATATTTAAGATCTCAAAGTACAACAATCAGTTTTCAAACATCTGTTTTCTCTTTTCAAATGGCACGCATCGACATAGGATGGAAGGTAGAAAAGAAGAATGCAATACTTTTTTCTACCCTCTTGTATTAGCCGACACAGGAGTGGGAATGTTGATTAAATTTAGCACGACATCTTTTGCACTGATGCACAACAAAAAGACAACAATTCCTTATAGCTTCAAGGTTTATTTTTTAGCATTTATTTGTAGATATATGGATATCTTTTTCACACTTTGCGTTTACTAATGAAAAAATATATTCTCTAGGTGATCACTAGCTTGCCACCGCATGAAGGACCTAACCTGAGCTTTCAAGCGCTTGATGAACAATTTGACCTGTTAGATAAAGTAGGTGTTTTCTGTACCTGTTATTTGTTAGTTTCTTAGTGCTTGTTTCTTACTGCAATTTCTGTCTGTGCTACTTCAAACAGGTTTTGAATACATGGGATAACATGGTTGGTGTTGAGCACTTGAAAGAGGATTCTGATGGCAAGGCGAGCCTGAAGGCTCGGCATTCTGCTGGATAAATGAGCGCCTCCCGGAGAGGGTGTGGAATGGTCTACATGGAGTACAAGTGCTGCCTCGCTGTATTTCCATTTGATTTTTGCCTCTATACTGTAATTTCATTGTAGTTTGTTTTCTGAATGCTTACGTGCGAGAGGAGCGAAGAAGGACCCAGCTAAGAGGCATCAGCTAAGCTGTATAAGAAACATTGCACTTAGTGGTTCTCTTAGTATGGCATCTGCTGGATTTGCTTTGCTGGGACATGGTGTGATTACTGGATCTATCTGGCATGATGTGTGTATCACTGTTAGGAGCTTTTGCCAGATTTCATATTGATTCTCTCACTGATTACAATCTTATCGGGAGAAGTCCTCGAGTTTCTTGTGGCTAGAAGAAATTTTGGTCATCCTTCCGCTGCTTCGTTCTAGGTGTCTTCAGTTTCCCATTGCAAGAGTCAATAATTCAATATTAGTCATGCTCGATTCACTTGCCATACGAGAGTAGTCAAGCTTATAAGGAGAACGAGGACATTTGTCTTACATGGAGTAAATATTGGTGTAGCACATGTATACAAAATATTAGGAATCGACATTGGAAGCCTTGTACAGCATGGCTACATCGCTTGCTTCTATACAGAGTTATGAGATTAACGCAAATCGTGGAAATTATTTACGTGGGGGCAAACATTTGTAATAGTCTACCCACAATACGTAGAAACATTCTTCTTGAAATTAGTAATTGTCTTTTTTTTATAATGATACTTCTTTCGGTACAATAACCATAATTTGGTGGGGTGCTTATACAAAAGCTTAAAAGCTGAAAAAGTGTAAAATTGTACTAAATTATTATATCTTAGCGCAAAACCTTGATGAAATGGTGTGTCCGCAAAATACTAAAGCAATTAAATTGCAGGTTAATTCTTAATACTAAAATAAACTAAAATTTATGATTTAAATTCCGTCTTGATTCTGCCATTTGCGCGATAGCGCAACGGGTCATCTAGTATGGTTAAAACTTGTCAGGTGCAACCTCTTCTTGAATGGCTTGACTCATGTGTTACTTAAATCTTTTGTTATTTCCCTTTCTTGTCCATTTCTACCCTCCTTGATGTAACTGCTCTTGATTTTTCTCTCTGTACATATGAAATATAAATAGAAAATCACACCGTAGGGGTTTGCCCTATGGTTTCACTGTCAGAAAAAATGTATGAAGGTTTTCTTTGGAGAGCCAGATCTAATATATCCTTAAATCGGAAATGTGTTAACCACCGGCTGGCTATACTGATGAACTATACCCTGCTGATTAATTTTCCTTATTCAATTTCGTCAGAATAAAGTCAGGCGCCGTGAGTACTGTCCGATGTAGCTAGGTTAGTTTCGTTCATCAATTACCTAATTTGTCGCTAGGACTTGGTGTCGTGGGAGGCACAATGGTGGCCAACTCATAGTGACGTAAGAAAGTACAATTTTTTCTAAAAAAAGATAGAAACTATATTATTGGCGGTTAATATCATGTTTAGTTGTGTATAGCGTCATAATTTTAATATGTGCGTACATTTTAGCTAAATGCAGCTAATTCGGCCTTTTCATATAGGGGAATAGTTTTGAATCACGTGCTAAATAATAAATCAAGGAGAAAATCCAAAATATTCTTAAAAATATATGAGTAATAGAAGATAAAGAATATTATCTGGATCAACATCCTCCTGGTCGGATAGCGTCTCCCTCGATGCCCTATAGGTGGTGCAACTGTGAATGTAGCAGGTCGAACGATGGAGGCGCTCAATTGGTAGCGGTGACGGTGGTTGGATAACCTTAGAAGAATTACGCATGGTTGAAGAATTTGTTGGATAATTATAGTTGGAGAATTACTATTGCGGCGGAAGAATAATTTGGGAAAATGTTGCCGAAGAATTACCATTCGTGCATTGTTCAAAAAATACTAATATTGTTGTAAAATTACTATCGGGAACTACATGTCTTTGAAAAACTACAAAGAGTGATGTAGTAATGTCGGAGTTAAAGATTCGTGTCGATAAATTTTCGTCAAAATTTAGGTAAAAAAAATACTACGCTGAGTACTTACGTGTCTTTGGAAAACTACTTTTAGATATTACCATCGAAGTTAAAGATCTGAGAAATTATAGCCAAAATTTTGACTTTTCTGTACCATGGAACACTGTTCATCACGGCACTATTCATCGTAGTTCACGGTGGAATGTAACTTCGACCGTGGAGCACTGTTCATCAACGATACTGTTCATAGATGGTACTGTTCATGCGAGTTCATGCGATGAGGCTGATGCGCTGTGAGAGTGCCGTTTTGTTCAGCCTTAATCTATTGCCAGCTCACATGCGAGGTTCCCTATTCGGGGGCCACCGTCTAAAATGCGGTGGCTCGACGTTAGGTTCAATCGGGACATCGAAAAGAATCTCAAATATGCAAAAGCAGGGAGGAGTGCAGAGTGGCAAAAGGCCGGTGATCACATTCTCACTATGCCCTTTCCTCTACTTCTCCAAGACAACACGCTGCAACAGATTCTGACCTTTTATGTGAATCCTCTGTTCTGGCCTTAATATTTTCCATGATCAAGTTCAACTTTGCACATGCCATTTCAGCTGGAAATGCCCAGCACAGCACCTGCTCTGCCAGGCCTTCTTGACTTGCCGGCCAAGAAGGAAGGAACTTATTGCAACAGGCCGTCTTTTTCCATGGCTGATTAGTCAGAGTCAGCACATCTACACGACTACACGGTCTCTTTTCATGATCTCAGCAATCAGCTCAGCAAACGCGCCATTGAAGTCCCCGTTTCCCTTCCACCGGCCATTCTTCTAGCTCAGCAAACACGTCAAACTCACCAACCCATCACTCCAGCACCACACCAACTCCTCTATAAATGTGCTTGCACCCCTCACCGCCACACGCACTACGCACTACACACTACACCAACCAACCGTCGCAAACTCTCACATTTCTTCAGAGTTCAAGCGCAAGCTACACCTGCGTACCTTCACTTCTCGCTAGTTCTTTGATATCATGATATGGCATCTTCTTCGGTGCACCGCGCGGCTCTCGCCTTGCTCATGGCCCTTGTTCTCGTCACCGGCTCGGACCTTGCAGGCGCGGCGCGGCCAGCACCGGCGGAGCGGAGCAGCGAAGGGGAGTTCTACGGCTCGGTATACTTGGCGCCGGCAGTGGACAAGGCGAGGAAGACGGTGGAGATGCTCATGGCGAGGCTGCCAGCAGGGTCCAGCCGCAAGGGGCCCGGCCACTAGCTATTGGATGGACAGCCCGGATCGATTGATCTGATGACCGGTAGTCCGGTCGTGTGAATAATTCAGATTTTGCAGGCAAATATGTGAATTAGTTAGTGAGTTCATATTGGTTGTTCATGCGATGCGAATTGCACATAGCATGTTTATTCTTTGATATCTTCCTTCTTATTTTTCTCATGTTACTATGAAAAATGTATATGATCTACCTCATTATATTACTCCAGATATATGATTCTTTACTTCTTGTAAGTGATGTCTAGTATAGCATTTTTCTCAGGGACCACCAATTAAATCTTCACTTGCAACATTCCTTTGTTTGCTCAACATGGTTGCAACACCATCCTTGCGACCCGTCAAAACAAAGAAACGACCATTTTATTGCAGCACTCAAAACATGTCCATTGTCCAAGCTTGTAGAGATGCAACCAATCCCCATTGGGTCTGATACAACCTAAAGAAGCCTTTTATTATTTAAAATGTTTAATCATCACAATTGGCTTCTGCATGATTATGATGCACACAAACACATACGCCCAACATAGTAGAAAAAATATAAAATGATATAAAAAAGCGCGATCAACAATTTTTTCAGAAACTATAAAGATGCCTAAGATGATGAAGGACCAATCCGGAGATGAGGATGACATCCATATTGGACAAAAAATAACCCTCACATATGAGAACAGAATTTCTATTATTAACTACATTGTAATTTCTGCATAGACAAAACAACAACAAGAAACGGCAATCCTCTCACCCTAACAAATAATTTAAACACATGATCTACCCTTTTAGCCAGTTACCAAAAATAGTAGCAACGTCACATGGTGGGTATAAGATCCAACCTACTTGGATGACTGACCACTGGATCAATTTTTTTTATGACTAACCATATACATCTAGCAAATTTGCACCGAAAGAAACTTGTTATGGTGACAGAATACGCATTTTGGAATTCCGTGTCAATTACGTTTAATAAGATTAACTTTGATGGTGATTACAACTCTATGAAGATGCCACAATTATTTTATTTTATTTGTTCTTAAGGGGAATTTTCAACCTCAGAACGTATCTAAGGAAAAAAGATGACTATAGTAGGATAATATACTCTATTTTAGCATCAAGTAATATGAATTGGAGGAAGGTATACTATGTCCAAAAAAAATCTCTCTTGAACCAATGATTTTTTTACAGTACGTAGTTACGTACTGATCATCTCGTAGCTAGCTAGCGCGTTGCTGTGTTGGACGATGGGAACACGGACGTGAAAAGCCTTTTCCAACGAAACCCGACCAAGATCCGTAGGCATGCAGGCTCGTGGAACTTTCGATCGGTATCTGAGTTAGGTTCTCCTGGTAAGAGCGACCCGGTCCTCAGATTCGTACGCCCACTTTACTGTCAGCACCCAGATAGACGATCTGACGAAAAGAATCTCTATTTTGAAAAAAGCGAACTCCGCCACCCAGGCAAAAGGATGGCAATGTCGGTGACGACATTACACTTACGCCATTTCCTCTTCTTCCGAAAGCAACATAGCCGAACGGAACAGGTTTGAAGAAGAAACCTTCTATTTGTTCCTCTTCGAAATGGAGGTTGAAAAACCCTTTATTCTGACCTTTAAATTCTCCATTACAAGTCCAAATTTGCAACGTCAAGTTATTGCTTGGATTTTATTTTTTGCAACATAAAGATAGCCTGCGAGATCGATCGGCTGGAAATAGCTAGCAGCATCTGCCAGTCTTCTTGACTTGCCGGCCAAGAAGGCAAGAACTTGAGTAAGTCGAGTCGCAGCACTTCGTCTTTTTCCATGGCCGATTGGTCAACACATCTACACGTCTTTTCGTCACGCGCTCGAACTCGAATCTCCCTTTCCATGCGAGCTCAGCAAACACGTCAACCTCACCGACCCATCACCACACCACCACTCCACTACCGTACCTCTATAAATACACTTGCACACACTCACGCACCAACCAAACAACTCCGGCGAACTCAGGCGATACACCAACACCGGCTACCTTCAAATATTCTTCAGAGTTCAGCTCCGGGAGTCGGGTTAGACCAAGCCCACCTCCTGGTCTTGGTTTCTTAGGACTTGTGCGCTTGCCTTCGTTGATATGGCATCGTCGGGGCGGCGCGCGGCTCTCGCCATGCTCGTGGTTGTCATTATGGTCGCCGGCACGGGCCTTGCCCAGGCAGCGCGGCAAGCACCGGCTGAACGGAGCAGCCGAGGGGAGGTTGAAGCCACGGTGAACTTGGTGGTGTACCCTCCGGCGGCTGTGGCATTGGTGGACAAGGCGAGGGAGACGGTGGCGATGCTCATGGCGAGGCTACCGGCAGGGCCCAGCCGGAAGGGGCCCGGCCACTAGCTTGATGGAAATGGATGGCTGGAATCGGGTTTTCTGATCTGCTTGTGTGAATGTGTGATTAGTCCGGACAATGGAGACACACTAAGATGATGTGGTGAATTAATTTGTGAGTTGTATAGGGCGCTCATGCATACTAACTGTACATCGATTCTTTGATATCTTGTTTTTCTAATGCGGTTTAAGGAGACACAGATTTGTCAGTGAGTTAATATAGCCACTTCTTGATATACTAAATGCACATAGGATGGTGATTCTTTGTTGTATTCTTTCTTCAATTTGGTATATGACCTAGGAATAACTTAACTAAGCTCTGGTTCTCTATTTTCCAGAAGCGATAAGCGTTATTCCGTAACCCTAATTACAGATTGGAAGAGTTTGAGATTGTTAAATTTTTAGATACAGAAGACAAATCGGTATTTTCTAAAAAAAAATTAGGGTAAAACACAATATATTAAGCTAGCAAGCCGTCTCATTAAAAACCTTCCAGTCCCTTTCGGTACCCTGGTAAGGAAAAGAGTGCGTCTAGAACTTGCTGCCCGAGTTTAAAACAGAGTTACATTAGCGATTACATCCGAAAGCACATGATCCGGAGGATCATCATCCCAAGCTATAACTCTGTTAGCTTCAAAACTAAATCTAGCTAAATTGTGAGCTACCCTATTAGACTCCCGAGGACAATGATTAAAAGATACAGATCCTATTCTTTGTACAATATCAAAACAGTCCATTAAAATAGCTGTGCTTGGAATCCAAATATCTCCCTCTCCATTGCAAGCATCCACCAGAGCCATGTTATCTGATTCAACTATTGTTGGTGAGCACTTTATTCTTTCTAGTAATTCTAGCCCCCTCTTCAACGACAATGCTTTCGTTGTACCTACATCCAAAATATTAGTCAATGGCCACGCTCCTCCCGCCAACGCTGAGCCCTTTGAATCTCGAATCACTGCTGCCACCGCGTCAACACCTGAGGGGAAGAAACATGCATCAACATTCATTTTATAATAACTTGGTGGAGGTTTCGTCCATCCGTTTTCCTTCGGAACTGTCACATGCAATGACGCCCCATAATTTGCTGTGATTGCCTGAATTGAGAAAACTGATTTTTTAACCGGAACCACAGTTTCTCCCTTCACTATTTCCCGGCGTTGCCACCAAATATACCAAGCAACAACTAGGATTGTTTCCTTCAGGCCTAACAGACCAATAACTGGATTGTTCTTCAGAGGGCCTCGCAGAATTTCTTCCAACACTACTGAGCGAGAGTAGTCAATATCACAAGCCGTTTTTATATGATCTTCTAGACCCAGCTCCTTCCAGACCTCCTTTGCACGCTTACAAGTAAACATCAGGTGTTTTATGTCTTCACATCCAGAATTACAGACAGGACACTGGGCAGAAACTTTAATATGTCTGTTAGCTAAAATCCCTCTTCCCGGAACCAATCCATGGAGAGCTTTCCATCCAAAAGTTTTAATCTTGGCAGGAACATTTAGACTCCAAAGAGTACTCCACACAGGATTGATCAATTCAGTACCTTGTCCATCAGCTCTTCTCATTCTCGTCCCAAATTGATGTTCCCATTCCGAGTAGTAAGCAGATCGTACAGAGAACATATAATTTTTTGACTTATTCCAAGCAATGAAATCATTCTCCAGATTTTGGCTCAAAGGAATTCTTAAGATCTGTTGTACATCAAAAGGATTGAAGATAGATTTAATTAAATCATCGTCCCATGTACCAGTTATTGGATTAATCAACTCATCAACAGTTCTCAAAATGCACCGGCCTCTTTCTGTCACCACCTTGCGAGAAGCACTAGTAGGAATCCAGTGATTAGTCCAGATATTAATTTTTATGCCGTCCCCAACCCTCCATATATGTCCTCGTTTGAAGGTTTTTAGCCCCTCCAAAATGCTTTGCCACGTGAATGAAGAACCCTTTTTTGGTCCCGCTTTCAAGAGGTCACCAGTGGGATAATATTTAGCCCTTAGCACTCTGGCACATAGAGATTCAGGACTAGATAAGAGCCTCCAAGATTGCTTTGCTAACATTGCTCGATTGAAAGTGTATAAATCCCTAAACCCCATACCACACTCCTTCTTTGGAATGCACATTCTCCACCACGCACACCAATGCATCTTATTTTGTATTTCTGTATCCCCCCACAAAAACCTAGAAATAGCATAAGTCAACTCTTTTATTAATTTTTTTGGGGATTTTAAAAACTACCATAGCAAACACAGGAATTGCTTGTAAGACATCCTTTATCAGAATCTCCTTTGCTCCCATTGAAAGTAATTTCTACTTCCACACACTCAGCCTTGCTATAATTCTCTCTAGCAGATAAACAAAACTGTCACTTCTATCAATTCCAATCATAGCTGGTAGTCCCAAATACTTATCTGAAAGTGCTTCTGTCATCACATTTAACTCCGAACAGGTATCCGCCTTCAACTGAACATCCACATTAGGACTGAATTATATACTACATTTTGATTCACTAACAAGCTGACCCGAATTTGCACAGTATAAATCAAGAACATGTCTCACCGAAGTTGCATTAATTAAATCTGCCCTCATAAGGATTAGGGAATCATCAGCAAAAAGTAGACGTGATACCGATGGTGCATTTCTGCACACCCTTACTCCTTCTATGCCACGAACCTCCTCTTGGTGAGCCAATAAACTTGATAAACCCTCAGCGCAAATAAGAAACTGGTAGGGAGATAAGGGATCTCCCTGCCTCAAGCCTCTTGTTGGTGTAAACTCTTCTGTCTCTTGATCATTATACCGAACTCTGTATTTGACAGATCGAACACAGGCCATGATAAGCTCCACAACCTCCTCATGAAATCCCAATTGGATAAGCATTCTCTCCAGAAAATTCCACTCCACCCGATCATACGCTTTGTGCGTATCTAACTTGACTGCACAATATCCAGCTTTACCATTCTTCTTATTCTTGATTGTATGTAGACACTCATAAGCAACAAGAATGTTATCAGTAATAATTCTTCCAGGAACAAAAGCACTTTGAACAGGTGAAATTACATCATCAAGAACATGTTTAAACCGTAGGGCAATCATTTTGGAAATTACCTTATAAATGACATTGCACATACTTATTGGTCTGTATTGGGAGATCAGTTCTGGTTCCTCAATTTTCGGTATAAAGACATAATTGTGCCATTCCACCCATCAGGTATTACCTTATTAATAATCCCCTACTTTTGTTCTTGATTGTATTAGGGTTTATTCCCATCCGCCACTATTCGTGGTCTGTCCTCTTACTCTCTGTACTCTTGACTCCCTCATAATTTCCAGTAATATAAGGAGAGTATTGATGATCCATGACTAAATTCGCTGATTTAGCCACTCATTAGTTTCGGGCATGTCAATTTGGTATCAGAGCAGTACGGTTCTTGGAGGCGAATTGGATCTCACGTAGAAGTTAGGCTGGGTTCTCTAAAAAAAATCCCCTACTTTTGTTCTTGATCCCTGATAACCCACAAGTATAGGGGATCGCAACAGTCTTCGAGGGAAGTAAAACCCAAATTTATTGATTCGACACAAGGGGAGGTAAAGAATACTTATAATCCTTAACAACTGAGTTGTCAATTCAGCTGCACCTGGAAAAGCACTAGCAACAGGGGTGATGTGAAAGTAGTTGTAATATGAGAGCAGTAGTGTTGACGTCAGAAACCCCCTGGCGGGCAGAGACGGGCAACACCGTAGAGCCGGGAACAACTAGGGCTGCGGCTGGCCCCAGTCCCTCAGAGCGACGGCCCGCAAAGCCTCCTGGTCGCACGCGCCGATGCCAAGCTGCAAGGGCGTGCCACCTGACCTATACCTGGTCGGGAAGGTGTGGATGATGCCTCGCTTAGTTTCTGCGGGGCACACACGTAAACGTTAAATACGAGCCTCGATCGGCTCTCGGGTTATCCTGTGAATCGGCTCAAAGAGCCGATCCACCCATGATTCAGACGGGGTGTCCGAATATATGGTGGTCCTGCTTGATCAAGGTAAAGCTAATGAGATCTACGACGATGCGGGGTTTTCACCGCATAATCGGATCATCCTACTCACGATTGGGCCTCGCGCTCGCGCACGGTGGCCGTAAGCCGATCCTAGACGGGGCCTAAAAACCAACACGAGGTTGATCCCCGGAACATCCTTTCTAGGGCTAGCAAACGCCACCCTACACTCCGTCTGGATCCTCCAACCCTTTGTAAGGCCTAACTATTGCAGATATTAAACTAATCCTTGTAGAACAAGGAGCAATCGTAACGGATCAGATCTACTAAACTATGATCAAGCGGGGTGCCGCCCCTACACCTAAGATAGGTGTAAGGGCGGCTAGACATGCAAGGGTTGCACTACGAAAGCATATAATATGAAGAACAATGCTAACCCTAACATGTCTAAGATAACTACGTTGCTCGCCATCAAAAAGGCTTCGATACGAGCAACGCATGAACAACGTGGGCAGGCTTGTGCTTGCCTAGATCGCAAGATGCGATCTAGGCAGCATGATGCTTACCGGTAGAAACCCTCGAGACGAAGGAGTTGGCGATGCGCCGAGATTTGTTTGTGGTTGAACGTTGGTTGTTGTTTATTCCATAAACCCTAGGTACATATTTATAGTCCGGGGGACTTTCTAATGTGGGCGTGCACCAAACCGTGCACGAGTAAGATTCTAACTTCTAAACTAAGATGCGATCTAATATGTTACAGATACACGGGCAATTAAGCCCAACTTGGTATAAAAGGCCGATTCACGTATTTCTTCCATGCATATTCTTCAAATCTATCTTGATCGCGGCCCACCTCGACTCGGTCAAATTCCGGTGATAACACATGCCCCCTGGTTTTGGAAATGACATTTCCAAAATCATTATGCTTTCTTTCGTCGGGTCATGTCGTGGCGGAGCAGAGTTGCCGCGGAATCCCCATCATGATGCCTTGCCCCTTCCACTTCTCCACGTGGCCGCAAAATTTTCTGTTGGGCAACATCTCCTCGGAAGGCTGCTTTGTGGCATTGAATCTCTCTCATATCCCCTTTATTTAACCGTTCTAAACAGCTTGCGTCTCCTTCGTCCTCCTCGCATTAGCACCAAAAACCCTCCGTGCCGCCATGTCTTCTTCCTCTTCCTCCAGAGTTTTCCTACGGGTCCGACTCCTCCCGCGAGACGCCGCCGGAAGTTCGTGCCCGGAAGACCGGGACGAGGAGAGCCATGCCTCCTCCATTTGGTGCGAGGACGACAAGTCCTTGACCAGCGGGGATGAAGATCTTCAGTTCCTCGCCGATGGGGAACTGGAGTCAAGAAGCGAGGACGACCAGTTCTCCTGGGACGGCTGCCCCACCTCTGAAGAAGAGGGAGAAGAAGACGTCGACGACGACGACTCCCTCGAGGGCTACCCGCCGGCGAAGCGCCTCCGCATGTGGTGGGATGACGACAGCAACGACGACGAAGACGGGGATGAAGCCCCCGTGGAAGGCTACGGGAGTAGCGACGAGGAGCCCATCGGCGGCGGTCGCTGATGAGAGTTCTGAGGATGACGATGAGGGCAGTGATGGCCCGTAGATTAGGATCTAATAGTATAGGCCTAGCAGTAGTAGATTGGTCAATAGACCCTTCTCTTGTTCTTCCCTCCTTGAGCAATCGGCTCCCCATTGTAAGAAATCTCAATACTAATGAAGAATTCCCTTAGCTTGATTTCGCCGATTTCTTTCATGCTGAGTTTGTCGACTGTTGGCCTAATCCATACTTAGTGACTGATGGCAACGCATCAGTTTCACGATAATCTGCGAGACAGGCCAATTTAGCCATCCCTCCAAGCTGGCTGGCTCTGCCGATGACGATGACACGGCCGATCTTAGTAAGCTGGCGACTTGATCTTTGAGCAGGCGACTTTAAAAGAGCCCTGGAACCGCCTTGGATGCTCAAGCCGATGACTCCGTAACAGAACACCGCTCTCCAAACCAGTTGTGTCATAGGGCTAGCCGATTCCAACCAAATCGGCTCCCAAGAGCAACGACCTTTAGGGCGAGCTGCCCCCCGAGCCTTAATGAAGGCGAATTAGCTACATGTGCCGACATTAGCCTTAACCCATGACGTAGCCCCAAGCAGAGAACCTTCAAGGTGAGCTGCCCCCCGAGTTTCTTCAGTTCTTCCTGCGCCTTGCCAGCTAGATCGGCTCCTTTCCTTTGGTGGATCTTATGCAATCCATCCTTGACCTGATCTGCACGTCCAGGCTGCTCTTGGCATTGTTCTAGAGGAGAGAATCCGAGCCTTCATCGACCCTCTGATCGTAACAGTTATCCCTCTCGAGTCGATGGCCATGCATCGGCTTTTATATCCTTAAGTCGACGTCTGCTGCATCGGCTGCGCTTGAAAATCGTCGAATTTTCAGAATTTTTTTTTTACGGCCGACTGGTGCATCGGCCCCCACACTCCAATACCCATCACCAAAGGATGAGACGCTTCCATTGCATATCCTCGTGTTTTATCCACCTGGGTGCCCCCCGGAGCCGATTCTGTCAAGAGAATTGATGGTATCGGCTACGTTGGATAACATGTCGAACCCAGGCAAAATGGATGGTGAGGATAATTTTGGCCGATTGCTGGAATCGGCCTCCATGTTGCTTGTTCGATGAAGGTTCTGTAATGTCCCTTCATAAATTTTTGGGGCCGATCACAAGGACCAGCCTCGCCACGTTTGTTCATTGATGTGCTCTTGCTACTCGTTCAGGCCGGTAGATAAAACCAGCCCAATCTCTGACTTTACCATGTTGGTGCGCTTGCTGTCGCCCACCTTGAGTGCATCGTGAAATCGTGGAGCACTAAGCTTTGTCGGAAGAACGAGCACCGTGTTTGTGCCAGCCGATGTTTCATCATTGGCTTTCCTTTGCTTGGGGCGCCACTCCATTTTCCGTGGACGACCCTCTTCATCCAGGGTTCGCTGAACCTTTGCAGCCAGATCAGGCCTTGCCTTCCTCAATGTATGCAAGTATAACCTCTCGGCTTCTTCCAGGCCGCGCAACCGTTGAACCCTGCGTTTCTGGGAACGGCTGAGTCCGTCAGGGCACCACCTTGGCCGGTGATACCTGTCTTCTTCTTCTCCCTCGTCTTCTGAATCTTCGAGATCCTTCAACCGAGGGGACTCAGCTCGTTTGCTCCGTGGTGGGAGAGGTCCCAAGCGCTCGAACACGTACACGTTGGCTGCCTCCTTCTTCTTGCGGTTACATTCTGGGCAATTGCCGATTGTTGGCAATCGGCTCATTCCTGAATCCCAGCAGTGTCTGAAGAAGGGACAATCCCAGTGCCTGTCCTCGTCGTCTCGCTCCCTTGCCTTTTCCTTGGCACAACGCTCGTGCTCCTCCTCATCGCGATCATGCCGACGATGTCTTCTGGCTTCTCTAGCCAGACGATCTCTTTCATCACCATCGCTGGACCGTCGGCGTTGGTCGTACTGACTTACATACTTGTTGAGGAGGTGATCAGAGAGAGGTCGCTGATATCTTATGTTCTTCACTTCTCCCTCTGTTACGTAGCGCTTGCCGTCTTGGCGGAGCCGATCGTATGGAGCGGCTTCCTCTGTATCTTTGCTATGAGAGCAGCTGCCCTCATCTCCATCCTTGCCAGCGTGGTGTCCAAGATCTACCATGTTGATATTGCACAGGAAACCCGGCTGGCATCCTCCATGGTAAGCATACTCCACCATGTTTACGGCGGGGAAGGGGTGTGTGTCGACCTTCATGGCGTATTGGTTGAAAATCAACCGTCCGTTTTCTATCGCCATTTGGATGCTGCCGCCACACCCTGCGGTCGTTGGTGGTGTGGGAGAACGTGTTATGCCATTTGCAGTACGGCCATCTGTTCAGCTCTTGCACCGTGGGGAACTTGTGGCCTTCGGGTACCTTTATATGCTTCTCCGTGAGCAAGAGATCAAAAATCTGCTCCGTCTTGGTCACGTCGAAGTCGAACCCTTTTGGAGGGCCTTGTGGCTTCACCCATTTGCAGGTCACGGGGCCCGTTGCTCGAGTCCATTCCGCCATTGCTATCTCCACGATCTCCCATGGCACCTTCATCTTCGTCCGCCTCAACCAAGGTCACCACCCGCTTGAATTTGTCCTGGTAAACATCCGGGTGGCGGCTGTTCATATGCTGACAGCTTTTGCACCATGTGTGCCAACGAAGGGTAGTACGCTTGGGAGGCCACGTCCTTGATTGATGATGAGAGACCCACCACCGCCAACTCGGTCGCTTCTTTTTCACTTATATGAGCCGAAAAGCATCGGTTCCTAATTGTCCTGAAGCGGCTGGACGTATTCGACACCTGTTTCCCCGCGCTTCGTCGTACTTGCGCTAGATCGGCAATACCAACATCGGAAGCCTCCGAGTGATACTGCTCATGGAGCTGCTCTTCCAAGCTGCTTCCAAGTCTGGATGGAGTTCGGTGGTAGCGATGTGTACCACCCGAAAGCCGATCCTGTGAGGGATCGTGCGAAGAACCTCACACGCAACTCGTCGACGGCTGAGATCGTGCCCGAGCTGTGCCAAATATCGGCTCACATGCTCGATGGAGCTGGAACCATCCGATCCACTAAACTTCGTGAAGTCCGGGAGCCGATATTTGGGTGGTAGCGGGATCGGTTCGTAGCTGTTGGGGTACGGCTTGGTGTAGCCGAACGCCTTCCTTTTCGGCATCATGCCGAGCTGATCTTTCGAGAATTGCACAAATCTGATCCGCTGTGATGGCCGTAGGTGTCGAACCACGAAGATTCGCCGGGGTGGCATACTTAACCAGCCATGCTTGCTTTTCCGGTTCTAAGCCAAGCTGCGGGAGCTGGGCTTTGGAGGTTCGTCGGAGTGGCGTACTTAGCCGGCCACGATTGCTTCTCGGGATCGGCTCCGACGCTCCTCCTGCCGTTCCGGAGGCCCACGATATTGCAGCTCTGGTTCGAGAGTGCCCGGGCGTTGCGGTCAGGTACGTATGCGCACGCGTATCCGTGCGGGATCTCCTTGGGTGCCTCGGGTAGGAATTGGTAGTCACTAGGATCACCACCAATCTTGTAGACGACGTATGCCGATGAGTTCGGCGGTTCGGTGCTGCCCATGCGAACGGCGCGGGGTTGGAGTGGCATCTCTCCTTTGAAAGTCCCCAGAGCCGGTCCCGACGGGGAGTATCGGTGACTCATGATTTCCTTGACGACGCGCAGAGCGACACGCTCCAAGGTGTTCACCAGGCTCTCAGAGTGGCGGTGCAGCGAATGAGCCACCATGTAGTTGATCTCCTGCCGCGGCGACCTGGTGCGTTCTTCTGACGGGGCGGACAGGTCCACTCCATCGAGCGCGCCTTCGGGTGTGAAACCCTTCCACCGACGCCATGGGAGCGGGTTCGGTGGAAGGAGCCGATGAGTTCGGCTTCGAGGGTTGCCTTGATCTCGTCATGTTTCTTCTTGAGCTCATCAGGCAGATCCTCGTACGTGACCGGAGTGTCTTCCGCCATCTCGGATGTAGATGGCGATGTTGTGGATGTCGTCGACGGTCCCACCGGGCGTGCCAGAATGTGTTGACGTCAGAAACCCCCTGGCGGGCAGAGACGGTCAACACGGTAGAGCCGGGAACAACTAGGGCTGCGGCTGGCCCGGTCCCTCGGAGCGACGGCCCGCAAAGCCTCCTGGTCGCACGCGCCGATGCCAACTGCAGGGCGTGCCACCTGACCTATACACGGTCGGGAAGGTGTGGATGATGCCTCGCTTAGTTTCCTGCGAGGGCACACACGTAAACGTTAAATACGAGCCTCGATCGGCTCTCAGGTTATCCTGTGAATCGGCTCAAAGAGCCGATCCACCCATGATTCAGACGGGGTGTCCGAATATATGGTGGTCCTGCTTGATCAAGGTAAAGCTAATGAGATCTACGACGATCTGGGGTTTTCACCGCATAATCGGATCATCCTACTCACGATTGGGCCTCGCGCTCGCGCACGGTGACCGTAAGCCGATCCTAGACAGGGCCTAAAAACCAACACGAGGTTGATCCCCGAAACATCCTTTCTAGGGCTAGCAAACGCCACCCTACACGCCGCTGGATCCTCCAACCCTTTGTAAGGCCTAACTATTGCAGATATTAAACTAATCCTTGTAGAACAAGGAGCAATCGTAATGGATCAGATCTACTAAACTATGATCAAGCGGGGTGCCGCCCCTACACCTAAGATAGGTGTAAGGGCGGCTAGACATGCAAGGGTTGCACTACGAAAGCATATAATATGAAGAACAATGCTAACCCTAACATGTCTAAGATAACTACGTTGCTCGCCATCAAAAAGGCTTCAGTACGAGCAACGCATGAACAACGTGGGCAGGCTTGTGCTGCCTAGATCGCAAGATGCGATCTAGGCAGCATGATGCTACCGGTAGAAACCCTCGAGACGAAGGAGTTGGCGATGCGCGAGATTTGTTTGTGGTTGAACGTTGGTTGTTGTTTATTCCATAAACCCTAGGTACATATTTATAGTCCAGGGGACTTTCTAATGTGGGCGTGCACCAAACCGTGCACGAGTAAGATTCTAACTTCTAAACTAAGATGCGATCTAATATGTTACAGATACACGGGCAATTAAGCCCAACTTGGTATAAAAGGCCGATTCACGTATTTCTTCCATGCATATTCTTCAAATCTATCTTGATCGCGGCCCACCTCTGACTCGGTCAAATTCTGGTGATAACAAGTAGTAATAGTAACACAGCAGCAGTAATAGTAACACAGAGGCAATGGCACCAGAAAATAGTTGATACTACTTCCAATGACATGTAGAACGAGTATATGATGATGAAAGATGGACCGGGGTTCCCAGCTATCTACACTAGTGGTAACTCTCCAATAACAAGTGTTGGGTGAACAAATTACGAGTTGGGCAATTGATAGGATTGAAATAGCATTAAGACGGAACATCAAGATCATTAATCATGTAGGCATGTTTTCCATATATAGTCATACGTGCTCGCAATGAGAAACTTGTACAACATCTTTTGTCCTACCAGCCGGTGGCAGCCGGGCCTCTAGGGAATCTACTGGAAATTAAGGTACTCCTTTTAATAGAGCACCGGAGCAAAGCATTAACACTCCGTGAAAACATGTGATCCTTATACCTAAGCCTCCCCCTCCAGTTGTCCCAATTTCTGTCACTTTGGGGCCTTTGGTTCCGGACATAGACATGTGCAAACAACTTGTAGATACAATCTAAGCAATAAGTATAGAGCTTAAATCTAAGATCATGCCACTCGGGCCCTAGTGACAAGCATTAACACAACAAGATTGCAGCAACAATAACTTCACAAACTTTATAGATAGACTAATCATAATGTAACAATCCATCGGATCCCGACAAACACAACACCGATTACATCAGATGAATCTCAATCATGTAAGGCAGCTCATGAGATCATTGTATTGAAGTACATGGGGGAGAGAATACCAACTAGCTACAGCTAGAACCCGTAGTCCATGGGGGAACTACTCACGGAGCATGATGGAGGCGATGGCGTTGATGGAGATGGTTTCCGGGGGCACTTCCCCGTCCCGGCAGGGTGCCGGAACAGAGACTTCTGTCCCCCGAATTGGAGTTTCACGATGGTGGCGGCGCCCCTGGAGTCTTTCTGGAGTTTCGTCAATTGGTATCGCGTTTTTAGGTCGGGACGACTTAAATAGGCGAAGAGTCGGAGTCGGAGGGGCCACGGGGCCTCCTCACACTAGGGCGGCGCGCCCAGGGTGGAGCCCACGCGGCCCACACATGTGGGGCCCCCAGGGCACCCCTCTAGCCCCCCTCTGACTTTCTGGAAGGTTCCGGGAAAAATAAGATGTTGGGTCTTCGTTTCGTTGAATTCCGAGAATATTGCCCGAACAGCCTTTCACGGAACCAAAAACAACGAAAAACAGCAACTGGCCCTTCGGCATCTTGTTAATAGGTTAGTTCCGGAAAATGCATAAAAACATCACAAAGTGCAAGCAAAACATGTAAGTATTGTCATAAAACAAGCATGGAACATCAGAAATTATAGGTACGTTGGAGACGTATCAAGCATCCCCAAGCTTAGTTCTTGCTAGCCCTCGAGTAGGTAAACGATAAAAAGAGTAATTTCTGTAGTGACATGCTACTTACATAACCTTGATCATACTATTATAAAGCATATGAGATGAATGCAGTGACTCAAGGCAATGATCTATAGTTGCTAACAAATAGATAACACATAGCAAAACTTTTCATGAATAGTACTTTCAAGACAAGCATCAAAAGTCTCGCATAAGAGTTAACTCATAAAGCAATAAATTCAAAGTAAAGGCATTGAAGCAACACGAGAGGAAGATTTAAGTTTCAGCAGTTGCTTTCAACTTTCAACATGCATATCTCATGGATAATTGTCAACACAAAGTAATATGATGAATGCAAATAAGCAAGTATGTAAGAATCAATGCACAGTTGACACAAGTGTTTGCTTCTGAGATGGAAGGAAGTAGGTAAACTGACTCAACATAAAGTAAAAGAAAGGCCCTTCTGTTATCACCAGAATTTGACCGAGTCAGAGGTGGGCCGCGATCAAGATGGACTTGAAGATTTATATATAGAAGAGATACGTGAATCGGCCTTACATGCAAAGTTTGGGCTAGTTTGCCCTTGTATCTGTAACATATTAGATTACGTGTCGATTAGGAGTTAGAGTTTTACCCGTGCACGGTTAGGTGCACGCTTGAGTTAGAAAGTCCCCTGGACTATAAATATGTATCTAGGGTTTATGAAATAGAACAACAACCAACGTTCAACACAAACAAATCTCGGCGCATCGCCAACTCCTTCGTCTCGAGGGTTTCTCCGGTAAGCACCATGCTGCCTAGATCGCATCTTGCGATCTAGGCAGCACAAGCCTATCTCGTTGTTCATGCGTTGCTCGTGCTGAAGCCTTTTTGATGGCGAGCAACGTAGTTATGTTAGATGTGTTAGGGTTAGCATTGTTCTTCGTATCATATGCTCGTCGTAGTGCAACCCTTATACATCTAGCCGCCCTTACACCTATCTTAGGTGTAGGGGCGGCACCCGCTTGATCATAGTTTAGTAGATCCGATCCGTTACGGTTGCTCCTTGTTCTTCAAGGATTAGTTTAACATCCGCAATAGTTAGGCCTTACAAAGGGTTGGAGGATCCAGCGGCGTGTAGGGTGGAGTTTGCTAGCCCTAGACGGGATGTTCCGGGGATCAACCTCGTGTTGGTTTTTAGGCCCTGTCTAGGATCGGCTTACGGTCACCGTACGCGAGCGCGAGGCCCAATCGTGAGTAGGATGATCCGATTATGCGGTGAAAACCCTAAATCGTTGTAGATCGCGTTAACTTTATCTTGATCAAGCAGGACCACCATATATTCGGACACCTTGTACGAATCATGGGTGGATCGGCTCTTTGAGCCGATTCACAGGATAACCTGAGAGCCGATCGAGGCTCGTATTTAATGTTTACGTGTATGCCATGCAGGAAACTAAGCGAGGCATCATCCAACACCTTCCTGACCAGGTATAGGTAAGGTGGCACGCCCTTGCGATAGCATCGGATGTGTGACCGAGGAGGCTTTGCGGGCCGTCGCTCCGAGGGACCGGGGCCAGCCCGCAGCCCTAGTTGTTCCCGGCTCTACTCGTGTTGCCCGTCGCTGCCCGCCGGTGGGTTTCGACCGCAACACATTCGGCACGCCCGGTGGGACAATCTTCGACATCCACCGCATCGCCATCTACATCCGAGATGGCGGAAAGCACTCCGGTCAAGTACGAGGATCCGACCGACGAGCTCAAGAAGAAGCATGACGAGATCAAGGCGGTCCTCGAAGCCGAACTCATCGGCTCTTTCCACGAACCCGCTCCCATGGCGTAGGTGGAAGGGATTCTCACCTGAAGGCGCACTCGATGGAGTGGACCTGTCCGCCCCGTCAGAAGAACGCACCAGGTCGCTGCGTCAGGAGATCAACTACATGGTGGCTCATTCGCTGCACCGCCACTCTGAGAGCCTGGTGAACACCTTGGAGCGTGTCGCTCTGCGCGTGATCCAGGAAGTCATGAGCCATCAGTACCCTCTGTCAAGACCAGCTCGCGGGACCTGTCAAGGAGAGGTGCCACTCCAGTCCCGTCCACCGTTGCCATGCGCATCAGCAGCACCGGAAGTGCCGAGTTCACCGGCATACGCCGTTAATATGGTAGAGTGTACTTACCATGGAGGATGCCAGCCAGAGTTCTCGTGCAATATCAACATGGTAGGACCTGGACACCGCTCTGGTAAGGACGGAGATGAGGGCAGTTGCTCTCATAGCAAAGACACAGAGGAAGCCGCTCCACGCGATCGGCTCCGCCAAGACGGCAAGCGCTACGTCACAGAGGGAGAAGTGAAAAACATAAGATATCAGCGACCTCTCTCTGATCACCTCCTCAACAATTATGTGAGCCAGTATGACCAACACCGGCGATACAACGACGATGATGATGAAGATCGTCTGGCTAGGGACGATAGTAGACGTCGTCGGCATGATCACGACGAGGAGCGATACGAGCGCCACGCCAAAGAAAAGTCGAGGGAGCAAGACGACGTGGATAGGCACTGGGACTGCCCCTTCTTCAGACACTCTCGGGATTCAGGAATGAGCCGATTGCCAACAATCGGCAATTGCCCAGAATGTAAACAAAGGAAGAAGGATGCAGCTAACGTGTCCGTGTTCAAGCGTCTAGGGCCTCTCCCGCCTCGGACCAAGCATGCTGAGTCCGCTCGGGTGGAAGATCTCGAGGAACTGGAGGACGATGATGAAGAAGATAAGTATCATCGGCCAAGGTGGTGCCCCGATGGGCTCGGCCGTTCCCGAAGCGAAGGGTTCAGCGTCCGCGTGGGTTGGAGGAAGGCCGAAAGATTATACCCGCACACGTTGAGGAAGGCACGGCCTGATCCGGCCGCCAAAATTCAGCGAACCCTGGACGAAGAAGGTCGGCCACAAAGAAAAGAGTGGCGCCCCAAGCAAAGGAAAGCCGATGATGAGACATCGGCTGGCACAAACATGGTCTTCATTCTTCCAACGGAGTTTAGCGCTCAAGGATTATACGAAGCACCTGTGGCACAATTGGACTGCGGCCCACGGCCGGTCATCTTTGAGAAGCCGCAAGAAAGAAGTTACAGGCATCTGAAGGCCCTGTACTTGCGAGGTTACATCAATGGGTAGCCTGTCAGCAAGATGTTGGTGGACACCGGAGCGGCAGTTAACATTATGCCATACTCCATGCTACGTCGGTTGGGACGCTCCAGCTCGGATCTGATCAAGACCAATGTGACACTGAGCGATTTCAACGGCCAAGCATCCGACGCACAAGGTGTTCCGAATGTGGATCCGACCGTAGGAAGGAAAACTGTCCCTACGACGTTCTTTATTGTCGACGAGCAAGAGTACCTATGCTCGTCCTACTAGGGAGAGATTGGATCCACGCCAAGCTGTTGCATTCCGTCCACGATGCACCAATGCCTAATACGATGGGATGGAGATGAAGTAGAAGTTGTTCACGCAGATGATTCAGTCGAGATTTCAACAGCTGGCATGGACGTTTGGGAGACATCGGGCCAAGAGCCACTCTCAGGCATCAATTTGAACGACTGCGAGCGCATCGACGTGACAAAGAACGGGGTTAGGCTGGTTTTATCCACCGGCCTGACCGTGTAACAAAGCAAACGTCGATGGACGAACGTGGCGAGGCTGATCCTTGTGATCGGCCCCAAAAAGTTTATGGAGGAACATTACAAAACCTCCATCGAACAAGCAACGTGGAGGCCGATTCCAGCAATCGGCCAAAATTATCCTCACCATCCATTCTGCCTGGGTTCAGCATTTAATCCAACAGGGGATACCTGAAGAGCCGATACCATCAATTCTCTTGACAGAATCGGCTCGGGGGGCACCTAGGTGGATGAAACACGAGGATATGCAGTAGGAATGTCTTGCAAGTGCCCAGCAGCCCAAGATATTCTTTGATGATGGGTATTGAAGTATGGGGGCCGATACATAAATCGGCCGTAAAAAATTCAAAAATTTTAAGCACAGCCGATGCAGCAGACATCGACTTAAGGATAGAAAGCCGATGCATAACTGTTATAATCAGAGAGACAATGGAGCGGTTTAATGGCTCAGATCCTCTCTTCAAGAACAATGCCAAGAGCAGCATGGGTGTGCAGATCAGGTTAAGGGTGGGGTGCATCAGATCCACCGAAGGAAAGGAGCTGATCTGACCTGTAAAGACGAAGAAGTGGACTGAGGAAGCTCGGGGGGCAGCTCACCCTGAAGGCTCTCTGCTCTGGGAAGCCGATTTTTGTTGAAATCGGCTGGCTCTGCGTTATGATTTGAGGCCAATGGCGGCACATTGGGCTGACTCACTACCTTTCCCGCCTTAACTGAGGCTCGGGGGGCAGATTGTCCTGAAGGATCCTTTGCTATAAGGAGCCGATCTTGTTGAAATCAGCTGACTCTATGTCTCAGCTTTTGAGGAATGGTTGCTGCGGGAAAAATGGAGCGAGGAGCTCGTCCCGCGAAGTATCGTCTCCGGCCTCTGGGTTGAGTTAGCAATGATCTAAGAGAACCCCTGAAAGCAAAGGGGATTTGGAAGAGAAGGGTCTGGCAGGAAAATATCTGAAAACCTGAGGTTAATGACAAGGCCAGGCGTTATTTCAGGGGTTTTGCCGTTTAGTCCAACATTACGCTCAGTGACTACGGATTGGGCCTGTTCGGTTGGAGGTTTGGGGATCTGAATTCGAACAAGGTTCGCAGGTTACCGGTGCGTTGCCCTCGGCTCATTGAGCGGTGATCAAGTCAACAATCGTCCAAATCAGTACGATAAGAAATCGGCTAGATCAAGTTAAGGGAAATTCTTCATTAACATTGGGATTTCTTACAATAAAGAGCCGGCTGCTCAAAGAAGAACAAAAGAAGAGCCGATTGCTCAAGGGACTACTGATCCTACATAACTACTCCTCGCTAGCATCGTCGTCGGCGTCGCCATCGGCGCTACTGCCGGGGAAGTCCTTGCCGCTGCTGCCCCAGCCGTCGGCTGGAGCTTCCTCCTCCTCCTCGTCATCATCATCATCCTCGCTATCCGCCCAACTGCGGAAGCGCTTCGTCGGCGGATACCCAGCGAAGGAGGAGGAATCATCTTCCTCCTCCTCCTCTTCTCCTTCCTCGTCGTCATCGTCGTCCTCGCTGTCCGCCCACATGCGGGAGCGCTTCTTCGACGGGAGCTTGGCGGAGGGGGAGGCCTTGGTCTTCTCTGCTTCTCCTTCTTTCTTCTCCTTGTCAGAGGAGATGGGGTTCGCCCCGGAGTGGAGGTCGTCCTCTTTCTTGTCCTTCGGCGACGATTGGAGGGGGAGGCCTGAGGCAGAGGAGGAAGAGGAAGACATGGCTGCAGGGGAAGAGGTTTTTTTTTTGGCGCTGGTGGACAGAGCAGAGCAAGGGGATGGAGTGGTGAACCGTTTGGCACAGATAAATAAAGGGAGTGTAGTGGAGATTTAATGCCATGACGGTTCTCGAGGACGTGATGCCGAAATTGCCAATTCATACAGAGAAGCCCAGGAGGCGAGGCGTAATGATGGAAGATTCTGCGGCGGCTACGCTCGCCACGACATGACCCGACGAGAGAAAAGCGTAATGATTTTGGAAATAACATTTCCAAAACCAGGGGGGCATGTGTTATCACCAGAATTTGACCGAGTCAGAGGTGGGCCGCGATCAAGATGGACTTGAAGATTTATATATAGAAGATATACGTGAATCGGCCTTACATGCAAAGTTTGGGCTAGTTTGCCCTTGTATCTGTAACATATTAGATTACGTGTCGATTAGGAGTTAGAGTTTTACCCGTGCACGGTTAGGTGCATGCTTGAGTTAGAAAGTCCCCTGGACTATAAATATGTATCTAGGGTTTATGAAATAGAACAACGACCAACGTTCAACACAAACAAATCTCGGCGCATCGCCAACTCCTTCGTCTCGAGGGTTTCTCCGGTAAGCACCATGCTACCTAGATCGCATCTTGCGATCTAGGCAGCACAAGCCTATCTCGTTGTTCATGCGTTGCTCGTGCTGAAGCCTTTTTGATGGCGAGCAACGTAGTTATGTTAGATGTGTTAAGGTTAGCATTGTTCTTCGTATCATATGCTGTCGTAGTGCAACCCTTATACATCTAGCCGCCCTTACACCTATCTTAGGTGTAGGGGCGGCACCCCGCTTGATCATAGTTTAGTAGATCCGATCCGTTACGGTTGCTCCTTGTTCTTCAAGGATTAGTTTAACATCCGCAATAGTTAGGCCTTACAAAGGGTTGGAGGATCCAGCGGCGTGTAGGGTGGAGTTTGCTAGCCCTAGACGGGATGTTCCGGGGATCAACCTCGTGTTGGTTTTTAGGCCCTGTCTAGGATCGGCTTACGGTCACCGTACGCGAGCGCGAGGCCCAATCGTGAGTAGGATGATCCGATTATGCGGTGAAAACCCTAAATCGTTGTAGATCGCGTTAACTTTATCTTGATCAAGCAGGACCACCATATATTCGGACACCTTGTACGAATCATGGGTGGATCGGCTCTTTGAGCCGATTCACGAGATAACTCGAGAGCCGATCGAGGCTCATATTTAATGTTTACGTGTATGCCATGCAGGAAACTAAGCGAGGCATCATCCAACACCTTCCCGACCGGGTATAGGTCGGGTGGCACGCCCTTGCGATAGCATCGGACGTGTGACCAGGAGGCTTTGCGGGCCGTCGCTCCGAGGGACTGGGGCCAGCCGCAGCCCTAGTTGTTCCCGGCTCTACTGTGTTGCCCGTCGCTGCCCGCCGGTGGGTTTCTGACCGCAACACATTCGCAGAGGGAAGCAGGGATTAAATCATGTGCTAGATCTTTTTAAGTTTTGAAATCATATAGAGGGTATAAAAGTAAGTTTTGAGAGGTGTTTGTTGTTGTCAACGAATGGTAGTGGGCACTCTAACCCCCTTGCCAAACAGACTTTCAAAGAGCGGCTCCCATGAAGGACGTTATCTCTACCAGAAAGGTAGATCATCCCTCTTCTCTTTTGTTTACACATGTATTTTAGTTTTAGTTTTATGGTTGACACTCCTCCCAACCTTTTGCTTACACAAGCTATGTCTAACCGAATCCTCGGGTGCCTTCCAACAATCTCATACCATGGAGGAGTGTCTATTTGCAAAATTAAGTTGCTTACTGATGAATCGGAGCAAAACATGTGAAGAGAATTATTAATGAAGGTTGATTAATTGGGGGCTGGGAACCCCGCGCCAGCTCTTTTTGCAAAATTATTGGATAAGCGGATGAAGCCACTAGTCCATTGGTGAAAGCTGCCCAACAAGATTGAAAGATTAAAACACCACATACTTCCTCATGAGCTATAAAACATTGACACAATTTGAGAAGCATTTTGAAGGTTTAAAGGTAGCACATGAAGTATTTACTTGGAATGGCAGGAAATACCACATAGTAGGTAGATATGGTGGACACAAATGGCATAGGTTTTGTCTCAAGGTTTTGGATGCACGAGAAGCATTTCCTCTCAGTACAAGGCTTTGGCTAGCAAGGTTGTTTGAAGCAAACACAAGTATGAACCGGTACAGCAAAACTTACATAAGAACATACTGCAAGCATTATAAAACTCTACACTGTCTTCCTTGTTGCTCAAACACAATTACCGGAAAATATCTAGACCTTAGAGAGACCAATCATGCAAACCAATTTCAACAAGCTCTACGGTATTTCTCCACTAATAGGTTTAAACTACATGATGCAAGAGAAACATGATCTACTTGAGAGCTCAAAACAATTGCCAAGTATCAAATTATCCAAGACATGATGAGGCATTTTCTGTTTGCAACCAAATAACAATAAGTGCAATAGCTTCCAACTTTTGTCATTGAACATTAAAAGTAAGAGCGAAGAACACAAGTGTTCATATGAAAAAGCGGAGCGTGTCTCTCTCCCACACAAGGATTGCTAGGATCCGAACTTATTCAAACATAAACAAAAATAAAAACACACAGACGCTCCAAGTAAAGAACATAAGATGTGACCGAATAAAAATATAGTTTCAATAGAAGAAACCTGATAAGTTGATGAAGAAGGGGATGCCTTGGGCATCCCCAAGCTTAGACGCTTGAGTCTTCTTGAAATATGCAGGGATGAACCACGGGGGCATCCCCAAGCTTAGACTTTTCACTCTTCTTGATCATATATCATCCTCCTCTCTTGACCCTTGAAAACTTCCTTCACACCAAACTTCTCATAAACTTCATTAAAGGGGTTAGTACTCAAAAAACTTTAATCCACCTTGGCCCTGTAGTGATATATTGCAAGAACTCAATAAAACATTAGCTACAGCTCTCCACGTCTAGAAAGCCTCACTTAAAGTCCACAAGAGACAATGCAAAAAAACAGAGACAGAATCTGTCAAAACAGAACAGCCAGTAAACACGAATTTTTAAGAGGTACTTCCGTTGCTCAAATCAGAAAACTCAAAACTAATGAAAGTTGCGTACATATCTGAGGATCACTCACGTAAATTGGCAGATTTTTCTGAGTTACCTACAGAGAATCATACCCAAATTCGTGACAGCAAGAAATCTATTTCTGTGCAGAAATCCAAATCTAGCATCAATCTTCTATTAGAGACTTTACTTGGCACAACATTGCAATAAAATAAAGATAAGGAGAGCTTGCTACAGTAGTAACAACTTCCAAAACACAACAAAACAGTAGCAAAATAAACACATGGGTTATCTCCCAAGAAATGCTTTCTTTATAGCCATTAAGATGGGCTCAGCAGTTTTAATGATGCACTCACAAGAAATAAGAGTTGAAGCAAAAGAGAGCATCAAAAAGCAAGTTCAAAACACATTTAAGTCTAACCCACTTCCTATGCATAGGAATCTTGTACACAAATAAATTTATGAAGAACAAAGTGACAAGCATAAGAAGATAAAACAAGAGTAACTTCAAAATTTTAAGCATATAGAGAGGTGTTTTAGTACCATGAAAATTTCTACAACCATATTTTTCTCTCTCATAATAATTTTCAGTAGCTTCATGAACAAACTCAACAACATAACTATCACATGAAGCATGCTTTTCATGATTCACAAACACATAATTTTTATCAAGCTAAAAAATAATAGGATTAAAACTTTCAAACTCACTTTTATCAATAATGTAACAAGATGATTGATCAATCTCAAAAGATATGGGACTCCTACATAAAGTCAAGAACTCTCCAATCCCATTTTCATTAGTAGTACAATCAATATTATCAAGTAACATAGGACCATCATCTAGAGATTTATCATAAACATTTGCCAAGCAAAACTCTTTAGTACCATGCATTTCGACATCAGGAACAAACAAAGCATTATCATAAAATTTATCAAAGTAGCATGGATTATCATGAATAACAGTAGCATAATTACTCTCACAAGTTTTACTCATAGGGAATATTTCAAGAGAATCCACAGGAACATAACATTCATCCGCCTTTGGTAAGCATGGAGGACAATCAAATAGTGTAAGAGATAAAGAGTTACTCTCATTAGAAGGTTGGCATGGGTAGTGATACGTCTCCGACGTATCGATAATTTCTTATGTTCCATGCCACATTATTGATGATATCTACATGTTTTATGCATACTTTATGTCATATTTATGCGTTTTCCGGAACTAACCTATTGACGAGATGCCGAAGTGCCGGTTCCTGTTTTACTGCTGTTTTTGGTTTCGAAATCCTAGTAAGGAAATATTCTTGGAATTGGACGAAATCAACGCCCGGGGTCCTATTTTTCCACGAAGCTTCCGGAAGTCCGAAGGGGAAACGAAGTGGGGCCACGAGGTGGGGACACGGTAGGGCGGCGCGGCCCAAGCCACGGCCGCGCCGGCCTAGTGTGTGGTCCCACCGAGGACTCCACCGACCTTGCCCTTCCGCCTACTTAAAGTCTCCGTCGCGAAAACCCTAACACGTTCAACGAAACCGGAGAAAACCTTCCAGAGCCGCCGCCATCGCGAAGCCAAGATGCGGGGGACAGGAGTCTCTGTTCCGGCACGCCGCCGGGACGGGGAAGTGCCCCCGGAAGGCTCCTCCATCGACACCACCTCCATCTTCATCACCGCTGCTGTCTCCCATGAGGAGGGAGTAGTTCTCCATCGAGGCTCGGGGCTGTACCGGTAGCTATGTGGTTAATCTCTCTCCTATGTACTTCAATACAATAATCTCATGAGCTGCCTTACATGATTGAGATTCATATGATGATGCTTGTAATCTAGATGTCATTATGCTAGTCAAGTGGGTTTTACTTATGTGATCTCCGGAGACTCCTTGTCCCACGTGTGTAAAGGTGACGAGTGTGTGCACCGTGTGGGTCTCTTAGGCTATATTTCACGAGAATACTTATTCACCGTTATGAATGGCATAGTGAAGTGCTTATTTATATCCCTTTATGATTGCAATGTGTTTTGTATCACAATTTATCTGTGTGCTACTCTAGTGATGTTATTAAAGTAGTTTATTCCTCCTGCACGGTGTAATGGTGACGAGTGTGTGCATCGTGTAGTACTTGGCGTAGGCTATGATTGTGATCTCTTGTAGATTATGAAGTTAACTATTGCTATGATGGTATTGATGTGATCTATGCCTCCTTTCGTAGTGTGAAGGTGACGAGTGTGCATGCTATGTTAGCACTTGGTTTGGTTATGTTGATCTGTCATGCACTCTAAGGTTATTTAAATATGAACATCGAATATTGTGGAGCTTGTTAACTCCGGCATTGAGGGTTCGTGTAATCCTACACGGTTAGTGGTGTTCATCATCCAACAAGAGAGTGTAGAGTCTAGCATCTATCTATTTATTCTGTTATGTGATCAATGTTGAGAGTGTCCACTAGTGAAAGTATGATCCCTAGGCCTTGTTCCTAAATACGCTACCGTTGCTTGTTTCTTGTTTTCTTGCATCCGTACTTCCTGCAATATTACCACCATCAACCACACGCCGCCAAGCACTTTTCACGGCGCCGTTACTACTTGTTCATATATATTCATACCACCTGTATTTCACCATCTCTTCGCCGAACTAGTGCACCTATTAGGTGTGTTGGGGACACAAGAGACTTCTTGCTTTGTGGTTGCAGGGTTGCTTGAGAGGGATATCTTTGACCTCTTCCTCCCTAAGTTCGATAAACCTTGGGTGATCCACTTAAGGGAAACTTGCTGTTGTTCTACAAACCTCTGCTCTTGGAGGCCCAACACTGTCTACAAGAATAGAAGCACCCCTAGACATCAGGTAGCTAATCCATTCTTCCTCCTTTTGTTCATCACTCTCCTCTTCTTTTTCATCCAATGAGCTTTCAAGTTCATCAATTTCCTCCTCTTTTTCATCCAATGAGCTTTCAGGTTCATCAATTTCTTCTTCCATCGGTTCCTGCAAATTGTGAGTGCATTCTTGTGCATTAATGAGTCTCTCTTTATAATCAATGATATAAGGATTATCACTGTAGCTTTCTACGCAAAAATTAAGGATAGAAGAGACACAATCTTTAAGGTCCTTACAAACAACACAAGTTTCATAATTTCTAGCAATGAAGGATTCAATCTCAGAAGCTCCCATAAACAAAACAAATTGTTCTATTTCTTCGAACCCAAAATGAATGTAGTTATTCCAATTATAGTTCTTAATTAAAAATTCCTCACTAAAGCCACATTGAAATTTAAGATGTTTAGTATCCTGTTCAGAGCAACAGTTTATATCATGGCGTTTAAGCAAGATTTTAGCAATTGTATTCAGTTTTTCTATCACATCACTCATAACTTTACCCGTTCTGGATTCTCTATAATTATTATACAATTCAATAAGCTCCAAATAGGTTGTAGGTTCTCCCATAGCAACAGTTTTTAATTTTTCGGTTTTTCAAATTTTTATGGATTTTTGGGTATATGAGGATAATAAAACAAGACAAAAACAAACTAGGCAAAAGTAAACTAAGCAAAATAATACTAGACAGAAATAAACTAAGCACAAATAAACTAGACAAAAGTAAACTAAGCAAAACAAAATAAAATAAAACAGAGAGAGAGGTAGAGTGTACTCCCCGGGTGAACTTATGAGTAGAGCTATGCCTCCCGGCAACGGCGCCGAGAAAATAGTCTTGATAACCCACAAGTATAGGGGATCGCAACGGTCTTCGAGGGAAGTAAAACCCAAATTTACCGATTCGACACAAGGGGAGGTAAAGAATACTTATAAGCCTTAACAACCGAGTTGTCAATTCAGCTGCACCCGGAAAAGCACTAGCAACGGGGGTGATGTGAAAGTAGCAGTAATATGAGAGCAGTAGTAACGAGTAACACGGCGACGGTAATAGTAACACGGAGGCAATGGCACCGGAAAATAGTTGATACTACTTCCAATGACATGTAGAACGAGTATATGGTGATGAAAGATGGACCGGGGTTCCCAGCTATCTACACTAGTGGTAACTCTCCAATAACAAGTGTTGGGTGAACAAATTACAGTTGAGCAATTGATAGGATTGAAATAGCATTAAGACAGAACATCAAGATCATTAATCATGTAGGCATGTTTTCCATATATAGTCATACGTGCTCGCAATGAGAAACTTGTACAACATCTTTTGTCCTACCAGCACGGTGGCAGCAGGGCCTCTAGGGAATCTATCGGAAATTAAGGTACTCCTTTTAATAGAGCACCGGAGCAAAGCATTAACACTCCGTGAAAACATGTGATCCTCATACCTAAGCCTTCCCCTCCGGTTGTCCCAATTTCGTCACTTTGGGGCCTTTGGTTCCGGACATAGACATGTGCAAACAACTTGTAGATACAATCTAAGCAATAAGTATAGAGCTTAAATCTAAGATCATGCCACTCGGGCCCTAGTGACAAGCATTAAACACAACAAGATTGCGAGCAACAATAACTTCACAAACTTTATAGATAGACTAATCATAATGTAACAATCCATCGGATCCCGACAAACACAACACCGATTACATCGGATGAATCTCAATCATGTAAGCCAGCTCATGAGATCATTGTATTGAAGTACATGGGGGAGAGAATACCAACTAGCTACGGCTAGAACCCGTAGTCCATGGGGGAACTACTCACGGAGCATGATGGAGGCGATGGCGTTGATGGAGATGGCTTCCGGGGCACTTCCCCGTCCCGGCAGGGTGCCGGAACAGAGACTTCTGTCCCCCAAATTGGAGTTTCGCGATGGTGGCGGCGCCCCTGGAGTCTTTCTGGAGTTTCGTCAATTGGTATCGCGTTTTTAGGTCGGGACGGCTTAAATAGGCGAAGAGTCGGAGTCGGAGGGGCCACGGGGCCTCCTCACACTAGGGCGGCGCGCCCAGGGTGGAGCCCGCGCGGCCCACACGTGTGGGGCCCCCAGGGCACCCCTCTGGCCCCCCTCTGACTTTCTGGAAGGTTCCGGGAAAAATAAGATGTTGGGTCTTCGTTTCGTCGAATTTCGAGAATATTGCCCGAACAACCTTTACGGAACCAAAAACAACGAAAACGACAATCGGCCCTTCGGCATCTTGTTAATAGGTTAGTTCCGGAAAATGCATAAAACATCATAAAATGCAAGCAAAACATGTAAGTATTGTCATAAAACAAGCATGGAACATCAGAAATTATAGGTACGTTGGAGACGTATCAATCCCGGCGGCGGCGTGTGCATCCATCAGCGGAGAAGTCGGGGGTGGTTGGGCGGCGGCGGCATCGTTCAGGCGCAAATCTAGGGAAAGAAAGTGGGTGCCAAAGAACCTCTTGTTGGTGGTAAAACCCCACCCTCCCTCCCTGATTCGTGTGCTACTGGCGGCGAGGCGGCATTGGAGTCGGTTACGGCGGCAGTAGACGAAGGTCGATTCTGTGGTTAGCTGTCCACATCGCCGGCTTTTGAAGACCCACTGGTAACATGGCGGAAGGATATTCCTCTATGAATACTGGTACGTTACAGCTTGAATCCCTCCAGCTAGATGTCAAGATGCCGCAAGGATATTGAGAGGAAGACAGAGCGGAACTTAACACCTTTAGTGAGAAAGTGAACAACAGCTTCATCAGTATCCAGAACAACTTTGATAGTATCCAGAAGAATTTTGAGAGGTTGTTTCCTGCAACTAAGGGAAATATTGTGGAGCAGTTAGGTCATACCCTAGAGACACCACCTAATCCAGGAGTGCAGTCGATACTGCCTTGGTCAGTAAGCAACATGAGTTGGTCAAAATTGGGAATTGTACTATGCAAGATGATAAGGGCCAAGAACTACATCTGGATGGAACATCCAAAATTCCATACAGACACCCAAACGCGGGCCAAGTGACAACCTTTCTCCGTGAACCAACACACAAACAAGGTGTACCAGCTCGAATGAACAACAATGTTCATCAACCACAACAAGATGTTAACCAGAATGAGGGCATCATGATGTACAGCCGACAAAGAGCTCCATGTGAAGAACAATTGGAGGGAAGAAGAGGAATACCACTTGTCAAGCCGGCCAAGATGAACATCCAGAGTTTGGAGGAATAGATGTTGATTCTTGGGTTCAAACAATATAGATGTATTTTGATGCAGCCATAACACCACTAGAGCAAAGAACTGAAGTAGCAGTGACTTATCTTACAGTAGAAGCTATGAAATGATGGCGTGATACTAATTATAGTGCAACAAATTTACCTTGGCATCGGTTCTGCAGATATGTAGGGGACAGATTTGCAGTAACATGTGTCTATGACAATGTGAGAGCCTTTCACTCACAATCATTGAATGAGGTATGAAAATAAATGCAATTGGATTCAATTCCAATCATTTTAATACCAAGAACAAGCATCTCTTGATGACTTTGGTGCCATATGTTTGTCTTAAGGTTTTAAATTTTGGTGGTTCTTAACCACATATCTTGATGAATTAATTTGATGGCACTCTCGATAGGAGCTGTTTGATTGAAATGAAGTCTAGTGGTGACTGAGATACATGCCAAGCTATAATATTGTGAATCAAGTATGATACTCCCTCTGGTCCTAAATATAATCCATATAGTTTTTGGCACGGAAATTAAGAAACACACATTTTGGAAAAATTACACCATGTTTGGCTGGGATTAACCCTAGGCAATTAACGTGAGCTAATAGAGGACTTTGCATAAGCCAAGGAAACGTAATCAAATCACTAAAAATATTTTCCATACAAGTGGGGCAACCTCGTAAACCTTATATTCTGGAATTTTTCTCAAAACACTATATGGCTTATATTTAGGAAAGGAGGGAGTATTGCTTAAAATCTTGTCTACAAACTGTGGTGCACACTCTTGGGATGCTAACAACTCCTCTGGATTATGAAAGATTTGAGGTATAAATCCAAATTTCAGGTATTGAGTTGAAGGCACGGGTAGCCAGCTACTCGTGTGTACTATTAGTCCCCTTGAGTGTTGCAAAAATATTGGAAACTATCATTGGAATCCAAAATATCACTTCTAAGTCTTGGCATGGACTCGTTACTATTAGATGAATTTTCTTGAAAAGCAATGAGAAGATTGAGTGTTAGAAAGTCATGATTATTGATGTGGAGGTTAATGATTTGCTCTATGTTTAATCCTCTTTTGACTTAGACTAGTCACAATGGGAAGTATCATAGACTAGTATCATACATATGATACTAGTTTATGATACAACACCTACAATGCATAGTATCATGAATTAGTATCATAGTTCCATCATATTTAATGGTTTGTAGAATCTCAATGCAAATATGTGTACATGATGTGTTTGCCACTAAAATTTCTAGTTTTACGTGCTATGATACGGTATCTACCTATGATACTACTCTCACATCTCTCCTCATTAATTGATGTGCCACATAAGATTTTTGCCTACATGGCATGCATGATACTACTTATGATACTCCCATTGTGGCTAGTCTTACACATGTGCACCCTTAATTTGACAAAAACATTCATTGCTTAAAATATTTTACTCTCAATAAGCAGAGAGGCACAGAAACAATGTATTCATGAACCTAGTCAAACTCTTGACACTATCCATGGGTTTAGAATTTATTTTGGTGAACTACATGTGGTTAGGACACAACAGTAGGTGCAACCATTTGAATATCTTATGATCATGTTTGAAGTTGCAAGGTTTTTGAAGATGAATCTGATACCACTTTGGACTTGTGAGCTCTACTACTCAAGTTTGTTTCTCGCTATTGTTTTTTATCACTTTGTCACTCGAGGGTGAGTAACAACTAAGCTTGGGGATGTTGATAGCTTAACATTTCGATGCTTTTTACTGCAGATTCGTCACCATCTATCACTCGGTTTTATTGGGTTTTCATTGGATTTTGTGTTTCAACTAATGTTAATATCGCAGTCCAGGCGAAACCTTGTTTTTAATTATGTATCTCATGCATACTCGTTTGGCATCCAACCTCTTGTAGGTTGCATCTTGGCATGCAATTCTTCATTGCAAATATTGCGGTTCTTGCAAAGATCCTTTAAAAGAAACCTCTTTATTGCTTATTTGAGTAAGTTGAGATGATGCATATAATGGGGAATATATAAAATTATGTTCATGATTCTCCAATCCCAAATATGCCTAGTAGAAATTTATTTCATATCAATTCCTCGCGTTTCTTTCATGTGCAATATTCTTGAAATTGAAATTTGAATATTTTATTGCCATATTGTTGCCTTTCTCAATATATCCCAACTGGTTTTAGTTCCCTTATTGTTAGTTGTGATGATTTTGAGAATTTTTTGGTTGAATTTCATCAATATACCCTAAGATAAAAACAAGCCTTTGGCTATATATGCTTTTTAGCAAGAATCCTTTCGGTATATCTTTTGAATTCCTCTTGGATATCATGTCTTATTTATTTCAACTAATCTTCTGTGTCTGGATGTTTCTTTGTGGATTTCCATCATGATTTTTTATCCACTCGGAAACTTATATACATAAAAGTGTTAATCTCTATCATTGATATCCTCGTTCTTCGCCAACCATCTTTCTTATCCATCTGGTTTTGGTGATGGTAGTGGTAAGAACTTGATTTATGAGTGCTTGGTTTACCTCTATTGCATATTCATGAACTCATATATCTTAAATGTTTTTGGGATCAAGTTTGTCTTGATAAGTGTATTGATTATTATCAATACTCTATTTCTTGTTTATGTTCTAAATGTTTTAGAGGAAGTTAGGATTCCATGTTTGTGCATATTGTATTCAAATGCAATAATCCTAATTTATGCGTCAACTTTGGGGAGCTTCCTTATTCCATTTAGAGCACTATCTCTTTCTATCATGACATCTTGTTTTTGTCCAATTGGTTCTTTGGATCTTGTGATTTCTTGCTTCATTCATTGAAGTTTCTTCACCTTGTTATTTCTTTGCAATCTTTGATCCTCAATATAGTTTGATTTCCTCCACGTATTCTTCATTGAATATGTGCATTTGATTCCACTCATATTATGAGAAAGACACACCTTAGGGAGGAATGTAAGGTTCGTTGCATATAAAACAAAAAAATTATAACGCAAGAACGAATAAAACCAAGATCCAATCTATGAAAAAAACGCCAAGATCTAATCTACTAGATTGAGGCAACAAGAAAGATTGGATCCATATACACTTGTAGATCGCTAAGCGGAAACGAGATCATATCTCGTGGGTGATGTAGTCGTACACTTTCTGATCTCAAGATCGCGATGATGATCCCTCCGGTGTTGCAATCGGACAACACCTCCAGGGACGGAGGGAAGGGGGGACGAGCGGGGGCGAGACCCCCCCTCCCCCGACGATTCGCTCGCTCCTTAAAACGATTAGGGAGATCGCTAATTTTTCTGCGTTTCAGGCTACTTCGCCCCCCCCCCCCCCCGTGCATGTGTAACACGTGTGAACTAGCCCACAAATCTACTATTCCAAGCCTATTTAGTACTATGAGTCCACGTACAACACTAGGCCCAGCAAGTAGAAACTCATTCAGAGGACGAGGAATTGACGACGGATAACACGCACGCACGATCAGAATCAGGCCGCCACGGCTTCAATCCAGCAGACCAAAATCTGAGATCGGTTGAGAATTGTGAATGGCGAAATTACCAACCTAGAAATACAGCGAAGGCGATAGTTGCCCTCGCTGTTTCAATGTTCCATCGATAGGTTTAGTTCGGCTGGTGCCATCGGCCGCGCGCCCGCTGGGGAGACGCATATGCAAAGCTCAGGTTTGTCCTTCCACACTCATGTTTGTCCTTCCACTAATTTTAGTCATCTTTGATTTCTTAATTAGCTGATCGCTTCCATTGCATTGCTTGGTTGTGTATTTTGGGGTTTTGAATATACAGATTGTGTATTTTAGGGAATCAACAATGACAACCAAATAGTCTCACCCCCCTAGTATCTTCGTATTCGGTCACACGTACAACTTGATGAAGACACCTCCTCTTTGTTCCAGCAAGCGGGAAGATATGGTAGATTGGATCTAGTTTAGCAGCACGATAGCGTGGTGGTGACGGAGAGTTTCCACGGACAAGCCTTCGTATGTACGCATTGGGTGGAAGAAACTAGGCAAAAGGAGAAGCAAACGGAGAAAACGGCTGCGACGCAAAAAAATCTGACCGTACGCAACCTGCGCATAAGCGCGTGAGACGGTGGACGAACGTGTATATCAAACCAATCTAATCGGCCACACGCGGGCGCGCGGGCCAAGGTAGCAATCGGCCAAACCGAACGGCCAAGGCAGCGACGCTGCCTCCCAACGTGATGTGCACGCCCAGGACTATTCCTTGGCCCATCCCACGAGGGCCCTTTTTCCTTTTTTTTCTCTTTCTTTTCTTTGTCTTTTCAATTAACACTTTGTTAGGAGCTACTTAATTAACACATTAGCAAAACTTCATATAGACTACCTTTAGCCTTATATTTATTTCTACTAAATAAATGAATATTAATATTTACTAATTTAATTAATTAATCAATTATTAATCATCTTCCCGGAACAATTCCGGAACTCTCCAAACACTTTCTTTAATTGGTAGCGGGACCTGGAGATCCGTAATGACTCCTACATATTCAACGATAAACTATGTGATCGAAAGAACCATAAACATACGATACCGATTCTCTTTGTCGCACAATACTTTACTTCTCCGAGGTTCGATCATCGGGATCTCTATACCTAGTTCATTCTCACTACCGATAAGTACTCTTTACTCGTACCATGATATGACATCACTTGTGAGCCAGTCACATGCTTGCAAGCAAATTGGATGACATTCCACCGAGAGGGTCCAGAGTATATCTATCCATCATCAGGATGGACAAATCCCACTCTTGATCCATGCGCTTCAACTCATACTTTTAGAATACTTAATGTCACCTTTATGACCACTCATTTACGAAGTGGCGTTTGATGTCATCAAAACATCCATACGGTGTAAGTGATTAACACGATCTCATGGCCGAAGGATTAGGTTATTATGTATCAAAAGCTTATAGCAAGACAAACTTAATGAGTTGATCTTATGCTATGCTTACTATGGGTGTGTCAATCACATTATTCTCCTAATGATATGATCTTGTTATTTACAACATCCAATGTTCATGATCAGGAAATCATGATCATCTATTAATCAACAAGCTAGTTTAACAAGAGGCTTACTATGGACTCTTTTATCTTTACAAAACACACAAGTATTAATGTTTCTGGTTAATACAATTATAGCATGAGATGCAAACATTTATCATAAATAAAAAAATATAATAATAACCACTTTATTATTGTCTCTTGGGCATATCTCCAACAAAGAACTCATTCTATATTGTCCTTCTAAATTTGTTCTTCCATTTTTCACTTGTTCATAATGGGGGAGAAGTTCAGAGGGTTTAAGGGAAATAGTTTTATACTTAAGTTTGATTTGTGCTTAAGTGTTTGGCCTCTCATGCATACCATATTCATTATGCTTTGCATGGTTTAATATATAGTGGAAACTCTCCCAAAGTTCATGCTTGATGCAATGAAATTCAAGTTCATCACACGTGCATATATTGTGGGGGAGTTTGCTCTATATATGTTGGTTCTACTCGCATCTCTTGCATTAGTTGTAGTTGGTGTGAGTAGAACCAGTTTTGATATGTGCTAGTAGCTTTGTGTTACTTGACCATATCAAATTCAACCTCTCGTATACAACTTATTCTTGGATAAGTTGCATACTTATTTCTAATATTCATTACATAAAACCTCTTGTTGAGATTATCATCAATTACCAAAATGGGGAAGATTGTAAGGGTACATTGCCCCTAAGTGTGTTTTTGGTAACTAATGACAATCCTCTATGGACTAATGTTTTCATTGTGTTTATATGAAGGAATATTCCATGGATATTTCTTGAAGTTCATATGTTGGATTCAAGTGTGGATGTCATGAATATAATGTTATACCTTTGGTATTGGCATCAATATCTTCGATTTGAAGAGAAGAATATGAATCATCAAGAAGAAGAAATGAAGATGAAGTTCTTGTGTGGAATTCAAGTTAGCCATGCTCTAGTTTATGTGTTAAGCAATGAATGATCAAGTTATTATGATATAGCATGAAGAGATACAAGGGTTGACCAAGACTAAGAGTGAAGATTAAATTCAAGTTGGTCAACACATGAAGCGTAAATATTGTACTGATACGTCTCAAACGTATCTATAATTTCTTATGTTCCATGCTACTTTTATTATGATACTCACATGTTTTATACACATTATATGTCATTATTATGCGTTTTCCGGAACTAACCTATTGACGAGATGCCGAAGGGCCGCTTCGTTGTTCTCGCTGTTTTTGGTTTCAGAAATCCTAGTAAGGAAATATTCTCGGAATCGGACGAAATCAACGCCCAGCATCTTAGAAATCCACGAAGCTTCCAGAACACCCGAGAGTCGCCAGAGGAGGGCCACAGGGCCACCAGATGACAGGGTGGCGCAGCCAGGGCCTGGGCCGCGCCCCCTACCGTGTGGAGCCCCCGTCGGCCCTCCGACTCCGCCTCTTCGCCTATTTAAAGGTCCCCGACCTAAAACTTCGATACGGAAAAGCCACGGTACGAGAAACCTTCCAGAGCCGCCGCCATCGCGAAGCCAAGATCTGGGGGACAGGAGTCTCTGTTCCGGCACGCCGCCGGGACGGGGAAGTGCCCCCGGAAGGCTCCTCCATCGACACTACCGCCATCTTCATCACCGCTGATGTCTCCCATGAGGAGGGAGTAGTTCTCCATCGAGCCTAAGGGCTGTACCGGTAGCTATGTGGTTAATATCTCTCCTATGTACTTCAATACAATGATCTCATGAGCTGCCTTACATGATTGAGATTCATATGAGTTTTGTATCACTATTCATCTATGTGTTACTCTAGTGATGTTATTAAAGTACTCTATTCCTCCTCCATGGTGTAACGGTGACGAGTGTGTGCATCATGTAGTACTTGGCGTAGGTTATGATTGTAATCTCTTGTAGATTATGAAGTTAATTATTGCTATGATAGTATTGATGTGATCTATTCCTCCTTCATAGTGTGATGGTGATAGTGTGCATGCTATGTTAGTACTTGGTGTAATTGCAATGATCTATCAAGCACTCTAAGGTTATTTAAATATGAACACTGAATGTTGTGGAGCTTGTTAACTCCGGCATTGAGGTGCTCTTGTAGCCCTACGCAATTAGTGGTGTTCATCATCCAACAAGAGAGTGTAGAGTGGTTTTATTATGTGATCAATGTTGAGAGTGTCCACTAGTGAAAGTATGATCCCTAGGGCTTGTTTCTAAGCATCGAAACTCCGTTTATTTACTGTTCTGTTGCATGTTGCTTGCCGCCATATTTTATTCAGATTGCTATTACCACTCATATACATCCATATTACTTGTATTTTACTATCTCTTCGCCGAACTAGTGCACCTATACATCTGACAAGTGTATTAGGTGTGTTGGGGACACAAGAGACTTCTTGTATTGTGATCGCGAGGTTGCTTGAGAGGGATATCTTTGACCTCTTCCTCCCCGAGTTCGATAAACCTTGGGTGATCCACTTAAGGGAAACTTGTCTGCTGTTCTACAAACCTCTCGCTCTTGGAGGCCCAACACTGTCTACAAGAATAGAAGCACCCGTAGACATCAAGCACTTTTCCGGCGCCGTTGCCGGGGAGAAAAGGTAAAAGGCACTCATACTCCGGTCCCGGATAACTAAGTACTTTTCTGTTGCCATTGTGTGTGTGCTCGAAGCTATTTCCTTTCGATCCCGCAATTGCATCTTTTTGTTTCTTGTTTACACTAGTAAGGCATAATGGAAAACATCTGTGAGCTTTTTGTACTATTTCCTGAGTCAAGACATGAATGGTTTAATGCGAAAATTAAAAAACCTATGGAACCTTATTTGCATGCTGGTAGTAATATTAGTATGAACGCTTTGAACACCATTGTTGATAATGATATAGAAAATTCTAAGCTTGGGGAGGTCGATTTTGATGAGAATGATCTCTTTATCCCTCCGGGTATTGAGGAGAAAGTTTATGTTGATTATGATATGCCTCCCATATATGATGATTATAATGATAGTGATCTTTTGGTGCCGCCTACTATGGAGGATAAAGTTTATTATGATGATATTATGCCTCCTATATTTGATGATGAGAATAATAATGATAGCTACCTTGTTGAATTTGCTCCCACTACAACTAGTAAAATTGATTATGCTTATGTGGAGAGTAATAATTTTATGCATATAGCTCATGATAAGAATGTTTCATTTGATAGTCATATTGTTGAGTTTGTTCATGATGCTACTGAAAGTTATTATGAGAGAGGAAAATATAGTTGTAAAAGTTTTCATGTTACTAAAACACCTCTCTATATGCTGAAATTTTTGAAGTTACACCTGTTTTATCTTTCTATGCTTGTTGCATTATGCCTACATGACTTGTTTATTTACAAGATTCCTTTTCATAGGAAGTGGGTTAGGCTTAAATTTGTTTTGAATTTGCTTCTTGATGCTCTCTTTTGCTTCAACTCTTGTTTCTTGCGAGTGCATCATTAAAACTGCTGAGCCCATCTTAATGGCTATAAAGAAAGCACTTCTTGGGAGATAACCCATGTTTTTATTTTACTACAGTACTTTTGTTTTATATTTGTGTCTTGGAAGTTGTTACTACTGTAGCAACCTCTCCTTATCTTTATTTTATTGCATTGTTGTGCCAAGTAAAGTCTTTGATAGTAAAGATGATACTAGATTTGGATTACTGCGCGGAAACATATTTCTTGCTGTCACGAATTTGGGTATGATTCTCTGTAGGTAACTCTGAAAAATCTGCCAATTTACGTGCGTGATCTTCATATATGTACGCAACTTTCATTCAATTTGAGCATTTTCATCTGAGCAAGTCTGGTGCCTCTACAAAATTCGTCTTTACGGACTGTTCTGTTTTGACAGATTCTGCCTTTTATTTCGCATTGCCTCTTTTGCTGTGTTGGATGGATTTCTTTGTTCCATTAACTTCCAGTAGCTTTGTGCAATGTCCAGAAGTGTTAAGAATGATTGTGTCACCTCTGAATATGTGAATTTTTGATTATGCAATAACCCTCTAATGAGTTTGTTTTGAGTTTGGTGTGGAGGAAGTTTTCAAGGATCAAGAGAGGAGGATGATACAATATGATCAAGAAGAGTGAAAAGTCTAATCTTGGGGATGCCCCCGTGGTTCATCCCTCATATTTCAAGAAGACTCAAGCATCTAAGCTTGGGGATGCCCAAGGCATCCCCTTCTTCATCGACAACTTATCAGGTCACCTCTAGTGAAACTATATTTTTATTCCGTCACATCTTATGTGCTTTACTTGGAGCGTCAGTGTGCTTTTATTTTCGTTTTGTTATTTTCATTCTCTGAATAAATTCATGTTTGTGTGGGAGGGAGACACGCTCCGCTGTTGCGTATGAACACATGTGTTCTTAGCTTTACTCTTAATGTTCATGGCGATGGTTGAAACTGCTTCGTTAATTGTTATATGGTTGGAAACAGAAAATGTTGCATGTGGTAATTGGTATAATATCTTGAATAATTTGATACTTGGCAATTTTTGTGCTCATATAGATCATGTTTAAGCTCTTGCATCATGTACTTTGTACCTATTAATGAAGAACTACATAGAGCTTGTTAAAATTTGGTTTGCATGATTGGTCTCTAGAGTCTAGATATTTTCTGGTTAAGGTGTTTGAACAATAAGGAGACGATGTAAAGTCTTATAATACTTACAATATGTTCATATGTGAGTCTTGCTGCACCATTTTATACTTGAGTTTGCTTCAAACAACCTTGCTAGCCTAGCCTTGTATTGAGAGGAATTCTTCTCGTGCATCCAAATCCTTGAGCCAAAAACTATGCCATTTGTGTCCACCATACCTACCTACTACATGGTATTTCTCTTCCATTCCAAGTACATTACTTGAGTGCTACCTTTAAAAATTCTATTCCTTTGTCTTTGCAATATATAGCTCATGGGACAAATCGCCTTAAAAACTATTGTGGTGAAGAATATGTACTTATGTGTCTTATTTCTTAATAAGTTGCTTGTTGAGCGGTAACCATGTTTCTGGGGACGCCATCAACTATTTTACCTTTGTTGAATATCATGTGAGTTGCTATGCATGTTCGTCTTGTCTGAAGTAAGGGCGATTTTCATGATCAAATGGTTTGAGTATGCATATTGTTAGAGAAGAACATTGGGCCGCTAACTAAAGCCATGAATCATGGTGGAAGTTTCAGTTTGGACAACTAATCCTCAATCTCTTATGAGAATATTAACTGTTGTTGAATGCTTATGCATTAAAGAGGAGTCCATTATCTGTTGTCTATTTTGTCCCGGTATGGATGTCTAAGTTGAGAATAATCAAAAGCGAGAAATCCAATGCGAGCTTTCTCCTTAGACCTTTGTACAGGCGGCATAGAGGTACCCCTTTGTGACACTTGGTTGAAACATATGTTATGCAATGATAATCCATGCTAATCCAAGCTAATTAGGACAAGGTGCGAGCACTATTGGTAATCTATGCATGAGGCTTGCAACTTATAGGACATCTTATACATAACACATATGCTTTATTACTACCGTTGACAAAATTGTTTCTTATTTTCAAAATGAAAAGCTCTAGCACAAATATAGTAATCAATGCTTCCCTCTGCGAAGGGCCTTTCTTTTACTTTATTGTTGAGTCAGTTTACCTATTCTCTCTATCTTAGAAGCAAACACTTGTGCCAACTGTGTGCATTGATTCTTACATGTTTACTTATTGCACTTGTTATATTACTTTGTGTTGACAATTATCCATGAGATATACATGTTACAAGTTGAAAGCAACCGCTGAAACTTATATCTTCCTTTGTGTTGCTTCAATGCCTTTACTTTGAATTTATTGCTTTATGAGTAACTCTTATGCAAGTCTTATTGATGCTTGTCTTGAAAGTATTATTCATGAAAAGTCTTTGTTATATGGTTCAGTTGTTTACTCATTATCTTTACCATTGCTTTAAATCGCTGCATTCATCTCATATGCTTTACAATAGTATGATCAAGATTATGATAGCATGTCACTTAAGAAATTATCTTTGTTATCGTTTACCTACTCGAGGGCAAGTAGGAACTAAGCTTGGGGATGCTTGATACGTCTCAAACGTATCTATAATTTCTTATGTTCCATGCTACTTTTATGATGATACTCACATGTTTTATACACATTATATGTCATTATTATGCGTTTTCCGGAACTAACCTATTGACGAGATGCCGAAGGGCCGGTTGTTGTTTTCTCGCTGTTTTTGGTTTAGAAATCCTAGTAAGGAAATATTCTCGGAATCGGACGAAATCAACGCCCAGCATCTTAGAAATCCACGAAGCTTCCAGAACACCCGAGAGCCACCAGAGGGGGGCCACAGGGCCACCAGATGACAGGGTGGCGCGGCCAGGGCCTGGGCCGCGCCCCCTACTGTGTGGAGCCCCCGTCAGCCCTTCGACTCCGCTTCTTCGCCTATTTAAAGGTCCCTGACCTAAAACCTCGATACGGAAAAGCCACGGTACGAGAAACCTTCCAGAGCCGCCGCCATCGCGAAGCCAAGATCGCGGGGACAGGAGTCTCGTTCCGGCACGCCGCCGGGACGGGGAAGTGCCCCGGAAGGCTCCTCCATCGACACCACCGCCATCTTCATCACCGCTCGCTGTCTCCCATGAGGAGGGAGTAGTTCTCCATCGAGGCTAAGGGCTGTACCGGTAACTATGTGGTTAATCTCTCTCCTATGTACTTCAATACAATGATCTCATGAGCTGGCTTACATGATTGAGATTCATATGAGTTTTGTATCACTATTCATCTATGTGTTACTCTAGTGATGTTATTAAAGTACTATATTCCTCCTCCATGGTGTAACGGTGACAGTGTGTGCATCATGTAGTACTTGGCGTAGGTTATGATTGTAATCTCTTGTAGATTATGAAGTTAATTATTGCTATGATAGTATTGATGTGATCTATTCCTCCTTCATAGTGTGATGGTGACGAGTGTGCATGCTATGTTAGTACTTGGTGTAATTGCAATGATCTATCATGCACTCTAAGGTTATTTAAATATGAACATTGAATGTTGTGGAGCTTGTTAACTCCGGCATTGAGGTGCTCTTGTAGCCCTACGCAATTAGTGGTGTTCATCATCCAACAAGAGAGTGTAGAGTGGTTTTATTATGTGATCAATGTTGAGAGTGTCCACTAGTGAAAGTATGATCCCTAGGCCTTGTTTCTAAGCATCGAAACTCCGTTTATTTACTGTTCTGTTGCATGTTTGTTTGCTGCCATATTTTATTCAGATTGCTATTACCACTCATATACATCCATATTACTTGTATTTCACTATCTCTTCGCCGAACTAGTGCGCCTATACATCTGACAAGTGTATTAGGTGTGTTGGGGACACAAGAGACTTCTTGTATTGTTATCGCAGGGTTGCTTGAGAGGGATATCTTTGACCTCTTCCTCCCTGAGTTCGATAAACCTTGGGTGATCCACTTAAGGGAAACTTGCTGCTGTTCTACAAACCTCTGCTCTTGGAGGCCCAACACTGTCTACAAGAATAGAAGCACCCGTAGACATCATGTACCACTTTGGATCATGTGATCTTGTGGTATGGTAAGCCTTGTCAATTATGCTTCATGAACTAACCCACTATATATGTGAATTTGTGTTATCTATGTGGGTTAGGTATCTTGCCATGGGCATGCATCAGGAGTATGACCTCATATAGGCCATGTGAGGATGACATCAAGTATGGATGTCTTCAAGGTTGTGAAAGGCTTGTTCTAGATGAGCATATTGAAGATATCATGCTTGAAGCTTGTCGTCCATTTGATGATAATAGACTTGTGAAGATGTGCTTCAATGGAGCTTTCCCATAGTGGTGTATGGGGGAGCAATTATGAGTCTTCACGAAGCAACAACGATCAATTGATGCATTTCGGCTTGAGTGGAGCTTGAAGCGTTGTCATCAAGATCAAGCGGGATGCTCACGGAAAAGGTATGGTCTTGCTAGGTTTTCCTTTTACAGGTCTGACGGTGGTTGTTGGGAGACCGGATTATAGGATACACAACCACACTATCAAGAGGGGCTTTCGGTTGAGTAACTTGATAGCATCGTCTTAGGGAGCTCAATCCTTTTCATACTTTTCATCCCTATTCTTGTTGCTTCTAGGTGTTTCTCTGTGTGAGGTTCTTCATCTTGTTGCTAGCTTTTCAACAAGCCCAAGTTCATCGAAAACGGAATCCGTATGCATCTTCTATTGCGTTTTCAAGTTTGGATGTCTTCACCGTTTCTTAATGTTGGGAGGCTCCCTCTCTAAAATCATATAAAAATATTCTGTGAGGGTTCTATTCGTCGTTATCTTTCCAACAAAATTGGTTTTATCTCAATCGGAGTTTGTGAACATCGTGAGAAGAGTTTTTAGTTCTCGAAGAAAAATGGTCATTTGAGCAGAATTGAGCAACACGGCATAGAGCTCGGGAGGACCAACTTAGGCGCCAGCCAGGTCAACATGCAGCCCGCCATGCTGGGTGCTGCCGCCGGGTAACTATTCTATTTGCTCTCTCTCCTACTCCATTGTTGAACCTCAAAAGCTTGCTACCTCTCCATCCCTCCCATGATTTTTGCATATTCTTGAGGGATTTGAAAGAGGAGATCTAGATCTATGATACGTCGCAAACGTATCTATAATTTTTGATGCTCAGTGCTTGTTTTACACCAATTCCAATACGTTTCGCTTACACTTCGTTGTATTTTTATAAATTTCGGGAACTAACCTATTAACAAGATACCACAGTGCCAGTTCCCCGTTTTCTGCTGTATTGTATTTTAGAAAAGTTGTACAGGAAATATTCTCGGAATTGGACGAAACGAAAGCCGAAGTTCCTATTTTTCTTGTCACGAACACTGAGTCTGAAGGAGAGGCGAAGGTGGGCACCAGGGTGGCCACACCACCCCTAGGAGCGGGCCCACCCCTGGTCGCGCCTAGGCATGGTGTGGGCCCCTCGGGCGCCCACCGACCTCGCCCTTCCGCCTATAAGTTGCCTCCCAATGTGAAAGCCTTAAATCAATAAGCCTCCATCCATGAAAAGTTCCGTAGCTCAGCCACCATCACAGACAAGATCCGGGGACAAAAATATCTATTCCGGCACGCTGCCGGGACGAGAAATTGCCCCTGGAGCCATCTCCATCGACTCCACCGCCGTCTTCATCGCCGTTGCTGACTCCCATAATGAGGAGTGAGTAGTTCTCCCCCGAGGCTAAAGGCTTTACTAGCTATGTGGTCTATCTGTCTCTCCATATATGATCTTTATGTGATCATGAGCTTTGTAATCTAATTGAATATGTAGATGTTATTCTTCAACTATTATGCTACTCCAGTGGTTTTATTATGTGATCTCTAGGGACATCTTGTCCAACGGTGTGAAGGTGACAGTGTGCACACCGTGTTTGTTTCTTAAGCTTAATTTACAGAAATACTTATGAATTGTGGTGTCTAGTTAGTACCATCTTTGTATGCTCAAGGTGATAGTGTGGGGCATCCATAGATTGGGAATGCGAACTTTAAGGAATGCTTATGCAGAACACAGTGAATTTTTGTTTGTTATCAAATCGGAGAATGGTTCAGAGTAGCATAGTGAAGTGATAATATCTACGTATTCAATTATGGCATCATTGTTGAGAGTATCCACAAGTGAAAGTAAAAGTCATAGGCCTTGTTTCTAAGCATTGAAACACCATTTACAACCAGTTATGCTACATGTTTGTTTGTTGCCCTCTTTATTTCAGATTGCAATTACCACTTATAATCACCTATATTACTTGTATTTCACTATCTCTTCGCCGAACTAGTGCACCTATACACCTGATAAGTGTATTGGGTGTGTTGGGGATACAAGAGACTTCTTGTATCGTAATTGCAGAGTTGCTTGAGAGGGATAACTTTGACCTCTACCTCCCTGAGTTCGATGAACCTTTGGTGATCTACTTAAGGGAAACTTGCTGCTGTTCTACAAATCTCTGCACTTGGAAGCCCAACATTGTCTACAAGAATAGAAGTGTGCGTAGACATCAATCTACAACTCCACCAATCAATTCCTCCTCTTTGCGAGGGAACTCTTGGGATATAGATATTGGAGTCATTTGTTGGTTTCTTCCTTTGCTCTTCCACTCAAGTTTCTCCATAGCATTTGTTGCTTTGGTGAGATTTGAGTGTGAAGGATTTGAGCACCCTTGGAGCTCTTGATTTTGAATCCTTGCATAAGTGTTGAGCTCTCCATTACGATTAGTTCGAGTGATAGACCGTGAGCTTGTTACTCTTGGAGGGGTTACCTCCTAGTTGTGTTGGCGGTTGGTGCTTCGGTGTCCTCTTCGTGGAAGAATGTGAAGAGGCTCGGGCTTCCCCTCCGTGGATCTTGTGAAGTGGTTGTGGAGCTTTCCATCTCCGGAGTGGAGGTAAAGCTCACCATAAGGGAAAGACCTTTGTTCTTCGTGGTATTGGCTTGGAGAAGAAGGTGAGCCTTCGTGGTGTCCGGGACATCTTCGTGGTAGCCGGCCCGCATCTCTCCAACGTGACGTACCTCACCTTGTGTGCGGGAACACATGAATACATCTTCATCTCCGCGTACCACCGTTATCTCTATACCTGAGTTTACTTTCCTTGTCATAGCCATCGTGTTTGAAGTACATATATATTGCTATCACTTGTGATATATATATTTTGTGTCTATATTGCTTTAAGTTGTTTTTGTTGCACTTAGTTAAGCCTAGCATATTTAGGTTTTGTGCTTGTAAAATAAATATTAGTTTAATTTCATATTCTTACAAGACAAATCCATAATAGTTTTTAAAATGTCTATTTACCCCTCCCCTCTAGGCGACATCTCGTCATTTTAATAGGCAACCACACGGGGCTCCTCTGGTTCGTACAGTGGTTGGTGGAGGGGACGGTAATATCCTTTATTTTTTAAGAATTCCCCTCTATTAACTACTAACCTAAAAGTGACAGGGTTGGGGCATCAACTTTTGCAAACTGTTTTGACCGGTCAACCGTGCAACATCAATGGATACAGAACTATACGGCACTCCATCGTATTAGTTACTATACGTTGCGTACTCAAAAAGTCGGTGACCGTATTTGAATTTAGGCCTCCAAGTTCCAGTACTACATTTATACTCGAGAAAGAAAACACAACCGTGAAGAACCCACACACACCGGCGATTTCACAAAATCAACCCTTTGGTGAAAGTATTGCACGAAATAACCTCCTAACGAAACTATTTTAGTCTGCTAACCCTTTTGTGTGGCGTTTATGCAAGCGGCACCACACTTCACTGTGTGGTGCCCATGCGATCGGCGTCACATATCGTGACTACATGGCGTGCATGTGCGTGCGTGGCCAAAGGCACCACACTACCCATTATATATAGTATTTACCTAGAGTTGATAGAACATTATTGTATCTCAGGTGGATGAAGCCTTTGTTGTTGAATCGTAGGTCTTGAGTTCAAACATTATTTTATTTTTATTTTTAAGAACTATGCTACATATTGTAGTATGTTCTAAAACATGGAACCCAACCTCGTATTGTTTTTTAAACATTTTGTCATATTTATTTTTTCCTCGAAGACGCCAAAAACATTAATAACATAATGTAATCCACTTTAATTCACAATTATTTTCCTGCAAAAAAGTTTCTTGTGTACACTCATATAGGAAAGACAGTAGAATGTTTGACATGAAGCTGAATAATGTTTGACAATAAGCTGAATAATCTTTGAACTCAAGACTTAGGATTTAATAGCAAATGTCATCTATCTGAGCTATTATAATGTTCTATCAACTCAAGACAAACACTATATATAAAGGGTCACACATGCTTTCTACATTGGCAGCTGCATGCCACGTACGCACATACACATCACGTAGGCACGATATGTGCGCCGATCACCGATCGTATGAAGTGTGGCATCACTCGTATAGACACCACATAAAAAGGTTAGTGGACTAAAATAATTGTTTTGTACAATACTTTCACTGAAGGTTATTTTTGTGAAAATGGTCACGCACACCGTGGCAAGGACGTAGGGACCACACCGTCATAGGCAAGCAACACGGAGAGACCAAAGTCATGGCGACACGATAGCGGGCCAAAGGGGCAGGACCGCAGGAGGGCTCGCGAGGAGCAGAGTCCATGGCAAATTGGCAAGCACAGAACCGCCACCGCCGACATAAATTACCAGCAGATCGCCTCGGCTCCACACCGCCTCGGAAAGAAGCAAACAAAAACAAAGGTCTCTCTCGGCCCCCCTCCCCAGCCTGCCCCGCGCCGTCCCCAAGTTCCCTCCCAGGGCACAGATGGCGGCCGCATTTGCGGTGAGCGGGTCTCTGCGGGGGCCCTTATTCACGACGGCCGGCCTCTCCGGGCAGAGCCCTCAAAGTAGACGCTTCTGCGACCATCCTGCGCCGCGGATTCCACTCCCGTCGATGGGCACCGACCAAAGGCATGGGAAGCTCAAGGCCAAGGTAAAGAGAGAGTAGCGTGACAGATGTTACTCATATCAAGACTAGTTTCAGTTTTAGTTACTCCCTCCCACAGATGCGATTTATCGATGACATTGTCTTTAATCAACGAAAAAACTGATTGGATTTATTGATGCCATGTTCAACCATTACAGATGGACACAGATTTTATCCGCCAGCTTGGTCCAGCCATGTACACCGACATTCTCAACAGGGAGCGTTTACGTTATCCAGTGGTACTTCCTGTATCTTATTATATTGTCTTCTATCCTCTTGTTTCACATTGAACTTAAAAAAATATGCTTCAGATCTGCTACAGAAAAGAAAAACATACAGGGACTATTACTCTGAAATGTGTGCTGAACATCAAGTTAGTATTAAGTAAGTAAACCAGGAGTCTTGTGCGTGCACTTATATACAGCATGGCTAGGGGCTTCTGAAGTAGTATTTATGTTCAATCATGATCCGTTTATATGCATACCAAGTTATGCATGCTATGTAATTTTTCACTACTGGCGAGGACTACTATCAAGCTTAGTTATTCTCAGAACTACAGTTCACTGTGTACAAAAGTAAACGGTCTTATGCATACGTTTCTAGAGAATGGGGGGCCTTAGCGTCATAACAATCTACTGTGTCTTGAAGATTCCACATTCGTCGGCACTACCTGAATGTGTAGGTGAGAAAGTGTGTGTAGGCATTACGCTGTTGCCTTAGTCAGGCCCCTTTGAACTGCTGCATATTATACTTGCAGTAACAATATTAACCTAGTTTCATATTTCCTATATATTTTAATCACTGCCTGTTTCTTCTGTATATGTATTTGGCAAATAAATCAATATGTTCCAAGTTAAACACACAATATTATGTATAGCCTCCCATATCTGTTGATCGATATGTGATTGTTTACCGTTGTGCGTATTTTGGCGAAATTGTGCATTTTTAGTGTTGCTGTTTAAAGTTCAGTGACATCAAACATATATCATAGAAGCATGTATACTTTGTTAGTCTCTTCTGTTAAAGACAAACAAGTCCTGTACTTGTCTTGTTATTGGACTGCTGGAAACATTAAAGTTGTTTTGTCAGAGTAATAAGGCTAACCATAACTATTTCATAAATTTCAAGTCGGAGAGAAAGAAGCTGGTGGTTGCAGATCAGGGTAAGCAGCGCCCGAAGGCTCTTCAGAAGCGTGCTAGAGATTTAGCAGATGGGCTGTTAGAGTACATTTGTTCGGAGAATGAGAACTACAAATACGTCTTAATTGCCACCGGAGAGAATGCCAATATGCTTACAAAGGAGGTTATCTCTCTCCCTCTCTCTCTCATACTGAAATATTTAGAAGTGCTAAAGGGCATTTCATGTTATCTGATAACACTTAATCATTTTATTGGATATTACTTGTTCCTTTCCGTACATGTTAAGCTCAAATTTGATCTTCCTGCAATTTTTGAGTAGTATGCAGAAGTGACTAAGAAAGAAGAATTTGAAGTTACTGTATAAGTAGATATATTTAATGATTCAGGTGTCTACATAACACCGTCACAATACCAAAAGCATGTGAATGCCCTTTTTTTCTTCTTCGAGAAAGCACAAAGCTTGCGTTTTCATATTTTGAAAAGATGGGAGAAAATTTACAAGCCTAAAGCAAGGCTAAACAGAGAACACACGCACACACACACACACACATCATCAGCACGATGGTGGAAATTAATGAACATCCTAGGATGCAGGCAGTCAAATACGTTGTTTATTTTTGCATTGTTCAGTAATTAAGTCTTACTAGTAATTAGGTTTTTCTGTTGATTTTTTCCCTAATGGGACGATGTGTTCTTAACGGGGATGCAACTACCGTCAAGAATTAGGTTTTTCTTTCTTGTCGACATATCTTTTTTGGCGGTTGTCGTACATGGTGCTATTAGGGACATTGGTGTGCCCACGTCAGAAAGACCTGTTCCATGCCTTAATGCCACAGACACTACATGAATCTCCGCTTGCCTCTTTGCTTAATAGACCCACAACACATGTAATTTTGAGTTAATCATTCTACAACAGTTCTTCCCACATATGCTTCTAATTAATGAACTTTTTAGCAGAGTGAGTGACTAGATGCACATCGAAAAATAAGAAATGCACGACAAATCTTCTGCAGAGAGAAAATTAAACCATTTTTGTCACTGTTTGTACTTCTGACCTAAGCTTGACTTTGTAAGACAAATATCTATGCCTCCATGTAATGGTGATGCAAAACAAATCTGATACTTTTCATTAGAAACACTTCATAGCATGCCCTGGGAGCATCACTTGAACTCTCTCCAAACACCATCTCAGCTAAATGAGTTATTTGGAGTCTATCTTCATATCTGAAGAAAAAGTAGAAATTACACACCATCTCTGTAGATAACCCTTTCTTTGTTTATGGGTTAAGGATCTACTAACAATGGGCATATAATATTAGTTAAACCTGCAAATGCACTCCTTTGAACAAATAAAGCTAGACCAAGTCACAAAATGTTACACATATACCAGACTGAATGCAGAAATATAATGACAGGTACGCTAGTAATGTTTGTTACTGATCGATTAGCGGCTCGTTGCTGGTGAGATCACGGCGGAATGACAATCAATCATACCAAAAGTAGTAGTAACTTGTCTGATTTTTTCTACCCTTTAAATGTACAACTAAATTCCTCAAGCAGTTCTATTATGTCCGCAGAGCTTCCTTCTAAAGGCCCTACAAGCCAGCTGTTCATTCCCTCAGTTTTTTCTACCTGAAACTTGGCCCAGTCATCTCTAATGAAATGCAATGCATTATAACCAATGTTAGTCTTCGCGACTGCTTAATTTGCCATAAAAAATGTATTCCTTCAATCTCGAGCTCAGGATCATCAGCTTACTTTTCAATGAATACAGATGATCAGTAAGCATCAAAAGAGGGTCAAGTACCACCATTTCCTTATTGCTATCTCATTGCAACACCGCAGTCTCCCAGCCTGTAGTTTGTCCCGCAAACATAGCATCTGCCTCGGTGATTAGTAATGCGCAGTGTAGTAATCGTCAATGCATCCGGATTGACAGAACTTGACACTATGCACATACACAAAAGGTCTGGATTTGTTGAAACGCACCACCCACATTCCCATGCTCACGTCTTCCTTTTTGAAAAGCTGCACACAAAGCAAATGTGAATTAGATCCCAATCAGTATTTATGCTCAGGTTTTCTTTTTCTGAACCAAGTTGAAGTTATCCTATGCTAGGAAATCTACAGTGAGTCTTCTATTGGCGTATTTAGGAGTGCTTCATGAGTATCTCAAAGATGATTTGATAAGGTTCCAAATTATTTTGAAAGTATGCAAATTGGTTGACCCCTAAATTTAAATAATATATGCAGGCCAGAAGCAATCATCTAATCTGTCTTATAATGAGTTCTCTGTTGCTCCACTAACTTTTGGTAGTATTTTAATATCTTTTGTTCACACTCTGTAATTTTGCAGGGTTTTATATCTTCTTATGCCCGAGATGAAATATTGGGTGGTCTTGAAAGGATTAAAAAAGACATTGAAGATGGAAGATTTCAGTGGAGAAACAATACAGATCTAAGGACTAATATTATCGATAAACTAATTGATATAGTTGGAAGACCGGCCAAGAGGCTGGATATAGCGATTAGTCATTATGTTCAACTGCTAAGAGTCCTCCAGTTATGGTGCCATGATTCCATTGATGAAGTTATTTCTCAAATTAAAGAACTCCAGGTTTACTCATGCTCATAGCTTATTTTTGCTATAAACGTGTTGTTTTTCTACAGAAAATTGGTTGCAGTAAAATCTGTGACTTTCTTTTTATTTGACATTACAGCATGAGTTCATTAATTCCATTTGGTTAGTGATGCTTATCTGGGAAGGTGTAGTCAAACAATTTTACAGACTGCCAATAAGGCAATAACTGGAGTGGTTACAACATTCACATAGTATGGCATTTATATTTTGGTGTGAGAATGTTTTTCTGGCTACTTCATAGCAGTTGATCAAACTCACGTGTCTATTTGGACTATTTCTAAATTTTTACGGGTATACTAGAATGCTATAGGTTGTGGGGATATTCACATCAGTTTGCACTTTTCACAATGTACTGAATTGTTTGTTCCATTTTTGTTAAACTAGCTGGTCAGCCTTGTCCCTTGGTAAATGGGGTTAGCCATTTTATGTGGGATGGTGGCAAGCTGGAATAGTTGGGCGGCCTACTGAGTGTAGCGCAAATAATTAGCCTTGGTACAGGAAGCAAAGCGGAATTGTATTGCTTTATCAGTTTGTTGGGAAATTGAACCTCAACTGATAGATGTTATTTGAGATGCAGTCGACTTGTTGCTTATTTGTTACTTACCACACTAAAAGTTATATGTTCAGCTCTAGTGACATGAATGGCCCCATCCAACTTGGGTACATTATCTATGTTCCAGATTGAGCTTATTTTGCTAGCAATCAGAAATGGGGGATTGGTCCTCCCTTCCATATGGAGGCGTGCAAACTGGATTCTACTTGGTGATGTGGTCTTATCACAACTTGAGCAGGTAATATCTTATGGATTGTCAGATCCATTTGAAAGTTATATACTCGTACTGTAACATAAAACAAGGTTTTTTTGCTCCTGAGCAAGTGCACCCTTCACGTGTACATGTTGGAATACACTAAGAATCTGCCAAAGTTCGTGCTTAAAAGGTGTTTTAATTTTAATTTTCACAAAACACGAAAAAGATAGTTGATGAGCTAAAATATAAAAGTAGCAAACTGTAATGCTATTAATATTTTTTAATTTAACTCGCAAAAATCACCCTTTTTCCACAAAATAAAAACAGTTGCACATAGTATATTGCAATACTTACATATGTTCTTTTTCTGGGTGTTTTTTGTAATGCATTTTTCCTCCCGTGCTGGAAAGCCAAAAGCAGTTGACAAATCTACAACACTCTTGATTAGGAATTTAATCATGTTGACCCACATGGTTTTTATTCATTCATGTAAATCCACATATGGGCTATGTATATTATCAACAGATTTGAAGTAGAACTGCTTATATCAGTGCTTAAGTAGCAATTGTACTAAATGTTGGCATATTAATGTATGTGCCTCCTGTAGTCCCGCTCTCAGTACTATTTTTTGATATGTATTCTATGCTACTGTATCCTTTGAAGTACGATGCATCTCTGACAAACGAACCTTGCCACGTCACATGACCCATTCTCCGTCATGTTCAACTCACAAGTTCGTCATATCTATAAGTTATGTAGTGCACACATAAATTGCCTGACATGCATATCTCCCATGTCATGCCTGACATGCATATCTCCCATGGCATGAATATTTGCTACTCTGATAACACTATTTATTTAATTTGTGTAAACAGCTTGACATGGGTGTCTCTCAGCTTGTTAGTTGCAAAAACAAGATGGACTCTACACTAGAAACAACTTTTCCTTCAAACAGCACATACGGTTCTATGAACAGGTTTAACTATTTTGCTTGACTTTTCAATTTCTTTATTGATCCCTCCTATTTCTCTCCTATGGAATGTTGGCCGTAGTTCCAATTGCTCTTGTATATTTTACGTTAATTTACTATGTCCTTGTTGGCCTTTTAAATGAATTAAGATGACTCGGTTTGATTTCGATTTCTTTTAGTTTTGTATATGTTCCAACTTATATATTGTCTGCTATATTTTCATTATAAGGACATAATATTAGTCAAATATTGTATGCCAGAAATGTACGTCAGCTAGTCTGTGGTTTAATGTGTTCTATACTCTACTTAAGGTGATTTTGTCAATTCATAATGACTTACGATAGGTGCAGCTGATCATTACTACTGTGATAGATATTTTTGAGGAAAAGGCAGACACTCTGCCATTCGATTAGATAGGAAGTAAAGGTTCTATGTACAGAACAAATAGTCCCCAGGGGCGAAGAATCACGGCACTGCTTGGCTGGGCTTAGCTTCCTTAGAGAATGCTTCATAAGTTTGACTTGAGAAGCTGGGAGAGGTAGGGTAAAGTTTGTAACTGTTAAACAGGCGTGCCCTTTTCTAGAGCTCTTCGAGCTGAACTCTAGGAGGACTTTTTTACTATTTTCTTTGAAGCTATTGGATAAAGTGCAAGCTCTCCGTTCTCTCATACAGTCCTAAGCCATGTAATGTGCGCCTTTTGTATTGCCTGTTGGAGTTTTGTAGTGATTGATGCATTGAATTACTGATATAGTGGTTCTCTATTTTTTAGGTTTTTGTCAGATTCAATGGTATTGATTTCCATAATATATTGATACTTCTAATCCCATATGTAAGCCTTCACCTTTGTTTGTACGTAGATATCATTATTTGCAATAGTAATTTCAAAAAATTAGTTCGAAGCTGAGAAACACAAAGATCCAAGAAAGATTGCTTCGGGTTGTGACAGCTTTGTGTGTTTATTTTTTACTGACAGCCTAAATCACCCTGTTCAGTTGAACTGACTAAGCAATTTTCCATGTTTCCTATGGTGTATTTCAATGTTTTTAATGGTTATGTAACTGATATGTTTTAGCTATTATATTTAACTTAACTCAATCTATTTTGATGTGGAACTGTTCCAGCTTATGCAAGGATCCATATCACATACACAATTCCGTTGTGGATTTTGGAAATTTGATCGTCGGGGATATTTCCCGCGATGTTTCAAATCTTCGATTGGAGCTGAGTTCATGGATGGAGTTGCACTTGTTGACACCAAATGATAAAGTGATTGAAAGTGTCTCTCTTATGGAAAAGCAAATGCTCGATCTAGATAATTGGACAGCCATACGGAGTCCTTACTCTATCTACAATCCTGTTGAGGTATAGTAGTAAAAATAACTAAAGTTATTTTGATCATATCTTGTTATGTTGTGCAACTGAAGCAGCTTTATGAAACAGGATAGCAGCAGCCGACTTTTGGTATTATGTAGAAATGTTTTAGAAATACTTAAGGCAGCAAAAGAATTTTCAAAAGAAGCATCTTTTGATCATGAAAAGGCCCGAACCTTCCTTGCACCTAGATGTAATTTTGGTGCTTCGAAACTTGCGGAATTCCATGCAACTAAGGTATATCCATATCCATTACATGCTTAATTCATCTACCACCTTTGTTACTTGCAATTTAGAGCTAGACAAGATAGTTAACTTAAAATGGAGCAAACATTGTACTATTTAGCTTATTTTTGTCGCTGATATCATTAATGGAAAAAATCATGGATGGATGCATTGTCCTATTTCTGGTTATTAAATGCTAGGTTAGTTTGCACTTCTGCATTAACAGCCGCTTCGAAGTTATTTTCTTTTTCTGTAAATGGATCAAGTTAATCAAATAGTACAAGCATGTAAGAATCATGCGTACCTGTTGCAATAACTTAACCGTATGGATGGAAAAAGAAGATTGGTGGAATGGTTATTGGTAAAAAAAAATTGGTTCCCATTTTATCCCTTGATCATAATATGAATGTTGCTCTGGCTGATAAAAATCCAAGTTTGCTTGGATACCTTTTCTTAAATAGTTCTCTTAACTTCTGCAGGAAATATTACTTTGCACTCTTCTACCTTTTCTTACTAAAACTTTGTAATTACCAACAGAGTGATTTTATACTGATAGGTGCATATGCTAGAAACTTGATAACAAAATTAAGCTTGTATGTGCGAAATTTTGATCGTCTTTTGTTATTTTCTTAGAGCAGTATTTCAATGATCCTTCTTTCTATCATGCCACTTTTTTTGTAGGGTTTCAGCAGTTCTCTTAGCATTTACATTATTGCATTTAACCATTTACATACTTTATGAATAAATAATCTTTGTTCTGTCATTGACACATGTCTGTTCTTTTCAGGATCTAGTGGGTCAGAAGGGATATCGAGGAGGCAGTGCTATCGAGAAGCAAAATTTCAAATGTCATAGTGATGATACAATGAGAAAATTGCTGGCTTGGTCTCGACGCCTTCAGTACGAGCAAAATTAATAATTTTGACCTTTACCTGAACCAAAAAAAACTAGACATGAATATTATTTCTTTAGGAAATCAAGGGACCGTCCTTGTGGCCCTGTATCATGTGATGTACATGACAATTTAGCAACAATTGGTTTATTATGTGAAGAAAGTATTCCGTTCTTTTTATCGTATGGCACTATGCCTTTCTGGTGCGGCACAACCCTATACACGTGCAACACACACATATGTCATCTTGGTCTGATTTATTTTTAAAAGTTGCTAACCTGATTGGCCTTTCTGACAAGATCCTCGGAACTATATGTACCATAGTGGCATGTTTGAACATTTTCTTGGATTTTAAAGTTTCTTTAGCGATTTAATTGTCTACCGGGGGAGCCAAAACGCTATTCCAGGTATTGACTAAACACTGATTAACAAAAGCTTTCTACCACCTCCAATCCAAATTAGTTGTCGCAGGTTCAATTACATTAGACATATTTTAGACAACATTGCCATGGTCTTGCGAGAGGAGATGAGGAAGATCTGGAGTCTGCTTTTCAGGCTGGGACACACTAACGACGAAGGCGGGTATTTGAGTGCTGGTTCGAGATGATAGTGTTTCAGAGTGGAAATTTGTCCCATATTGAAGCTGAAGTACTATCTTGCCTTGAACGATTAAATCATTTGGTCAATCTACACAATGGCCGGCAACACTAGAGTCCGATTGTCTGCGTGCGGTACGGATGATCTCAAGTCAGAACCAACCAGGACAGATGGGAATGCTGGAGCTTATACCTTGAAGCCTAGTAGTTGACAAAAGTCTGTCATCTCATTGGGATCAAGAAGGTGCAGCATGTAGTTGACAAAAGTCTGCGATCTCATTGGGATCAAGAGGGCGGAGCATGTGAGCAACGGATCGAGGCATGTCTTAGCGCAATTGGGCAAATTGGTTGTTTATATAAACTAGATGACCCGGTGCGCCCCGGCGCACAGGCAAATGAAAGACAACACTACAATCATAAGTTTTAAGCGTCTGTTTTGTTTAGTTGTCCCCGGCGCAAAAGAAAAAAAGCAAAACTACAGTAAATCAGCAATGCTTAGTATGTATCAGATGGAATGTTACTGATAAGGCATGCCGCTATATGGTTGTATTGATAATGGAAGAAGACACAATAATGAACATTATTTGACGCCAAATAGCAGAACATGTAATTATTTTGACTAACTTACATGTAAATAACACAGCAATCTCTGTTAACATTCACAAAAAAGTAACCTACCTTATCAAGAAAGCAGAAGTTCATCAAACGGTTATAAGAAGGAAATGGTCCACACATGATAATGCAAGCCAAAGTATTTTTTTCCGAGAGACAACAGGAAAAGGTTTCTTGACACTTCATTAAATTTGGAACAGATAAGTTACAAGATTGATTAGAAGCCACCTCCATTGAAACAAAATCCTGGCTACTAATCACCCCTGGAATCGCCATTGACGCCACCTCTTTGTGTTTTACACTCGGGCATCTGGTCCAATACCACCATTCCCGGACTGTGTCCCGTTTTTTAGGCTCCGAAAAACTGCACGCTTCGTTTGACGCGGTCTGATCTGGGACTCACCTGATAAAGAACATTGCATGAACAGGTGGTTCACATCTTCGAGAGCATGGAGGCATAGAGTGCACTGTGTATTGTAAGGCAGTGCTCACTTCTATAATCTTCCTGATCGCACACGAAGTGCAAGAAAAAGTAATAGCATACAATTAATGCAGTACAGCTCATCTGCGCAAATAGTCTGACATGATTAACAAAATGAAATGCTCGACATCATGATGGCATGAGTCGAGAAGAAATCTAACTCGCGAAAACCAAAGATAATAGGCCAAGAACCAAACACGTGGCATGTTGCAACCATATGTACCAAAACACGACACATCCTATCGCTTACAATGCTAAATCTAAGAACTATATTGACATCACATATTATGTTCTTGTGAAAAAAGAAATCTCAGTTGACTCAGGATAACAGCAAACATGATGCAAATTATTTCGAAAAGAAAGGTGGGCCACCATATCAAGATTTAACAGACTCAAATATTTCTATAGCCATATCTTCAGTTTGCAACCCACAGGAAAACGTGCAATGCATCAACAAATTCTTACAGAGAACCATAGACTATCCTTCAGTATAAATATTAGCACATACTCCTACTCCCAATGTCATAGAAATCTGAACTACTACAAGTAGATCCACTTTAGCATTACTATGGAGCAGAAACTCCAACTAACATATTTCACTTCAAAAAGTAACTTTGCCACAAGTAGTGCTATTGTAGTTGTTTCTGTTTAGGCATACGAAAATATTATGGTAAGGAGATCCAACAATTTTATCATAAACAGTTTTATGTATGCCCGGACCATTAAAAAATATGGAACAACAGAATAAGTACCATTTCAAATAGTACCATCTCATTTTCTTGGTGGGCAATCGTGTAAACAGTTATCAGATTTTTTTTGGAAACCATGGGCATTTGTTTCTATTAATGAACTAAGACCATTTTTTATGCCGAAAAGAATCAAACATATGTTTATATATGGGTTAGTATCTGTAAAACAAAATATACCAATGGGTTGTTTTAAGTCTACAAACCATTACTTCACAAATGGAAAATAAACCAAGTTGTTTGAAGAAGAGTTTAAAGGTACACAACAAATGGAGTAATTCAAGTAGATTAACAAAGGAAAATGCTGAATCTAATTTCATTTTGTAATAACTCTGCAAGTAGCGTTGCCATCATTCAGTATTGGCCTACCCTTTTCATTTACCTGATATGCTCAGCTAGTGTTTCAAATATACATTCAACTGGCGTTTAAGGGGGAAAATTCAATGGGTCATAGCAAAAGAAGTGTGAGGCCTATAAATTATACCGGAAATCCAAAGTCATTGTGTTACTATATATGACGTAGCCCAAACCATGCTCGTGATTAGAAAAAAATAGAGGGGGCCTTATTTGGTTTATTATGCTGGAACACACCAAAATGAACATAACATGGTAGTACCTACATGAGGAACATTTCTCGCAATACATGTGGCCGCTCCACCAATCTAATTTCCATCAACTCGTTCTTCATCAATTGCGGTGACCATCTTCTCTGCATATTCTGGAACGGGGCATGTACAAATGTTGCTTCCTATCTAAAGAATTTCAAAACAAAGATAAAATCAAGTAAATCATTGAGACTGTCATGTAAATTCAAATAAATAATTATACCGGAAATCCAAAGCCATCGCTCGACGCACACTCACTTCCTTTGCTCGGCACGCGCTATGTGACCGCCGCCATCATCCAACCACCCGTGGCCAGGCGTGGCGGTGGCCTCATTTGGTCGCATGTGTCTATTTGGCATGTCTGTCAGTAAATACAAAATAACCAAATTAAAATAGGCATAGTTGAATAAGAAGCTACTCATCACATCAAAGAGCACTAATATTTTCAGCAAAACAAATCAATGAGTTTTCAAATAATGATAGTTTGGGGGCGAGATGGCCTGGGAATGGTGAGTGGTTCTACTCCACTTCTCAAATCAAATCAAATCAAAGAACCGGGGAATTTAGCTTGGGGATTTTATCCAGCCTCTTAGCCATGGGAATCCTCTGGCCTCCTACCAAAAAAGGAGCTCAGGCCCCACCTTCCACAGACGTCTTACGGGTCAGCAGATCCCATGGCAACAAAACGACATAGAGCTCACCTTCGCATCTCACGTCCATGGATCTCACGGAGCAGCGCCATCACACATATGCCCCCGCCATCTCACGCATGAACCGATCTGTGGACAAAGAGAGAAAGTGAGAGAGGGAGAGGGAAGATGCATTGAGAGGAAGACGACGGCCTTACTCGTGGAGAAGCTCGTCGGCGCCGAATCCGTGCTCCTCCTCCTCCGTCCCAGCGCCACCCCTTGCTGCTCCTCCACCTCCGGCGCTAGGTGGGTCGAGGGGGAGAGGCCCGACGGCGGTGGCGGCTCGTGGTCGATCATGGCGGAGCTCGCCGGCCGTTGCCACAGCCGGTCTCCCAGCACCACCTCCTCTTATTCTTTTCCTCCTGTGGAGGCGCTCGTCGATCGGTCCTGGCCGCCGCCGCCGGTCTCCCCGCGCCCGCGACGAACCAGGCCAGCCCAGCCCCGCGTGCCTTCTCCTGGTCCTCCCCAACCTCCTGCACGGTAAGTGAAATAGATATTTATGTACAGATGGTCATGCTTCAGCACTAAAACAAGATAAAATTTATTGATCAAATTCTGACATGATTTTAGCACATGCGCCAGTGATACCCGTTGTGGATACAACCCTGTTGAAAGGGTTGAAGAGTGAGGTTGAGTCAAGTCAAAGTTTCATGCAAGCACGCAACTGAAACTCCACTGAAAGACACTGCCCATCATTGACCAGACAAATTAGGACCAAAATATGATAAGTAACGGTTTCTTCACAAAATGTTGAAGCAGGACACATCTATCGCTTGACACTCGACTGGTGATACATCAGGTTCAACCTGAACAACATCAAGCCTCTTTAGTGCAGATTTGAGAGACGTACCTGACATTGAACATGTGCAGCCTCTTTAAATCTCCTTTCGAAGGCTAAAGCTTCAGCAGCATCACTCACTGGAAATGCAGTAGGTAACAAGAGACTATGAGTGTATAACAGAAGAATATTGTTGAGAGCATTGTCAGATTCTTTGTTAGTCAGAGAAAACAAACCATTCTTGCCTAGAGACACCAACCCTTTCTGCTGCCAACATCACAAGATAGGTGCACACACCATGGATTTTCTTAACTCAATGCTGAACAATAAACCACACCAAGCATAAGTATATATACACAATTCCTGGCCCTACAGACATGAGACACATAAATAAATTGATATTTTGCGATCTGTAACATGCAATACCAACTGAAAGCGCTTGTATAAAGAAAATAAAAGTAACATCAATTAGCCTTTCGGTGAGCAGATGGGAGAAGAAAAAATATGAGAGCCGGTTAGCACCAACATGAATAATTGTGAAGAAAAATACAGAGGTATCGTATGTTTTTTTATTAGAACCTGAATAAGCATAAAACGGATGCATGGCAAAGCCTACTTTTAGATATGTGATGGATAATGGAACACCAAGTTCACAATCTCATTCATAGAATTCAAGAATGTAAAAAATCAATGCTAATTTTGTAAAACAGCTTGCTTACCACATACAGTAAAGTTACTGCCACATAAGACTATTTTTCTTCCTACAATGATTTGAGAAATAGGGGCAATCTGCATATGGAGTTGGGAAATTATGCAAGGGGAAGGGGGAGGATAAACATACCCGGAGCAGACATGCAGTCCATGAACGCAAAGGTTCTGAGACGATTGAGACAAGTTTTGGGACACGGAACATCATAACAACATCAGATGCCACCAACGATATTGGCGTTGATGACTGAGGAGGCGGAGATGGTGTACCCTTTGTTACAGCAGGAATGCCTACCAGAAGTTAATTTTGTAGATAACAAGAGAGAATGAGTGTATAACAGAAGAATATTGTTGAGAGCATTGTCAGATTCTTCATTAGTCCGAGAAACTGAACCATTCTTGACTGGAGACACCAACGCTTGCTGCAGCTGTATGCTTTTCGAGAAAGTAACCTGCTGGGAAAACTGGACAGCAGCATCCATTTTCGAATTTATCCATTCCGTATTACTGAACATCTCTTCAGCCTCAAAATATTTGTCTGGCCAGACCTCTCCTATGTCATCCATTTCCAAAAGAATAACCTTTAACCGCATAGGAGAACGATAAACTTTAGTTTCTCCTCGATTTATAAAGAATAAGTTGACTACTGTGAGAATTAAATACCTCAGCTCTAAATTCCTCCGAGAACGGATATTTGGCATCCCACATATGTCAGATATTATAAATGTTGTATTGAACCTGTCTCTGAACATGATTCCTTCTCATACTTGATCAGCAAACACAACAATGCTTTATCTCCTTGAAACTACCTGAGTAAAAAGTAAGTCAGGCAATCAAAAATATTGATTTATCAATTTTAATATGGTCAAGCTTTAGTACTCTGCCATAAAAAAAAATCAAAACAAAACTTCATAGAAACTCATCCACAAACCCAGCATACAAAATTTCATAAGAATTTCAGTTTTGCAAATTCCTCTTAGAACAGCCTATCACTCTTATCTGAATGGTAATAACAACAACAAACCAAGCTATTAATGAAACTTTTCATAAGTCTGGTCACTTAGATTTTACACCAAGAACATGGAGTCAATGATTAAACATAAAACCACGATATAAAGCACGATATATTATATTGGACACCGTTGCAACCTGTGGAATGCTTAGTTATGAAACTGGGAGGTCATGCATCAGAGAGAACGTCAAAAATAAAAGAAGAAAACGACCACATGGCACGTTACATAGATCAGTATAGACAATATAACATTTTAAAAAATCCTAAATGCAGAGCAAACAACATGAATGTAATATGATTAATTTGCATCACACGAATGTTGATGCTACCTCTTTCCCCAATAAGGCTGGACGCTTTTTTCAATGTCTCATCTATTTGTTTGAAAAGCACCAAATACTGAAGTGAAAATAGAGATATAAACTGAAATAGGATTCGTGTTAGTACCAAATAGGATCTTATCAAGGCTCCGATTTGGGATGAACTCGTAAACGAACAGCCGCTCCTGCTGCTCCGAGCAGACGCCGACAAGCCTGACAAGGTACTTTTGCTCCTCCACACCTTGTGTTGACACCTCTTTGGTAGCCTTTTCACTGCTATTTCTTCCCTATTCGGCAGAGTACCTTCTGCAAAATGGAACTAATAATAAATTGTGCTATCTGAATTTCCTTTTTTGCAACGGGGCTATCTGAATTTCAATGTGTTGTCTGATTTCTCCATATGTACTCCCTCCGGTCGGATTAAATTGACGCGGGCTAGGCAGAGGAATACAGCTACGTACATACCACCAACGGCTCGTCAATTAAACATGACCAGAGGGAGTACCTTGTGAACCTCACTGAATCCTCCTTCGCTGAGCTTGTTGATTTTCGTGAAATCCCCGGTTGTAAGAGTGTTGAAATGTAAATCATAATGGAGTCAACACTTTTGATGTCCTTGACCTTCAAGCAGTGATAAGCAAAGAACAAAATCAGGTCCACATCTCAACAAAGAGTAGTTCTTCTGACTTCTGAGTGCTTGAACCAGATAATATCAAACTGAAAGCATCAACGATACTATTGGAAAACTGAAACGGGAAGCTCACATAATAAATACAAATGGCCCACATCTTCAAAGGGTAGTATATTTTACATATAAACTTATTCTGAAAAGCATAACTTATTATATTTTTATCTATGTTTTGTTAATAAAGACGCAAAGGCAAAAGTGAAATGGTATTGCAACCATCATAAGTATATTACAGAATCGAAGTGGTGGATTTCATATGTACATTCTATGGAAATTTCGCGAACATTCCCCTGCAGGCAACAACATTGCATAATCAGGTCGAAGCTCTTACGAAATGGCTGAATCTCTCGGCCCACTGCGCCACTCACGCAAGTATCTGATTCAAACTTAAATTTATTGCATGAAAAACTCATATTTATAGCATAAATTACTTCCAGACCGTCTCATCATGTACAAATTCACGAGGCGGTAGCCAACCTGACAAATCACACTGAAGAAACCTCACTTCAACTCTAACTCCATCTTTGAGCTTGGTCTGCGGCAAACCAAACTCTCTATTGACTGAAAGCAGCTTTCCTCCATGCCCATTTGTTAACCAGCACACTGCTCCAGTAGCAATCTTCACTATCTTAACAAGGGAAGTCTATCTGCAAGATGAATGCAGCTAGCTGTATTCAGAGAGGTGAATAAAACTTAAAATACAATGGAGACACCGATACTATATGAGATTACTGAATTGTTAATTTAGTGAAGAAGTTATGATATATACAATGTTATCACCGGAAAAAAAAATCTTGCTCGAGTGGAGTTGAAAAGGCAGACTCAACCTAAAAAGCTCAATTACATATGCATCAGGGTATGCCATATATTATACAGGGTTAATTGGTTAATGTCCTAACAATTTCACATGGTAAGTTTGTTGGTCTAATGAGAGGCACCCTATAAAAGCTCCGGTATGCAACTAATCATGCAACACTTGTCATGGATGGTTTGGCATACCCAGACATTGCTAAACTTGGTTTGGCATTTTATATCCTCCCAAGTGTGGTAAAGAAGAGGTGGCTGCACCAATTGATCTCCCACGGCAGCGGCTAGGAATATAAGGAGATAACACATCAACATGAGTGGAGGTTTATATAAAGGAGATAAAATGCCAAACCGTAACACACATCAGGGATATAAAAGCATGACAAGTGTTGCATGATTAGTTACATACCGGAGCTTCTATAGAAAGCTCATCGGCATGGAGGTGTGTCAACTTATAAAACCTAGAATTCTAAAGGTAATCGAACTCGGACAGTGAAGGATCTAACTACCTTTAACAATCTTCGAATACAAAACTTCATATAATCACAATGAGAGGGCCAAAGAGATGCTACAAATCAGCAAAACATAGTGGAAAAAGTTTCAGTATCTGCCTGGAAGCAAAACGAATTAGAATTAGTAAAATCAATTAAGCTAAAGAATTCGCCAAAATATATGGTTGATAGTATGCCCACGTATAATAATCTCAGCTTCAACATCATCAAAATGATTCTACATACTTTTCCTCACCCGTTATTCTACTCAATAACTCTGTAAACTTTATAAAGCTATTAAGTTGATTGTACAAAAGAGAGGAAGGCATAAATATGGAAAAATAAAAAGGAACCATGAGTGAGAAAAATACCAAGGATCCAACAGATAAGAACCACGAGTGTCGGCAGAGAAAGAGCAAAACCTAGAACCATGTTAGGAAGACTACAATAAAAATCGCAGAAACATATTCTTTCTCACTGTACAACAAGCTGAATCTTTAGTCAAGCTATAAATGATGTGATTTTGAAATTATAAATGTTGAAAGAGGAAATCACAACCCTCCACATGCAATATGTTACTGAGGTTAATACCCAACAAATCACTGAACCTTACCTGGTCGATTTTCTCGGATTCAGGTAAGAAGGGCACACCACAGATGACCTTTCCCATAAGGCAAGGGTTGCTGGAACTACTGGGTTGTGGCTTCAAGATGTAAACAACATTACTGTGTTATGAAATGAACCTCTGTTTTTCATGTAGAAAAATAAAGAAATGGAAACAAGATTATTTGTATTACTCATTTGTTTACTACTCTTACCACCCTATAAAGAGATAAATAATTAGCAATCAAGCATGAATTGTATATACCAGACAAAATATCATCTAAATCCAGTTTTCAGCTTCCTTTTTATATGCTAAGCACGGACACATAACTATTTGTTTAGAGAAGGCTGATAGTGTCGGCCAACAAAGCGTCGACGCTGAGTCCTGCCCCATCCGAGCTCGTCCTCAACTTCACCTCAATAACAAAAGACACAATTTTATGAGTACACAAGAAAGGGAAATGCAATGGCAAAATGACAGAACATGCTTCAAGTGGCTTTGTACTATAATCTGTACTATGCAATCAAGTTGCTTACTATTGAAAAAATGTCAGACTCTTCTTCAAGTGGCTTGTACAGAGTAAATATAGTTTCATGATTTATTTACCTTCTAAGATCAGACGGTGGTCTTGGACAAATGAGGATGAGGCAAAAGGACATTTGAGCGAGTAGTAGGTAGTGTAATTAAAGGCTACCTCCACGACATGCCCAACCAAACGTATTGAGGATATTATTTCAGAAGAAACATTAAAATAACTTGGGTTTTCGCTAGAGCAGGAGAGAAGGCTGAACGTTACCTTCACAGGAACTGTATCCCATGGAAATTTCGCCATGAGCAGCTCAGGGACGCGGCCAAGAAAGCGTCGACGCTGAGTCCTGCCCCATCCGAGCTCGTCCTCAACTTCACCTCATATTCTCTTGCCGCTCGTAGCTGCAAAGTAGAAATTAGTTTCAGATAATAGAATCAGGACATGATTTTTCCTGGCAGAGGCCATGAACGGCACGGGGGAGGGAAGAAGAGGAGGAGCGGCGCACGGGATAAGAAGAGGTAGCAACCTACCTCAGATCGAGGGCTCCTCCTGAGCGCCCAGGACCGTCCTGACGGCTGCAACCTAACCTCAGGCCTGCGAAGGGAAGATGCGCGACGACGGCAGCAGCTCGGGGTCAGGGGGAAGGAGATCGTGGCGGCGGCTTGGGGAGGAGAGGAGAGGAGGAGGAGCAGATATTTTTTTCGCCTCGCGTGTGAAGAAGCTAGGGTTTTTACCTGAGGTCGTTCGGGTTCAGTCACCAACAAAGAAAAGTGACGCAGGCGTGGAGGAGTTGCTGGCTGAATCGCCGGCCCCGCGTGCGTCTGGTCCCAGGTGTCATGGACATATCCAGAGAAGACACCGGTGAAAACAGAAACTACTGCATCCAACGGTTGCTAGAAAAAGTGGGCTCGCGAAATTACTGTAGCTCTCCAATTGGACGAACCAGATTGATGTGCCCCTTTGGATGGCCTGGTTGGCCGGGTAAGGTTGCAACATTTATAGAAGTAATGCAGCCCCGGATCAGTGTGTGGAGCTTATAAGATGTTTAGACCATCTCCAGTCGCGGCCCCTAAACGGCGCCGGATCAAACGTTTGGGGACGTGTTTCCTTCGTGTCGTGTTTGGGGACGTTCCTCCTCAGCCGCGTCCCCCAAACGCCACCCCCGAAACTTTAAAATACTTTATTTTTTATTTTAATAGATAGAAGAAATTTGTAGGTAATATTTAAAGCGGTGGAACATAAACAAATTACATATAAAAATTTTGAAAAAACATAAACAAATTACATATAAAAACGTTAAAAAAAATTAAACTACTTCTTCTTTTTTGATGACCTCGCCTCGTCGTTCTCACGGTGGCGCTTCATGCTCGTCACCTCTTCCGAAGAGCCGGTGTCGTTCGACGCGTCGGAGGAACTTGTGTCCTCATCGTCGATGGTGCTCGCCGGCTACGCCTTCGCCTTTGCCTCCGCCTCCGCCTTCGCCCGGGCCGCCGCCGCCTCCTCAGTCTCTTCCTGCTCCTCCTCGTCGGCCTCCCATTCCTCCTCGCTGTCCGGCAGCGGGGAACCATCGCTGCTAGGCGTTGCAACTTTGTCCCACCAATGGCGCCATCGAGGTGGCTTCCCCTCGCCGTCGATGTCTGATGGCAGCTGAGAGAGGTCGCTCATTGTGAGAGAGGAGATGAGAGATGAATGGCGCCGGCCGGTTGTAGATCGGAAAGCGTATACGTAGGGGTCTATCGAAGAGAGTGGCGGTTGCTCTTCCGCGGAGTTCGCGCGTCGAGCGACGCGGTTGCCACTGCGACGGTTCCCCTTCCCGGGAACCGCACAGTCGCTAGGTAGGTGGCGGTTGAACGTCCGTTCTTGAGTCGCTGATGTGTCGGGCCCGCCACTCCCCGTCTCGCATTTCGTTGTGTCCGGCGTGCCCAGAGCGTTCCCTGTGTAGCGGGGACAGGCTCGAGATGCCGGACACACCGTATTGGGCCACGCCGGACGGAAAGGGCCTTTGGGGCACACAGCTGGGAATGATTTTTTATCCGGCGTTCCCTAAATCCTTTTGGGGACGTGGCTGGAGAGGCTCTTATGCCTAACTAATAAAGTTCATGGTTCTTGTGGGAAAAGAGGTTTATGTTCTTTCGGAGTCAAATGTTACAGGTAAAGAATTATGTGGAAAAGAAAAGAGCTATATGCATGGAACATACACGAAGTTGTCCTCGACGTGCAAACACACCCAAATAGTTCCAAAATGGGGGCAGGTCATACACGAACTGGTAAATCGGGTTCAAAAACATCCACAACCAATGAGAAGTTGTCATTTGGCTTGCCATGGTGGCGAAAGAACAAGGTGTGTGGGTTAGGCATTTTTGTGAATCCCCCTGGAATTTGTTGAGTTAAAAAATGACCCCTATTTTGACGTTGGGCGGGAAGGGAATATGCGAAAGAATATTTGTCCCTAACCCTAGTTCCCAAATCATTTTCTCCCCGAGGCGACGGCGGCGCGGTGGACCGGTGACGGCGTGGGCGAGGCAGTTCTAGCAGTGGCGCGGGCGAATGGAGGAAGAAGCTGGAGCAGGCCACTAGCGTGGCGTTTATCTCGGCGGAGAAAGCTCGAGCAATGGCGCGGGCTAACAGTGGCGAGCAACCGCAGAGGTGCTCTGGGATGGCAAGGTATGCTGCAGCAATCGTTTTGAATGAATTTGCTCTGAATTTGTTGCAAATTAGAGGATATAAACATTGAATTTGCTCTGTTTGTACTGCATTTCAGGTAGCTGTGTAGAAATCGAAGGATGCTTGCAATATTGATGGGCACAAGCAGAGCTTTTGCAGTTGGAGTTCTTCTTCTGTGATGAGGAAAGTTGCACAGAAAATCTGAGGCTGGAGAATGTTGTTGCTGGTCTGGAATGTGAGATGCAGAGGATGAAGTTGGAGAAGAAGAAGCTGTTGAGGGATCACAAAGCAGATATGAAGTGGAGGAATAAGAAGGAAGCTAGCATTGTTGTCTTAGGTGTTGTGTGTGTGCTGGTGTATATGGTTGTTGCCCTGATGACAAGAGGATTTGTTTGACAAAGCATGTACTCAATGTAGCTATGTAATCCATGTTGTTCTATGGAATTTGAATAAATAAATTCAAGAATACTTGTTATTTTGATCATTGTATTGCAATGCCAAATTGTTCAGATAGAAATTTGCAGCACAATACAATTTTGTGTTCACAAAATTATGACAAAAAATAGCAGAATTCATGGCAACATTGTTTCACAAGAATTTTCAGGATTACATGCATTTTGACAAGGAAAATATGTTGGAGCTCCTCTATGTTAGGATTTAATTAATAGGTTAATTAAAGGGGTAATCCTCCCTCATGTAATTCTCTATGTTGATTGGTTTGTCAACAGACACAACCCTTTCTCACACCTCTTCGAACGGACGTGATCCATATTCGCGTCTCTTCCCCTTGTATATAAGTTGTGAATCATCAATGGAACAAAATAGTTGAATCATTTGTTGTCTCTCTCGTTTACATCTCGATTACTTTCAAGACGTTATCAGCACGTTGCTCTCCATAGAGCAAATTTTGCCGGTCGGCGAAGCACGACGAATGGACGACGACTCATGCCGAAACTGGACCGTGCCCAAGCGATGCGCCCATCGACGTCGTTGCGCCACCGCGGTTGCCGTCCCCGTCGCCCGCCACCCCTCCGCCGTCACCACGCATAGGCGCTCGCCGCCGCATCCCGGCCCTCGGCGTGCCGCTGCAGAGCCCGCCGTCGAGTGGCCTGGCTGTCGCACCGACAAGCCCGGCCGCGCTTGGGCTCCTGAACAGCGTCGCGCCTGGAACCCGTCTTCCCGAAGACTCCTCAGACGAAGACATCCGTGACGGGAGCAGCTCCGGTCACCGGTGATGGCCGCCGATGCGAGGGCAGGGCTCTGGGTGGTTGACCGCGTCGAGTGGATTTAGGGATCGAGCACAGACCACCCCATCCACTCCCTGGCGTTAACCGCCTCGCCCAAGTGATTGGCTGGCCCATGCGGCTGCCTCACTTCCCACGCACGGGCCTATGGGCTAGAATTGCTAGAGGACCGTTTTATTTTTCTGGTTTTGCAATTTATGCCTATTAACAGTTGCATCGATCGATCATTTCACTTGATTGAAATCATTAACTAATTGCTGCATGGTTTCCCGTGTATCCTTTGTTAGGAACAATCGAATCGAAGAACGCCACGGCGACCGGCGGTGGACCAGCACACGGCCTTGGCCGACCGGCACCACGGCCTCCTCCCAAAGACGCGGGCAACGAGGAGACGCACCTGGCGAGCAAGCGGGCGCGGAGGCCCTCGGCCCCGTTGCCGCTGCTCCTGCGGAGATGGCAGCCCCCAACCTCGACGCCAACGCGGCTTCGGTACCGCATGGTCACGGCCCTGCGGCGGCGCGGCCTTAGCTTCGTGATGGTGACGATGCAGGCCAAGAGCCTGCACGGCCCTTCAGACAGCGGCGCAACCAGCCGCCCACGGCAGCAGCAGCGGGTTTTCCCTCTTGGGGAATTGGTAACCGCACCGAACGGAGATTGGAATTTTCTTATCCTTTGACTGATTTACAAATCAGTCTCCGGGTTCTTTAATAATTCTGTGAAGTCCATGGAGTTTCTGGTTTCACCCTAGATTTTTCATATGTTGAGACTTACAGAAATTGCAATCGAGTCTCGTTGGACTCTTGCCGTTTTCAGCAGTTTGACCATTAGGTTACTGTTATTTGCGAGGCTTTAGAGCAAATATACAGGATAAACCATTGAGTCCTCCTGAGTTGCATAATAATAAATTGTGCATCATTTTACACATGTAAAATGACGTGTGTATTACAACAGTAATACTGTTGCAAAGCAATATGGTGGCTCCATTATTCTTATAGAATATGGAATTTGCTTGCAAATTTGGAAAACATCAGGTAGCAAAGTGTAAGACACTTGCATAACTACGTCAAGTTTATACTTGTCAATTAGAAGGTAATTGATATGTGGCATTTACTACTTAACTGTAGATTATGCACCGTTACCTTAAGGTCTAAATTATGTCATTATTACATAATGACCCCTTCAATTTTGTACACAACTTATGGATTGCATGATGGCAACGGATTTATTTTGTTCTCAACTACGAGGTCTACACCGCCATGCAGTGATTACCTTCAATGTGTTTTAGTTAACACACGGTTGAAAAAGCTCCATAAGAGTGAGGTCTACACTACTTAGTAGAATTATCTCCATGTGTTTCAAGCAAAAATGAAGGCGCAATAGTTATGGCATAGTATCATAGCAACGAAATAATTTTTGTTTAAAACTATGATGTCTACACATGTGGTGACTATCTTGATGAAGTTTTTCCAAATGCTTGGTAGCTTCATAGCATTTGTCGTTGGTTGTGACTTTAGTGTCACATACTCCATCAAATGTGGAACCAAGACATTGACGACGATAACATCGCAAGTTATGTTATGAAGAGAATTGTGCAAACATACTTGCATAATTTGGTGATTACCTTCCATGCAAACACAACTTATGAGACATCATCATAGCTACGAATTAATTTTCAGGCACACCAGAGAGGTTTAACACCATTTTGTAGTGATTAACTTCATGTGTTATAAATAACATAAGGTTGTGCAAGCTATGATCGATGATAATATTCATAAGAGTGATGCACCACTAGGTGGTTGACTACCTCCATGTGTTTTAAGGAAATTAAAGATTTGTCCCTTTTGAGGTGACTAACTTTAATTTGAAGACCTACACCACATTGTGGTGTTCTTGTGGAAGGCTTGACCTATGTGTCACTACGAATCACCATGACCATGATTATGCTCAGCCATAGCATCTTCATCCTACTTAATCTACAAAGTGTCACACTTAACAATTTGAGGTTCACGCTAATAACTTCAAGCCAATGTCTTGAAATTATAATTAATTTTGCAAAGTTCGTTGCAACATAACCACATGATGGTTTTTAATTTACCAATTGTAAATTAATAATCTCTGGTTCACCCATGTAAGTAAATGATGGCTGGAAAGGAATCTGGGGCATTCACCCTCGATGGCCACTACTACCTTATATGGGACATGGACATAAAGATCAGTCTTGCGTCCCATGGATTAGTGCGTGTAATCCAGGCGCCGAAGGATCCACCTCCGGCTGGAGTCACGCCGCTAACAGAAGAGAAAATGTATGTTGTCTTGTACATCATAAGACATCATACAACCAGATCGTAAGGGTCGTGAAAGGCATGGCAGAGCATAAGTTTGACAAAACTAAGCTTTGCGACGAGTGTTGATGCTATACACATATCACGCAGGAATGCCACGCCCCATAGCATCTGGTTTTTCTGTATCAGCAATTGATGGAATGCAAATGACCTTAAGGGAAAAGGTTTGAAGCTCACTTCAACCTTCATCCAGACTGCACTAATAGAGATGGTTGTTCGCGAGATGTTCCTCTTCGATATTGCAACACCATGACTCTCTAGTGGTCACGGGACCCTATGGGCACGGAGAACATGACCATTGAGTATGCCTCAACCGACATGTTTGGAGACTTTAACTAGTCCCATTATCTCCTTAATGAACGATTTATTCATGTCCATTTTTATTGTTGTAATAGAACATATATATTGTATTTCACAATATATTTTATCAGCACTCTGGTATGAATAATATTGAATGTCTTCTATATATTTGATAAAGATTTCCACAATGAAAACTCTCTAATTCGATATATAGATTTCTACGGGATTCAGTCCAATGGATGAGGAACAAGTATTTAAAAAGGTACCCTCTCTATTGTTTAGATTGTACTACACGTACATCCAACCCGTAGCACATGTTGCCTATAGATCAATTCCATTGGTCATGATTTGCATGAAGCTAAGTTTCTTTAATAATTGAATATTATGTAGCTCATTTTGAGGTTCTCATATAGTCCCTCGATCAAATGCATTCGAGGTGATATTTGTGGCCTCTTCCAACCATAGTGTGGACTGAAATCGAATTATAATCAATTCGAATGGACAATGATGCAAAATTCTCTTCATGTGCCTCCAATAATTATTGCATGGTTTTCGGAGATTGGAATTTAGCACTTTGTCACGTATGTCCATACACAAAAGGTTTGGTTGAATATCTGAGCAAGAGGATCGGGCTCGTTGCATGACCTTTGTTAATGAGTTGAAATTTTACCAACTTCACGTTGGAGTCATGCGGCTTTACACACCCTTGACTAACTAATTGCATACTGCAGAACTTCCCCTCTGCAATTAATACGTGGAAATCCTCCGAGCATTTTCCATCTGCGTAAGTTCGGAATCGCTTCACGCGTACCGACCTCACCACCACAACGTACATCATAGGCCCACAAATTAGGGATCTATGTGGGGTACAGATCTTCGTCGATCACTAAGTACCTTGAACTCCTCATAAGGGATCTGTTCATAGCCTCGTACGTTGATTGCAAATATTGAAGGATGGATATTTCCAGGCATTAGGGGGAGAATTCAAGTACCAAATAGAATGCCAGGAAATCATTTGGAACTCCACGTTCCTCCTCATGTCCACGTACTCAAGAATTTGGACTATATGTCTAGGATTCACAAATTTGCAACAATTCGCAAATAACCTGCCATATTCATTTACTGATCTCAAAGGTGTTATATAATCCTTTAATCCGGCTAGAAATGCGCTCGAAAGAGTGGAGGTACCAATAAAAACCACTCAACTCCCTATTTCTCAACAGAGGGGGAGAAGTACGGCCTCTAACCAGGATCTAGCTTCCTGCAAGCAACAAGGAAAGACGAGGAGAAATCCTCTGAATCAGTAAATGCATATCAACCTAGCGTTGACCAACACCTTATGGGTAGTATACACCCAGTGGAAGAGAAACCTCCACAACCTAGCTTCAGCTTGCACACACTGGCTGGGACATCGGAACACTTGGACTCACGCGTATTGGGAAATCACGAAGAGTCATCATGGGTGCTTGATATTTCCTCCTACTATATCGATTCTAGAGAATCATATGATTAAAGCCTACAAATGTCGACAATATTTCTCTTGTATGATTGCAAACATCCTTCACAATGATTCAGATCCAAAGACCATGGCCATGGCAGAGTGTAAACCACTTGCTCGGACTGAAACAAGCGAATGATGCAATCCAAGCAGAATTAGCCTTGATCCTCCAAATGAGTTCCCTATGCGGTTCAACATGTTCTCTTCCATCAATGAAATGAGATAATAAGGTGGTGAGAAAGCAAGGCTTGTAGCACAAGGTCGAATTTACGCAGAGATCCGAGACCTAATTTTCAGAAGCGAGTGAAATCCTATTTCTGATACATTATATCATTGGCAGTACAAAATCATCTATCTATGCAGTTGATAGATGTAGTGACTACATATCCATCTGGATCACTAGATTTGGACATATATGTATGGTTCCCGATGGAATCTCAATCCGAATCGAAATGCAAATGCAACATGTATTGTGTAAACTTAATAAGTCACAACATTTCTTATTGTTGTCGGTATATTTTGGTACAACCGATGTAGTGAGTTCCTTATACACAAGGATTACTCCTACAATGATGATTACCCATTTATGTTTGTCATACACAAGGATTACTCTTGAAATGACGAAGCGTGTGATCATCTAAAAGACGGAATTTGAGATGAAGGATTTGGTGAAACCCAAACGGTGCTTGATATCACAAGTCGAGCTACTTCACTCAAGTATTATGGTACACCAAGTTGCCTATATTATAAATATTGGAGAAACTTAAAATGGACAAGTCATATCCATCTCTCATGCCGGTTGTTCGATCTCTAGAGGTAGAGAAAGATTCAGTCAAACCACGGGATGATGTAGAACGGATGTTGGGACTTGAAGTTCCATAACTCAGTGCCATTGGACCCACCAACACAATTAGTTGGGAATCAAGAATATATTTCGATATCTCCAAGGCACCACACATTACTTGACATATTCTTGTAATTTCAGAGAAATCTGAACTCCAATATCATCAGGATACACTGATGTTGGCTACTTGAATGATCCTTACAATGTGTATCAACATGGTAGAATTGTCACTCCGTAGATGTCTTCGGACTCTTGTGACAACACCTACCAACATTCTGAAATACAAAGCCGCGTCAACACGTGTAGCTTTACGGAATGATAAACCACATACATAAGTCATGTGGTATTGGTTCTCTTGAATCATCAACCATTATTTACATAGATAATGTAGCTTGTGTTGCATGGATGCAAACATGATAGATCAAGAGCAATATCATAAAGCATATTGCCCCTAAATGTTTTATCTCCATGAACTCCGGAAGAGTTGGGGAATAAATATCTTGCAAGTCAAATAATGCGATAATCTCGTTGGTTTGTTCACGAAGTCTCTACCAACTTCAGTATTCCATAAGTATTTTATGGAATTGGTATGTGACGGCTTCCAATTTTGCAAGAATCAGGGGGTTATCTTCCTGAATCAATCATGTTCAAAACACCATATTACACTCTTTTTTCCTTTATGAGTTTACTATACAGGTTCTCATCAAGGTTTTTAATGAGGTAATATCAACACAAGATGATATGTCATATTTTCTGTTTTCCCCACCGGGGTTTTTAGGAAAGTATATACGACATATATTGTTCTCTAAACTCTATGGGTTTTTTCCCTTTTACAAGGTTTTTCTCATATTGAGTTAACAAAGAGATAATACCAATTATATGTTGTGTCATTTTCTCCTTATTTTCCCACTGGGTTTTGAAGGAGTTTTAACAGCATATCCAAGCATTATATGTTGCACCATTTTCTCCTTATTTTTCCCACTGGGTTTTAAGGAGTTTTAGCAACATAACATACACACTACTCTCCTCGTATTTTTCCCACGGGGTTTTTAGAGGAGATGATTCCAAAGATGATTCTAGAGATGACCAAGCACAAGGACAAGGAAGGATTAGGGGGAGTGTTAGGATTTAATTAATAGGTTAATTAAAGGGGTAATCCTCCCTCATGTAATTCTCTATGTTGATTGGTTTGTCAACAGACACAACCCTTTCTCACACCTCTTCGAATGGACGTGACCCATATTCGCGTCCCTTCCCCTTGTATATAAGTTGTGAATCATCAATGGAACAGAATAGTTGAATCATTTGTTGTCTCTCTCGTTTACCTCTCTATTCTACTTCCAACATATTTTTTAGGGATTTCTATTTTCGTGCCCCTGCTTCGTTAGTTGTACTCAGTTTTCCCCAGCTCATTAGTTTTTCCTCGCCTTTCCCTCCCTTCTAGTTTGAAAACCCCTCGAAGACGCGGTTGCCGTCAGTGTCGCAGGCCTTACCGTTACCGTGTAACCTGACGGGTGGGGCTGCACATGCAGGTGGGGCTGCATAGAGGGCAGTTCCTCTCCGACCGTCTCGTGGCCGATGGGTAGCCATCCATCTACCGCCGACGAGTGGGCCGTTTTATTTCCCTGATTGTATACGAGGTGCTGCCAATGACAAATGGGGCCGCTCTTAGCCATCCATCTATCCGCCGACGCGTGGGCCGTTTATTTCGATTGTATACGCGGAGCTGCCAATGACAAATGGGGCCGCTTCTATGGCTGCCGCAGCCAATGACCAGTGGGTCGTCTATTTATTATAGAAAATTATATATTGCCGCTCCGTGGGCCTCCGCAGCCACCGCCCGTGGCAGGTGACTATTTTCGCAGCTTAATCTAAAGTGACTCTTATGCTAAACATTGTGCATCCCGACATTAACCTAGCAGAGGGCGGCGAGCATAGCTCGCTCGACCATGCCGATATTGGCACCGGCATCGTTTGGAGGATGTGGTGCTCGAATAATAGTGGAAATGCGATATTATTTTTTACATAATATATAGAAAATAGCTAGATCTCTAAATCGATGCATATGAAGCTACATATATATTCTTGGTCATAATCCCCTTATCTAAAGGGGATGGATGCATGGCTTGCATGTCGTCGTCACTTTCATCGTCCAGCATCTTCGTCGTCCCGAGTAGTAGTACTTCCCGCACATTGTTCCGTCGAACACCGACGAGGACCGCAATGCACGCTCGGCGGCAGTACACCTTAGCCGGCTCCTGGCCGTCAAGATAGCTCGGCAAACTCTTTTGGGAGTGCTCGCAAAGAGATCGAGCGCCGATCGTTTGAAATTAAAGGTTTTTTAGAACATGCCCATAATTAATCACATGCATCATATATGTGTGAACGTGTACGTACCTTCTTGACCAAAGGGTCTTCGTAGATGACGATGAAGAACTCCTCTATGATCAATGGCAGTGTTGACGACGGTGGTGGTGACAATGATGATGATCCACCACCCCGGCCGCCCCTTCCCCTTCCCCTTCCCCTTCCCCTTCCCCTTCCCCTTCCGGTCCGCGTCCGAGACGTGGAAGTCATGGCAATGGATGATCAAGTGTATGTGACCGAAGAAGAGAGAGGCGTGAACCTATTGACACAAGGGATGGCCGTGTGGGTGTTTATAAGGGAGAGATGACCGTTGTAGGGGTTTACACAATAAAATAAGGAGGAGGTCAACGTTGGTGGGGGTTTACACAATAAATTAAGGAGGAGATGACGTTGTGGGGGTTTACACAATAAATTAAGGAGGAGACGACCGTTGTGGGGGTATATATCTCAACAAAATTAAAAAGTAATGCGGACTATCTTGATGGAAATGGAACTTCGTGATATAGTTTATCATTTTACCGTGAAAAATAATGCCTAAAAGAAATGGTAATTTGTGATAGTTTATCATTTACCGTAATGGCTACAACAAATCGTTGATGGTTTATCATTTTTTGCGTGAAAAGTAATGGCTACAAGAAATGGGTGATGGTGTATCATTTTTTGCGTGACAAGTAATGGATACAACAAAATCGGTGATGGTTTATCGTTTTTTGCATGAAAAGTAATGGCTACAAGAAATGTGTGATGGTGTATCATTTTTTGCGTGAAAAGTAATGTCTACAACAAAATCGGTGATGGTTTATCGTTTTTTTGCGTGAAAAGTAATGGCTACAAGAAATGGGTGATGGTGTATCATTTTGCGTGAAAAGTAATGGCTACAACAAAATCGGTGATGGTTTATCGTTTTTGCGTGAAAAGTAATGGCTACAAGAAATGGGTGATGGTGTATCATTTTTTGCGTGAAAAGTAATGGCTACAACAAAATCGGTGATGATTTATCGTTTTTTGCGTGAAAAGTAATGGCTACAACAAATCGGTGATGGTGTATCATTTTTTTGCGTGAAAAGTAATGGCTACAACAAATCGGTGATGGTTTATCGTTTTTTGCGTGAAACGTAATACCTAAAAAGAGTTTATAATTTAGCTCGTGAAAAATAATGCAGAAAACCAAACTTTGCGTGAAGCTAACCGACGACAGAGAGAGAGGGTGGTGGCCCCGACCAGAGAGAGATAGGGGTTATCCTGCCCGTTAGATCATACGATCAACGGTCGGCGGGCACGATCCGCGTGACATGGGCTAGACCAATCAGGGCAATGTTGGGCGTCCGTGAGAGTTTGTGAAGGGAGAGGGCAAAACCGAGTAGTATCAAGAAACCAAGGGCAAGTGAGTAGTAAACAGACTAAGGGATTCAAATATGAGATTTAAAAATGGA
>NC_061512.1:240398312-240518744 GCF_022539505.1 Lolium rigidum | reverse complement strand
AAAAATAAGATAAGACAAAATAAAACGAGATACTATGTTTCATGTCTGTATAGAGTATGGACTATGGAGTGTTATCTTGTATCAACGTTGACGTCTCTCATTTCCATAATTTATTGGACTAATACTTGCTCGAATTATTTTTCTTGTATTCACAAGTATCCTAGGCAATCAAAACTGCTAAGCCAAAATATACAATTCTGACAGGTTGGTTTAATTTTCACTAAGAATTTTTCGATCACATTACAAAATTTGCTCTTTGCATCGATCAGAAAAGGACTGGCCGATGCGCGGCTGTGACGTGCCCGTCTCCCCCTCAGTGTGACGCATGACGCCGCTGCCTGACTTCCACTCCCTAGCTTCTCTAGGGCCCCTAGTCCCCTTCCTCTCCACTCTGCTGTCTGCAGCCCCCAAAACCTATGCTGTAAACATCACCTGATTTAATGCAATAAATTGTAAGAGAAAATTACATTAAAAAGGACTAGCACTAGTATGCATGATCATCAGGATAACAACAGGTTTAGTAAAGGTAGACTAGCAGAGCTGGAGGCTCAAGGTCAAGGGGGCACCTGCCTAGGATCACCCCAGCAAAGTTATCATCTCAATGACATCACGGATCTGCCCGAGTAGTGGATTAGCTTACTCACAAATGGAGCTGATGGCAAACATTTATATTGGTCCGCCTGGCAGACTGCAGGACAACCAAAATTTTGGGTTTGCAATTGGAGAAGTGAGATAAAATAGCAACGGTGGCATTCTCGAAAAAAAAAGAATGATGAGGATTGCTTTTCCCCTTCATTCGGTGAAAACCTCAAGCAAACTGTCATATACAATCCATTAGTGGCAGATCAGGCAGAGTCTGACAAATATCTAATGTCATAAAGCAATCCTATTAGAAACTCAAGGTCAAGTGAAGCTGTCGAGAGTTTCTTCCTGCAGAGTTCATCTTTTCTAGTCGTCATCATAGAACTGCCTTCACTGGGTGTCAGTTTCCTGCCAGATGGATAGTCAAGGCCGGGTTAAGAAATCCTTTTCCGGGTTCGGTCAGCTGCCTCGAGCTCCTCGTAGCTCTGCAGAACTGAATTTTATGTCGAGTTTTTCCAGCATGTCAATGCAACAGAGGTAAACAGCCAGCCATTGCCATGACTGGAGCTCAAGTGACTATATATTCTGGAAAGGAAGCCATCCAATATTTTTCGCAGTAAATCTATGGATAATATTGTAATTGTTACTCTTTTTCAACATACTCAGCCACCGGGGCATGGTTAATGATTTTCTTGATGGCTGCTTTTCATTTATGGTCCGATCAAGTGTAGAGCGACTTCTTTTGGTACCTGCGGTGTGACAAGAGAATGGAGAAGTTTTCAAACAACTATATGTACAGTGTTTACATATGTTCCAAACCGAGGAACTAGTTTTTCATATTCAAAGGAACTTACATCTGGAGTTTTCCCTGAATCATTCGAGTTGCACCATGTGGACAGAAGTGTTGATAAAAGTGACCAGCGTTAGTTTCATGTCACAAACTGAAGGAGCTGTAAAAGTTGTACCAGATAAAACATGCTACCAAGATGCTAAACTAACTAATGAAAAGAAGTACAATCAACGGTTAATAAACTTAAACATCTATATATAAATTAGCATAAATTGTTTTGCTAATAGTCACTTAGGACATACTATGAGTGTATGGCACATCGAGAAGGCATTTGTTCAGAGTGGACGATACACAGGCGAATAGTAAAACACATGGTTTTATAAAATATACTCTAGGATGAACTCCTGAGTTCCAGAAGGTGGACGACGGATAACAAAAACACAATTGCCATTGTTTCAGTAGGTTCTATGATCTATCTGAACCGAAATGGATAAAAAAGGAGGGTTTTCTACCTCCTTCATTCGCCCAACTTAAGTATGTTGAAGTAAAGTTAAATACGTTTTGAGAAGACTTTCTTGAAGATAGAATCAGTCATTTTACTGCTAACAGTTACTCGATTCGTGTCTGAATGAAATGGACAGTGTAGGAACAGATTAAGATGAGATCAGCCAGAGGTCTAGATGTTTATTTATTTACACCTTTCTAATACTGAAACCAAAATTCAACCAACCTTATCACTCCATCTTCTTCAGTGTTGCCGAAACATGGAAATCTGTAAAGACTGTCGGCGGCTGGCGGATTTTCTGGATTTCGAGGTAGTATAGATAATAAGCCCAGGCACTATATTATTTGATACACAGTTCAGGTAAAAATGATGAGAGGATAAAGGTGTACATTGTACTGGAGATACTGCCTGAAGGGGCTTCTGCAAACTTTAAGGGTTGATTCTGGAAAATAAACTCATAAGAACCGTGAAACAGTGAAAGGCTCTGCTTAGTATTTAAGTACTGGGGTATAGTCTCAGTGCAATTGCCATAGGAGAAATAACATTTTGTAGATTGTCACTGGTTTGATTAAGACAAGTAACATGTATAAACGAATGTGATAAGTGCCAGACTTCCGAAAAATAAATCCTACCGTTTTTAAGGCATTAAAAAAGTCGAAAAGACCATCAAGGAAGATGGTACTTCATGCAAAAACCCAACACGTGGGAGAAGCCCAATGGCGCATTTGTGATTGATCATCTGCAGAACAATCCACAAATTTGGGATAAAGTGAGCTAAAATAAGATACATAACACTGACGGATGAGCAGATAGGCAATGAATGCATCATCAGGTTGCTCTTCCCCCTTATTCAGTGAAAATTTCAGCCAAACTGTCATATCTTATCCATTAGCGTGCAAGAACCTTTGCCTTTCTGAACATATTTTAGGAGGAGCACCTGACAGTGCGCTGAATAGAACAGGACAAGTGTGTGGGGTTAACTCGCTTAGGGCTGCTATAGGCTGAGAAAGGAATAAAACAGAGTCTAAAATCGACCTAAGCACCGCTTAGTTGTTCTCCCTTGTGCGAACCCAAATTGCTTCACAAGTTTGAGCGAAAATAAAGAGTCAAACAATAACTAATTCAGCCATTCTCTTGAAAATTCCAACCATGCTCTTGAATTTCAAAATTACTACCAGCTTTCCCCCACATAATTCCCATCAGGGCATCAGAAAGCCTTAATCCCTAGGAACAGATAGAGAAGAATGCTCTGTGTGTGTGAGGGAGAGAGAGAGAAAGAGAGGGGCGAGATGGTAGGTACCTTGGGGTTCACGAAGCTCCTGGCCGCAGCAGAGCTCGCCATGGAAATGGATAACCTCCATTAAGTATCCAGTCCAAGAGGGAGAGCTTCTGCTTCCGGCAAGAAACCCAGGCGGCGGACTGGAGGAGGTAGTTATCCAACATGCCCATCCATCCCGACCGTTCAATTCCAATCGGTCGAATAGAACGCTCCCTGTCACTTGTTTCACTAGCACCATCCAGCATCAGAGTTCCCCGTTGACTGCAACAGGCGGCGGCGGCGGCGAGGGCGGCGGAGGAAGTGCGAGGAGATGCTGCGGGCGGTGAGGCGTGCGCGCTGCCCAGATTCAGAAGCTTCTGGCCCCAGTCCAAGCGCCGCCTCCTCAACGGTCGGGGCCCACTCACACGCTTCTCATTCTTCCATTTTTTATTCTCCCTGATAGAAAGTTATGTACGTAGCAGCATAAGCTGCGAGATTGTCTCTTTTCTTCCTATGTTCGCTGCCGTATTATTGCTGATCTGTTGCAAAAAACCTGTATGCTTCGGTGCCTAATGTCATCCAGTCATATAAATTCATCTGTAACGTAGGTGCAGAGTTCAGATAGTTTCCGAGTTTGATGCCTACAGCTCACGCATGCCATAGTTTTCCAACAGGTTCAGTGGATTGATTCCAGTAGGTTGATTGATGCTCACAGGAACCAAAGAACACTTGCAGAGGAGAGATGATGTCTTTGGTGTTGAGATTTTGGCTCTGTAGCCTCAGTTTACTGAGGAGCAAACTTAATGAACTGGCATGATGAATTGTTCGCAGATATCATGTTCCTCTGCACTGGGCCGCAGCCCAGATACTCTGCGGACTACGGTGTACGATGCCCTGCGCTACAGGATAATCTCTGCAGCCTGCTGCATCACGCCGCTGGCAGGTGACTACCTGATTTCATGTGTAAAATTTCCTCATACTTGCATGACACAAAGAACCAGGCATGGCACAGTGTTATCCTCCGCCGCTAGTGAATAGCTAATAACCATCTATGAAATTCTCCCTGCAAAAATGTGCAAGTCATGTGTACAAATTATGTTTCTTGTCATTAATATCTTGCTTGATCAATCTGTACTAGTATTCTCACCCTATTATTAATACGGTGCAGTCATGTGCATCTAATTCAGAAATGTTAATATCATGTCTGCACTGCAGGGAAGCATGATGTCAATAAATGCAAGGTCACAGCACCAGCTAGCTTTTGTGGACCTAGAGGAAAAGCTGTTGCCAAGTCTTTACCTTCACAGATCATACTTCTATTTTATTTGTCTATTGTCCTGTTTCACATTACTGACTTGTCTCATTACATAGCTAAGCTGCTGGGTCATAGAAAAGAAATGAAACCATGATGGAGCTTTTATCTATCCAAGATCGTTTTTCAAATACACATTCCCTATTGAAGCAGTTGTAGAACCTGAAACAACAAAGCAGGAGCCAAGACTCCCAGAGAGAGCCAATGATGTGGAGTGGTCTGGCAGCATTGCGTGATACGACCTCACTGGCTGTTGTTCTGAGTGGCCTTCCCAGAGTACCCAAACTGCACCGCCTTCTCTGGAATGGTAATTTTCTGGTTCTACTTCCCACAGAGTACCCAAAACCCACAACCATGAAATTCAGTCCACTGCAGATTGAAATTATCTCATCCTCATTCTAGAACATGACACCTTTCTGGTTGCTGATTCTTCTGACATTGAAGGAAATGTTTGCCATTGCCAAAGCTAGCTTGGCCTAAGAATCAACTCAGTACATTGCTGATGCTGCCACATTTGTAGGTGGCTTCCTGCTATCCTGGGTAACGCATTTTGTTTCGCAATGAAAGTGCTGAGGCAGCCACACGGAATCTCTCCAAGCACTCTCTCATATCTAGGATATATGTTGTCAGGTTTTACATTTTATTTGAATGGAGAAGTAACTATTTTCAGGAAAAGTTTTCTTCTGGGCTCTTGTACTGATATGTCTGGCTGAGAGGGCCCCCATCTAGATGCTAAACAATCAGAAGTGGAACTGTTGAGTGGAACTATTTTTTGTGCAACTGAGCCAAGCTCTTATGGAGGGTGTTTCACTTATTTATGTGTTGTCAGTTGTCACAAGCTTATGCGTCCAAATAATGTCAATATTTGGTGAGATATATATATACTTTTGAATCTAAAACTCTGCACGTATTGATTGCAATACTAAATCCGCTGAATATTAGAATGGTCCCAGTTTGGTGGCGCAAAAGTACTGCAAATCAATTGACTGGCGGGCTAAAGGGTAGGCAGATGGTTGTGGGATTTGTTTTCTTTTCCTAGTTTCCTATGGCATCTTAGGTAGGAGCAATTTTTAAGATTACAGTATAAGCATTTCTAAACTAACTGATATATGAACAAAGTAGTTTTTCAGTTCTCAGGACTTGAGTGCTAAACGGAGGCAAGAAATCACAAATCATTTCTAGCTCACATGAACAAGAAGGTCGAGTTGTGCAGCCATGTCTGGACATCATGCGAATTGAGATGGAGGTTTTCCAAAGCCAGTCGGGGTCATCGTGCCAGTTTTTCATATCATCAGGCCTTTACGACCAAGCCAGCTGGCATTCAATGTCAAATGGTATCTGCATTATCACTGTTGTCCGACTGGCTATCCGATTCTTCCATGACATCTATAATGACCCTTAATGGTAATGTTTGCTTTTGGTTTCAATCTGTGGGCAAGGGTCAGTGTGCCTATTCATATTTGTGCTCCCATCCACATTTCATTGCTAGCCCGCTTGTAGGCAAAGTCATTTGATAGAAAATAGTTTACAATATACTTGAAGTGCTTTTGGCTCCAGTGTTCTCGCCATTTTTTTAAAATTAAATGATATTTTTACAAGTTATCAAAAATCTGAAAATAATTCCGAAGATTGTTAGTTAATACATCTCACAATCATGCAAAAATCTCAACTCAGGCTCCTTTTTATATTGTGTTGGACAAAAATGGATAAATCTGATATATTTTGAGATTTGAAATGTACATACTTAGATCGATACTTTTTTTTTTCATTTTTGGGTACCTTAGAATAAAGTATTTGAAACTGAATTTTGCATGTTTGTGATACATCATTGACTACATCTGAAATTTCCGCTCGTGGATTTTTTTGGAAATTCAAAAATATGATTGATCGCTGATGCTCATGTGGTCAAATCTTCTGGTTTCCATACCTCTCTGTCCTGGCTTGTGCATCCTTATCCTCATCGATGCACAAGTGGTACTCCCAAGTCCAGGCAGAACTGATCAAGATATACACCTGGAACAAGAGAAACATCCAAATTAATTAGACCATCAATTATCTCTTCACTATGACATCGACCATACTTTCCAACATGGAAACGTCATATATTCAGACAGCATAAGATATAATCTCACCCATCACAGAGCTCCAACGATTGATCACACTAAATATTATGTATCTGAGTGATTTTTTATTTATAAGATTTGGTTTTGGGTACAGGAAAGCGCTCTCAACTTTTCATTAGCTCTGTCGGATAAGAGGATTCCTCTAAACATCTCATACCAAGTTAATTCAATTTTATCTAGGAGCAGGCAGTTCTTTAGATAACATGGTTGCTCTCACTTGAGTACTTCTTATGATTCTTTTCAAAGATATAAAAAAGTTTCTAACAATTTGGCCAGCCATAAATAAATATATATCCAACACCGCAACTGCACATGTTCGTTAGACTAACTTCTCTGCCCGACTGATGAAGACACTGGAGCGCACCGAAAGTAGCCTCTGGCAGATTGCCACGTGGGAGACATGAAATTCTCGCCGCAGCTTCCCCACCGTATAGTCGCTCTAGATCCTGCTTCCAGGGAGAGTGTACAGTCAATGATATGAAGAATAAAATTATAGTTAAATTAAAATGATTTTAGAGAAATGTTGTAATGAAAATGTTGTTCCAGCATGCATGGACTGATGTAATATTTATACATACCTTCGATGCAACGGAAACCTGCAAGCTTTGGATCACCAGCAGAACCAATAGGTGGGAAGCCGGAAATCCCTTTTCAGGATTAAAAACAAGTTTCTTACAAATTCTGTAGCTGCTTTGATCATCTCTGGAACCACTTTGTAGGCTTTCAAAAACTGCTTGCTGCTATCCTGCTCCAAGTAGTTGCTTTTATCAGCTTCAGGATCTAACAAGATATATTGAAGAAAAAATCTTGAATTAGTTTAAGCAATCATCACCTGCAGCTTGGTCAGAGATGAACCATTTCAACACACTTAGATCAATCTTGTGCCTCCCATATAAGGTGTAAACTTTTGGTCACTTCATCATTCGGTGTCAACCAGAGATTTAATGTATGGTCATTCTCAAGATCTGTAAGATCGCATGATGTCAATGGATCAGATTTCCAAATCCATAATAGAGTTGTACGCCATGCAAACAACCAATACAGGATAAGCTGGAACAGTTCCAAATAACTCCATCTTGTTTTTGCAATCTGTTAGGCTTTAGAGACATCATTTTCTAGCTGTTGAAAATTATGGAAATGGGTCACGTTGTGTGTATATATTTTATCATCCAATTCGATCTAAAGTGATTTAATTCTTCTTCCTAATGTCATTCTACAATGACCATTTATCCTCCTTTGGCTATTTCAATTTTACTTATTATTATGACTATAGCAACAAGCACTATCCCAAAAGTGCTCGTGAATTGGGTAAAATCACAAAAAGCAATAAGTGGGCTCATGAATGTAAAGGGGGACCCCAATATTCCATGATGTGTCTTGCCAAGCAATATGTCCACATCATGGTATGCAGAATCAAAGGGAGTAAGTATTTACATAGCTGGAAAGAATAGAGGGCGCAAGATCACATAGCATGTACTAATCTGTTACACTTGAATATATGACCTTTAGATGAACCTGAAATAGCTTGTTAACATATTACCTGTTCAACTTTCTCACAATAATATATCGCCAAGTAGAATACAGATGTATTCCTATATAAAGTAAGAAGAATTAATCTCGCATGCCTCTTACTGCTAGCAAAACAAGCTCAACCTATAACATAAATAATATATTCAAGTCTGATCAGATCATTTTTGTAATTATAACTGAACAAAAACAAATTGTCTTGTAAATTACTTTGAACTATCGCAACGGTAAGAAAAATACTAGCTACAACTGCTGGGAAGCCATGGTACCACATATCTAGTCGGATTTGCTTTCCAAATTCAGTAGCTTAATGGTTTGCACTGCACTTGATATGGCACTAGCTCTTCTAGCTGTTAGTGTTCATATACACTGCCAACATTGTGACACAAAGAATTTAGTATTGTACAAAATGATGCTGAAATAAATCAACAGTTATAATGTCCTTAGATTAGAAATTATTATTAAGTTAGATGAGAATTACTCCGCAAACTGAAATGTTCAAGCACAAATAAAAAAATTGAGGAGCGTAGAGATTCTGATAAACAATGCAAATACAGTTTAAAGCGTAAGATGGACTATGAGCATGAGTAAACCTGGAGTTCGTTATTTGAGTAACAAATGTCTATCAATGGAGTCATTGCACCATAAATTTAGAACTGTTAGCATTTGCATCACAATGACTTATTACTGCATCCAGCCTTTTAGCTGGTCCTTCTGCGTCATGCCACAAGCGCCCATGATATTAGTTCGGACATCTCATTATTATTTATCCATCATGAAATCCTCTCCATCTTCAAATGTCCTTTCATCCCTTCAAGACCATCTAAAATTTCATCTCGGGCACAAGACGAAACAAAACCCTGCAAAATAACAGAACACAAGCACAATTACACAACTGAATAGTGGCACAGGTGGGTCAGAAACGGTGGGCAGCACAGAGAACTGTAGTATTTGATCCAAGACGTCGTAGGCTCATGCCATGGAAACAAGATAAAAATTTCAAAACATTCGTATGGTTTTGGTACTGTCCCAGTGCTACATAGACATTTGAATGACTCAATATTCCAGCATGCATCTAGAAATCTATCAATGGTTATCAGTTCCACATCCAAGTGATGCTGCAGGATTTTGAGAGACATTATAAAAGAGCACCTCCTCCATAATCATATTAGCATTCTCTTTGCTGGCAATTATAACGTACTTGTAGTTCTCATTGTCCAATGATATGTACTCTATCAAGTCCATCTACAAGATCTCTTGAGCGCTTTTCACGAAGGCTTCCTCCTCCCATGCTGGCGCATTGATCTGTTACCTCCCAGCTTTGTTCTCCTAACTTGAAAATTTTATGAAGCTGAATACTCAGTCAGCTGACTTATTACCTTATGGAAAAATAAATAAACAGCCTAATGCATGTTAGTATCCTGAGAACATCAGTCGAATCTGCAAGTTCCGTTTCTAAGTGGAGACAAGAAGACTTATCTAGCAGCAACACATCCTTAACAGGTCGGCAGAATAGCAACGACTTTTAAAAATGTTCCGCATGTCAGTAAACTAAATAGGAACCTAGAAAAATCAGAATTGTAACAGCATTCTATGAATGAACGAGGTCCTGCCCAAGCTAACCTCTCAAGCTATAAAGTGGATAACTAGAAATATCAAGGAAGCTTCTAGTCTTTGAACCAATTTCAAATGGTATATATAGCAAGGGAATGGATTTACAGTAGTACAGGATCTCAGCTAAGTTTCAGCATGTTTCAACCAAACTGTGTACTTATGAGCAACTGATCTCAAAAAGCATGTTTCAACCAAACTGTGTACTTATGAGCAACTGATCTCAAAAAAATATCCTTGCTAATACTCCCTCCATCCAACAAATACAGTGCACTTCTATGAAAAAAGTCACAATCAAACTTTTTAAAGTTTGACCACCATACTCCTCTGCTCGGGCCACAATAAGTGTCGGAGCTTTGGTTCAAATTTGGAATATATTGAAATAAAGCACCCGACACTTGTAAAGTATGCAGTCCAGAGGGAGTAGAAAAATAGCTAAATATTAAAAACACCAAATTAATGTCATTAGATTAGCATCTTGAACCCAGTTTCATAATATAACAATTTAGATATCATAAATGTTGAATTCCACTTATAAGTGAGCAGGTCACCTTGTAGATACTGCCATAACCTCAAAATGTGGCACACTTCTGGAAGCAATAATCATTTCCAAGTCTTTAATTTGGACTCATGCTAATTCTGTAAAAAAGTATACTCTTGATAGATGGCATAAGAAGTACCACTGGATCCCGCTGACATGTCCTGTTGGAGAAGGTCGTACGCACTGACGCTAGGCAGTAAAACGTGTGTCGACACGTAATGCTTTCACATCATATAGATATCGCTCGCCATGGCAGAAACCCAATTAGCCGCTTTCTTCAAAAGACAATGTTACAACTATGTTAAGGCTAAACAGTCACGACTATTATTTTTATTGAATGGTTGTTACACCTATCTTAAGCAACATTTTCTAACATTGAGTTTTAAAGAGGATCTTACTGATCCCAGCACACAAAGATAATTTTCAGTATATCCACTAAACATGATATCATGAGAAAACCCTAAAAGTTAGTACACCCTCTGTTTCTATATACAAGGTTACTTGATATTCTGAGTCTTAACTTTGGTCATTAAAATTGACCAACAAAATATGAGTTATTTCATATGTGATACCATTTTGAAGACATATAACTCATACTTTGTTGGTCTAATTATTAGTCAAGGTTACCTTTAAATACGGGCGGTCGTAACTTCAAGTGTAAATAAAACTTTACAGAGGAGTATAAAATTGAATATGTTGTTGAGATTTCTGAGCCTGATCTTAAGCTGTTACTATATTTAAGATGTGAGTGTATACAAGAATTAGGAAAACCACATCTGTGGCGCTACACTACCTGGGCTTCTTGAGTTTCTTATCCCTTCATGCCGCCATGCTCTATGCTAGGGACGGAACCGTACTATCTGATGGCTGCAAGGGCTATGTGGAGGAGGGTCTGGCGGCCGGAGAGGCCAGCTGCCGTGAAGCTGGGGGGGCCTCGTAGCGACTCCTTTTCAGCGCGCGCAGCCATCTGCTGTTACAAGGAGTGGATTCCAAGAGACAATGTACGATTTGTGCGGAGGTTGCGCGTGGAAAGATCTCTACACGGTCACCCGTAGAGCATAGGAGTTTGGGGAGAAGAGAAACCCTCGGCGGAAGCAGAAACCCTTTTTCCCGATTCGGTGATCGAGCACGGTACTTGTCGCGTGCGCTGATGCATGAGCCCTGTTTTTATTTCCGTAAGCATACTACGGTTACACATAAACTTCACCGAATATTTAAGTTCGTCCTGTCTGCCACTGTTACTAAATATATTATCCATCCGTTCCCTAGTACTTCTTCGCTTATAAGGTTTAGTAAATTAAAATTGCAAAGTTTAACTACTTATATAGAAAATATGCAATCATACACTTTGACCAAATAAATATTAGTCAACCAGTAATAAATGTACTTTCATATTTTCTCCATTCCAAATAGTTGATTCAACATTATCTATATACACATATTTATCTGGAAGCATTTTAGTGTGTAAACTGAGTCAAATAACAATTATTTTCTAATCTAGTTACATTAAATTAGTATATTATAAACCTACATTCCAAGATGCATCTAGTGATACTAATTTGCTTACATATCTCTGTTTTCAGCCGCGTACACCAAACCCGTCTCACAAAAAAAATTAAGATTTTATTTAACATTAAATAAATATGTTTGACAATATTGTTTTCAAAATAAATGTAAACAAACAACAAAGCAAACAAATAGAAGTTTGACTAGATCAACGTGTCGGCGCAGTTGATGTCTCTCCTTTGAGTCTCTATAGATGCTCTAAGAGATCATATTGTTGGTTGGATATACGTATGCACATGGAAATCAAAGAACTTTTGCACGCACTCCGGTGATCAACTTCTACAGGTTCCTACATATGTAATTAACATGCCTAGCTCGAGTCTTATAATATTCCAACGCATCATGCTATGATCACACAAGATTGCATCACCTCTCACTGTTGGTCGTGAGACCAGGAAAGAGCATGATACCAAACGTAGAAAATCGAGCTTGAAGCACACCAAATGACCGCTCCACATCCTTCCTAGCCTTCTGCGCTCAAAGAATAATGCCAAACTAAATACATAAACAAGGCACCACGCTGTAACATTCATGACGCCCATTATACAAACCTTGCCTAGAAAATGAGCAGTTCTTCTATGACCAATGGCTAATCGATGCTTGGTCAGTGTGACTTTGTTTTCGTACTTTTCCCACATTAAGGGGGGCAAAATAGTGTTGGGAAGTTGATGAGGGGGTTAGTTAGCTAAATCAACAAGAAATTAGAGTTTCACTGAAAGGCGTTCTCATAAAATCAAACCATGGGGGTATGTCTCCTCGTCTCTTCTCTCCGGCCTCGTTTCACATTAAGAAGTCCTCTCACCGCATTTTGTGCCATGATCCTAGTTGTCTCCCGCTACGGCCAACGTCAAGGACCTACCTGCGTGAAGGTAGTCTTCATGCATCTGGCAGTGCTCCACATGCAAGCATCTTCTATGTAAGTGGGTGTATTTAGATCGGACAAGGAAGCTACCGTGCTATACCCGTATCGTGGCTTTACTTTGAAGTAAAAGGTTCTAACCTCCTTCACGCTCATGAAGGATTTCCATGAACAAGTTCTTGCTCATCCTATAGCGCGCCGAAAATTGTCGGCATGTTTTGCAGTATCATAGAAGTATTCGTTGTACATCATATTATGACCCAACCTCTGCTGGGCTTCGAATTTTTTCTTTCCGGCCTTGAACCTCCATTGCGTGGCCTCTTCTTCTTCTCCTTGGCTTCATCAAGTATTTTTTTTTAAAGCAAGAGATGATCTCCAAGTGCTTGCAAACGTTGTCGTCGCAGGCTGTGTCGCCATCAAGCATTTGTTGGATCATCTCGTCGTGCTGAACTGGAAGTCTGAGGGGGTAAAAACAAATAGTTAAGATATCCGTGGTGGCAATGGTGATAATCACGACTAGAGGCGCCTACTGCATAACCGATTGAACACCTTCTGCGTACTCAAGGAGGGGGAGGGCCGCTGTGCTGCATTTAGGGGTAGGAACACCACTTGTGGAAAAGGGAGGCTGGAGCCACACATGTCACAGGGTCTCAATGCGCATTGCGGTATTGCGCCGACAAGTGGGGTCGCGATTTGAGCAGCTGTGAGGAAGCGGGAGGCGGAAGGAACGAACGTGCGGCGCGAAACAAAGGTGCAAAGCAACGATATCGGCTATGGTCGCTAGCATGTAGGAACCCACATAGGTTTTCGTTCTGTCCAGCTTCCCCGTAGCATCCTGTGTAGCGGGGACGGGCTTTGGGGCACCGGACACCGTATTGGGCCGCGCAGGATGAGAAAAGGCTTTGAGAGCCGCGCGCCCTAAATCCCTTTAGTGGATATTTTAGAAAATGTGGTTGGAGATGCTCTAATTTCTTTTGACCTAAGTTTCCTAACGCTCAACACTACCTCCATTTCAAGGAATAAGACGACGCCAGCTCCAATAATCAATTTATAAAAATTGAGAAACAAAATCTTAATTATAAGACATGTATCAGTAATCATAGATCAGATTAAAAAGCACTTTCAATGATACATTTTCATACAAACAGCTCTTATTTATTTGAAGTAATTTCGTCAAATAAAAAAGACCTAAATGGCGACGCATTATTCTCAAATTAGATGTATTTTTGAGAAAACTTTTCTTTTAAACTAATACATTATTTATATAAAATGGCTCAAAAAACATCACTCCAAAAAAATTCAGGTTATTCTACAGTAACTTTGATAAGACTTTTACAGAAATTATCCCACATATATAACTCTTTTTTTTAAACGCACATATATAACTCTTCAATTGCAATAGTAATTCTCCAACAGTAGTTTTTTTTTTTCAATGGTGCATGTACAGTAATCTTTACCATTAATTCTTCGACAGAAGCTACTCAACGGCCTTCTTCTGCAATAGCTTCATGGTAACTTCGAGAAAACTTCATTTTAAACTGCATCACTTATACAAAATGGCTCAAAAAACAACACTCCAAAAAGTGGTGCATGTACAGTAATCTTTACCATTAATTCTTCGACAGAAGCTACTCAACGGCCTTCATGGTAACTTCGAGAAAACTTCATTTTAAACTGCATCACTTATACAAAATGGCTCAAAAAACAACACTCCAAAAAGATTCAGGTTATCGTACGGTAACTTTGATAAGACTTGCTTGACCATGTAAAATATAGATATGCAACGGCTCAAAAAATACACTTTAAAGAAGTAACCACTAATTAAGTCTACTAGAAGATTAGCACCATGATCATGTCGCGCCGCCACGCCAACCATCCTCGTAGTTGAAACAGAGGAGTACACCACTCATGTTTTCTGCTGCACGTGTGCCCGAGCGCTAGGTAATTAGGCTAATGATCCCACTTGTCAATACTGTTGTTAAGCCTTCTGTGTACTCGTCCCAACTACTCCCGTTTCAATACTGTTATATATCTCATTCTCGAAAAAACAGGTCACAACGAAAGGTGATGCTGATAATTTAAATCCACAAAGATAGCATTTATATTTAAAATTGTATCACTAACACTGACCATTTCGTAGAATAAGAAATGCACCAGAGGCATGAAATAACTCTAGGATTCTTGCTCCCCACTATTTCTTTGGTCTTAAAGACAATGGAATGTTAGAAACTAGTAATCTCTTCTTTATGTTTGGAGTTAGTAATTGTCACTGTTCTCAACAAATGCCAACAAATGCCCAACACCTAACTGTCTGTGGTCTCGCTTGCTCTTTTTACCTCTCAACTCTAATGCACTGATTATCCAGCAGAGCCTTCCTGAGGCTGCACTCCTGTAGCCTACGGTGAGCTCCATGAAGGAAGTTGTTTCACAGCTTCCAGCCGTTCAGGCGTGTCATCGCTTGCAGGTATGGTGGCTCTTGTCAAGGACAGTGACCATGGGTTCAGGAGGAGAACCAGGCACTGCGGGTGCTTCAGCTGGTGCCTTGTCAGCTTTCAGAGGGCCAATGTGAAACTGGTCCTTCTGGAGCTTCTTCCGGGGTTGGCTTTGAGTAAATCCACATCGCCAGGAGACTTTCATCTCTTGCAGTCGACTCTTTGATAGTCAAGCCTGAAACAATGGTCACTTGAATAATTTTATTTTGTATCACACTTAAAAATGCGATCGGGTAGATCGTGTATAACAGTCAGTCAATATTAGAAAATTACCTTGTTCGTTTTCAAAGCCGGCGCTTTTAGCACTTGCAACTTCGTGACAGTAGATCAACATCTGGCTGTACATTACGGCCTTCGCAGACTTGTCTTCGAAAGGAAATTAATCTGAAAATAAATAGGCGTGTTACTGGAGAATGGAGCTATCCTCACCATCCATAAACTGTAGGGTCCTCTGTGTGCAGCAATTTCCATCACAAAAGGACACCAAAGATGGGTCCATCTGTGACAGCATACCTTTGCACCTGAATGATACTCACAATTACACAAACAAACATACAGGCCTAGTCAACGAGTAAAATACAGGCCACAAGTGCCAGAACAACAAGAAATAACATACCACATCTCGGAGTTCACATGCTCTACTGACGATCCTAGATCCATTGTAATCTCTCGCTACTGTAAGTCTGGGTGTGTTGTGGAAAATGTTTAGCAACACACTGGTAGATAAGAGTAGTCATAGAAGTTTTTAAGGCTGTTTTAGCTGACATCTTCAGAAAGACTGCTAAATCTAACTACCGCTACAGTTATAAGAATGCTTAGTAGTTGCTTTCAGTTAGTTACCAATATCAGAAAGATCAGCATTAAATTAATCAATAAGTAACATGAGTGAAAACAAAATCTCCTAAATAAGAAAATTATCTTTGCATTTGAGACTATAAGATCAATATCCTTCATGAATGCTGCCTGAGTGAACACCAGAGTCCATTCGCAAGACAGCAGCTAGCATATCCATGGGTTGGAAATTATTGCTTCATAGTCCGCATTTCCTCTTCTGATATCAAGTGGAATGTATTGAAATCCTTTTGTTATACAAAACTCTGGCGCAATAAAGCATACCTTAATCATTTCATCTTTGTTAATACTATGAATATATCACGAGTAAGATGATACTTAGGATTTTGTATATGCAATAGAAGATAAGGTCTTAAGTTTTTAAATTATATATTAAACAATTTCTCAGTTTAGTGGTTGTTTGTAAGGATGTGCTTTCAGCTATCTAAAGTTCATATGTTCTTGATATTTAATTGTTACTACATACAACATCTTTCAAGTTTAAGAACAGAACTGCCTAGATGACAGCCCACTGTTCTCTTCACCACAGTACTGAACCATACAAATTTGAGCAAAGCTGATGCTACCATTCCTTGAACTTGAATCAACTCAACATGGATCTCAAGATTCAGATTAAGCATGAAATGGGGATTGGCCAAAGACTGGTTAGCAACTAGCTTGTGCTATATTATGGTAATATAAGCTTTAAGTTTTCACCGTTCCCAAACAGAAGCGTCATGCCTATTCACATTGCTTGTAACACTTAATTGTACCATATCAAATGGACAGCAAATTGAAAAATATATGCACCGCAATGGAGCACCACACCGGTTACAACATTCCTGAGACAATACCTCATCCTACTAACAGCGTATATATGCTCAGCTTCGCTCTTAGCTTCAAACTCGAAACTAGGACCATCTACTTTTTGTGCTTTTTGGAAGATCGATATAGACACTTGGTCTTTCGACTTGCTTCTTGAATCTTCCATTTGAAGGTGAGAGCAATGAATCAAATAGTACAGTGAAGTATCTTAATCTGTCATCGTCACCTGTCGTTCCACTTGATATCTACAAAATAGATTTTCTTGCGAGTAGTAGATGAAACGAACTGAATCTTAAGCTAAGCAGGCAATACTGATCAGATAATAAATCTACACGGTGAAATCAAAGATTAAAAGCATGTCAACAAAATGAAAGGAACGGAGTTCCCATCCTATTGTGGGAGCATACCTTTGGCTACGCAAAAGAGACTGCTTCCATGTTTCTTGGTGGATGAATAATCACAGGATAGAGCTTCAAAAGAATAAAATTGAATAACCATAACTAGTATACCATTTGGAATAACTGGACAGTCAACATGGTACGTGTTTTAGATAGTAACAGAGCAAGCTGGAAGTAACCTAGGTGATCAAACAAACAGTACACTAGAAAACTTGGTGAAGATGTTATAGTAGAAGAAATATGCACATACCTCTTCGGAGGTCATCAAAGGCCACTGATGAAGTTCCCAGCAACAAAACTGGAAGGTTGGATGCCAACTCATTCAACAGAGTCATTAATACAGCCCTGAGCTGTTCACAGTCTGTACATAAAAGATCAGTGGATTAGCTATAACTGACTAACAAATTATCAAGAGCCATTTCATAGCACCAATTGTAATACTTGACAGCTTTAATAACTGTGGGATCTCACCAAAGATGAAACTGAGGCAAGTAGAGCATGGACTAAAGTATTTGTTTCTCAAAAATATGCACAAGAGCTTCTTTTTCAGGTTTCAAATGACTTAGAGATAAAAACTCAAGAGGAAATAGAAAATTTTCAAGCTCTAGAACAGCCAAGAATATGATCCTGCTAAGGAAAACACATTAGGAAATAAAAAAAGGAACAACATGACAATATATATCTATATAAAAGAGGAGAAACCCTACCAGCCTAACACCTCAACGCCACATAATCAAAAGGGCGTAGTGGCCTATAAAGCCAAGAGAGATGGGGATCCGTATGAAAGGTTGCAGCGCATTTGCTAACGTCTGACGTGTATGAAAGGTGTGGGTGAAAACACTCAGAAATACGTCTCCATTATTTCCTCTCGAGATGCCTCTTCCAAACATGGAGCAAGAACTCGGTGACAGTGGCCTTGAATGCACAATCGATCCCCTATGTGCAGCTGGAGTCATTGCAGACATAGCTTCCAAGAAGTGGTTTTTCTTGAACCCTCAGCTCGAGCTGACCATCAATGACAAACTGGTCATCACTTGTGTAAACCCGTAGGATACTTTCAAATGCTCGGTCAGCAGCTTCCTGTACATAACGCTTTCAAATCAGCCCCACAATATCCGCACACACAGCTTGCAGTAAGTCTAACCATGCATATCCATTCCACCCAAAAGCCATGGCATACCTCCTCTCCCACTACGCATCCATGGCATGGATGGACCTTCATCTGGCTCGTCCACAAGGAGAGAATCATCTGAATCATCTGGCATTGAAAAACGAGGGCGCTTGTGCATGCGTGACCCACTTTTTTTCAAATACTTGCTGTTCTTTGGACCAGCACCATGTACAAGTACTCTGCGGGGAGATTGTGGTCTGTGCTTCACTTCCTTCCGTGGGGAAGGTCTACGAACTTCTGCACGATCCCTTAGATCATATTTTTTCCTTCCTTCTGGCTCTTCCTCGCCGTCTTCATCATCTCCATCTTCTTCAGCTTCATCACCTCCATCAACCTCCTCTTCATTGGCATCATCCTCTTCAATATCATTACCATTTTCTCTCTGATCTTGCGTATGTTCTTCAGAACTTTCCTGGTCATCATCAGAATCTTGGAATGGAAGATGCCTTTGTCCCCGCAGAGATCTTCTAGGCCTTAAACCTTCACGGCGGGGCATGGAGTTAGAGTTAGACATATTCTTGCGTTTAGGCCGTTCCGATGCTTGATCGTTCACTTTACTCTTTGAAGACCGATATCTGGGTCTCTGAAACAAAATGGGGGAATGTAAGCTGGTTCAAACAATGACCAGCAAACTGAAGTATGCATTGGGTACCAATGAGGCTTACAGAATTGACTATCATCAGTGGAACTCTAGAAACTCACCATAAGATCATCATCTTCCATACTGGAACTATCTGTGCCGTAGCCATCCAGAGTTACAGACACTCTTCGCTTTCGCGTTGAACGGCGCAGATTTGCTGCAACAGACTATAAAAGGAGCTATTATAATCAAGTTGCTGGGAATCTATTAGATATAGCATGCCTACAGAGAAAGGCATTATAGCCATAATGTTCAGGAATAGCTTTATGAAGTGGCCAAATGTCCATGGTATCTGAGATTGTGCATTCCTACTAATAACAGCTTGAGGAAATACTAGGTTTGGTATTTAACTATTTTCGCTGCCATGAACAGGCAGTAGGAATGTAGAGCGAGGGATATAATGCTAACAGCTAAAACCAATAGATGAACTGATAGTAATTTCAATCGTTGACATGCAAAGTAACACCTGACCAAAACTATGCAATATATAAGACATGGTACACCAGATAAGAACCTCAGCATATCAGATAAGAACGTTTTCTAATGATAAGAGTACATCTCAAACAACTAGCATACAAAGTTGCTTACATCAGCCGGAGGATCCCGCGCAGCCGGCTTGCGAAGCATCTTCTTGGCGATCTGCGACGCAGCCGCCCGCTTCTTGTTGTTCATCTTGTTGCGCATGTTGGGTGAGTAGTAGAGAAACCCCCGCCCGTAGTACTTGGGCCGCTGCCGCAGCCGGTCGCTGCTCCTCACGGGCGCCACCGGGCCGTCACCCTTCCCATCCATTCCCGCCATACCCCCTCCTCCTCCTCAAGCACTGCCGAGGCTGCCGCCCATTTGCTCCCTGAACCAGGCCAAGCACTATGTCAATTTCAGCCATTCCCCAAACCCTAACTAAATCTGCCACGCATGCAAGTCAGATGACGCCGAGCAACTGCGATTCTCCTACCCGTGCATTACGAAATGGAACCCGCTGCGTACTCCGCGGACCACGAATCCGCCAGCCCAAAAAAAAAAAAAATAGGTCGAGAATTCAAACCGAGATTAGAAAAATAGCATCCGAATCCGCCCGGCCAGGCACCGATCAGCTAGCCGCGGCTCCGGAGAGCTCGCGCACAGCGAACGGCGCTGCACCCCCACGCCGCTGGAAACCCGAGCTAAACCCCCAAAATGGGCCGCTACGACGCGCTAGCAAAAGGGAAAAACTCCGGCGGGGCGCGCCGCGGGGAGCTGACCTCGGGGATTCGGCCGGCCGGGGGGCGGGCGCGCGGGCTCCGGGCGGATTCGCGGCGGCGGCGGCGGCGGGGGCGGCTGGGGTCCGAGGGTTTGCTTGGCGTCGGGGGTTTCGAAGCGGGGGAGACGACGCCAGGGTTTCCTCTCTCTCTCTCTCCTTCCTCTGCTGATAGGCACGCGCGGGGCACGTGATGGGGCGCCTCCGCCGCGGCGTTCACATAAGGTTGGAGTTAGTGGGGTCACTGACAGGTGGGTCCGGGTTTACGCGGGGCCCGGTGGCAGTGGGTGGAGGGGCGGCCTAGGGCAGGGATTGGATGGGATAGGGAATTTCGTGGGGGATTTTGGTGAGCGTTCGATTCGGATCGGACGGTGCAGAGGGTATTTCCAGGATTTATGGGGAGGTATATAACGAGATCCTGTACCGTTGGGGGAGCAGGGTACGTCGTTTCTCTTGTCTGCCCGACCTAGGTAGGATTCTCTAAACCCCTACCTAGCCGGAGTGGATATTCTCTCCCTCTCAAACCCACTCTAAAAAGAATCTCCTGAAAATGTTTTTCTTAGAGAAAAAGGCAATTTGGTGGTTACCATTCAAAAACTTTCAAAGTACATGTGAGAGAAACTTGAATAATTCTGCACAAAATACGCCCTCCAGAGTAGTAGCGACTTGCATGTCGGTTATACACTTCTGTCTCGACAATCGCCGAATGCCCTTCCTTTACCGCCATGCCATTCACCAACGAATTGTGTTGTTTGAAACAATCTGATAGATGAATAGAATGTTAAAAGCAATGGCACCGATATAACGACTATTAACATAAGATATTTACAATTTGGTCATTTCTAAGTGAACGTATTAACAACTCTTTATTCATTTTTTTTTATCATTTGTTAGTTGCATAAAAGAAGTTGAGTAGGTGGAGGAAGCTTGTCACAGGAAAGAAAAATAAATTACACTAGTTAAAGTACAAAAAAAATAGCATGTGTGCAATACTAGTGCACAATTTTTCCTGCACTGCCACTTCTGCCTAACCGTGCAAAGGTGCTCTATTTTGTTTGTCAAAGACGGTCACACAAAACGATACGGTTTTGGATTTAACGCCACCCGGACCCATTTTGATAGCGAGTTCTGACAAATAACATGATTGTATGGCACGAGTAATAAAATGTAACTTTCAAAGTGTGCCTAAATATATGTTGAGATGATATTGAACCTCTCGAGAAAAGTAACTTAAAAAGATCATATAATGAGCTTTATTTTACCCAAATATGCTTTCTCTCGTAAGCTTGCCTAATTGGATTTTGCATACCGTTGATAGTACAAAAGTGTCTAGGGGCAAAAAAAGAATTGTGTAACTTTTTCTTTGTGATTCTCAATACAAGTCAAGTGATGTGATAATGTCTTTTTTATCATACACCGCGAAAAACAGTGGGACGATAAAATGACTTTAACCATAATTAAGTAGACACACTCAAAGTTTTATTTGCTTAATGGCGCAACAGTGATTTGTTCCTCCTGCAAAGACTACGTGAGTTAAATTACATCCAAATAAATTGAATTTCGATGAAAAAAGTGCAACATGTTGAAGCCACGACATATGATGTAGGGCATGCTATAAGATAGGATGCCACAGGGGATCAGCTACGACACGGCTACATCCAGGTGATACGACAAACTGGCTGGGGTCAGGAAACCACCAGGCTGTTGTACTTGCTCCCCCAAAACAAGCACTCATCTCCAGTTTCTCTTTGCCTTTCCAGGCTTCCTCGTTACTCAGACAGAATTTCAGATACATAGATACATACTAGATGCATAGTGCAGAACTGCACGTGGCTGTGTACACAATACCTTGAACTTGTAATTCATTGGCGTTCTGTGGATTGAAACCAAAAACAAAAAAATTGCGCAAAACAGAATAATTCGAGATGAACTTGTGGAAACTGTCTTGCAAACTGACACTGAATGCACTCAGGTGTACAAAACGGGGTTAGTGCCTTGGATGACGGAAAATACAAGCAAATAACAGAAATGCGGCATTTGGTAATAGTGAAGATGTTTTGCCAGAAAAATAACAGCAAAGCATATATTTCTCTTCCAAGTACAAGAAGTGATTTAAATCTCCAAAAAGGAGTGATTTAAAGGAAGAACAGCCAGGTACAGAAAGTAGGGCGAAATGCAGATATTCCTATGCTGTTGGTACAGAAGTTTTTGCCAGTGCGCTAAGCATAAATAAAGCATGACCGACAGATCTGTTGCAGAATTTGATATATCAACTCAAACGATGATGGTACTTGAATTCTAAAACGACCCAAAACTGGCATGCGCTTTTTTAGCAATTTAACAGATCAGCTGTACATGTATAACCTTGCCAAGGCCATGAAAAATACTAGGACAATCGCAAGTGATCTACAGCAACTTTTCTCGAGAATCACATACTCCAACTGTCCTGGAGTTCAACAATGACCTCCATGTCACTTCGTGCTTTCAACGGCTCAATCGTCATTGTTTTGCTCATTTTCGTCATGATTATTGACCCCATAGTCGACCCATGGGAGCAATGATTCGAGGAAGACCAACGCAGCATTTCGCCCTGCAACTTCGCGGGGGACACGGAGTCTCTCAGGTCCAGCTTCTTGTTCAATGGGTGGCATATCATGCGCCATTCCTGGACCCATTCCTGGGCCACCCATTCCTGGACCAACCATAAATGGCCGCAGTTCTTCCGGAGGGAGTGATGGTGTTGTGTCAGAGAAGTCTGAGACTAGCAGATGAGAATACCTACAAAGTAAGACACAGCTTATCAAGATTTGTTCAAGATAGTCAGAGGAGCTAAGAACCAATATCCCGAACATATATAATTACAACAATATGCAATGAACTGGAAAAGAATTGCCGCCAAAACTACACTATCTTACTGTCGAGTATAGGTGGCACAGACTGCTTATCTTTCAGTTATACATTCATGTAAGTAACATGAACGACTAATACCACAGATCCAACACTGCTGATAAGTTGAGGTGGAGTTGGTAAGCTAAACCATGAATGTTACAGTTATATACAGCCTTTCAGATGTAGATGCAAATCTACACCTCAAAATGCTACTTCGTAAAAAGTTATCTGTTCGATTCAAAGTTCATACAATACCGCTTCAGTTTTTGGCAACTTAACAGGAAGAAATAGGCATCAAAAAGTAATGACTGAAACGAATGAAAGGCACCAGCAAAGAAGAAGGGTCAACAGAATTCCAACTGGCATGCAAAGATTTTGGAGCAACTTACTCATTCTTTTCTGAAGAAAATGCCTCTTTCCTAACACATGCCCAGTCCTTGGCTTCTCTGCTATCCTGCTTTAGTGATTCAATCACCAAAAGAGCAGCTTCTTTGAGTAGATTCTGAAGTTCCGGGAATCTCCACATGATATAATGACGTTCAACATATATGTTAATCACATGCTCAAGTGAAGGGCTTCCTGGCTTTGCTGATCCAAAGAATGCATTCTTAAGTATCTGGGTCCATGACGAGTCTTTCAAAGGAGCCTTGTCAACAATCTTAGAAAGCACCAGAGGATGAAGCATCAATGCTTGCTTCATGAGGTCAATTGCTGTTGATTTGTCAGCATGAGCAGAAACATCTCCGGATGCCGCATCACGTTCAAGATAAAACCGTGCAATGGCAAGAGAATAAGAGAAATTAGGGAACAACCAAAGGGAGTTATCACACTGGTACTCTTCAGCAAACTGTTCCAACCATTTGTACTGCTGCGATCTTAGAGCAAAGTAATCAATGCAAAACAGAGCACCCTTTGGGTCGTCAGAATCCAATGACAAAAGGAATTTGCAGGCCTCTAAAGCTGAACGATGGCAACCACGCCTATCGAGATTTTTCATATGACTGAAAAGGGCTGTAAAAAATGGCTTATTTGTGTCATGGCTGTATTTCAACTGGTAGTTGCCCTGCAGTGGACCAAATAATGGATGCCAAGCACACTCAAGTGCAAATAGACACTTCTCAACAGCGTCTGCTGAGGATTGATGCTCTCCAGAATATTTGAACAAATCAGCAAATGTTAACAATGAGTCTGGGTGATAGGGGTATCTTGCTAATACAGCAGCAATAGCATTGAGGTCATTGGCTGATTTGGCAGCTTCAAACAAATCCTGCACGTGGCTGACAGAAGGATCATATACGTACCTGCAAGAAATAAAAAAGCATGCTTACTTGGGAAGTCAAGAACTATAGACAGATTTCGGCAAACCTACTTCTGAAATTTTACTACACCTGTAGAACTGCTTAAAGCTTCTTAAAATGAACTACAATTGTAAGCACAAGGAGTACAAGTGATGCTATCTATGACCATACAAATTATTGATGTACCAAAATGATGCCAGGACAAACAATAATAAATGCATAATCACAACGAAACAATATTCCAGCTCGAGCTAGAAATCAAATTCCCCGTGCTTTGACAAGGCTATGTTGTCCTCAAAGAAACCTCATCTAGTTCTATTACCAAGAAATCAGTGCATAAATGTCGTGGAGGGAATAACAATTGCATGATGCGTATATAAATAGCCCTCTGATGGATTGTCTACTTGCATGAATGCATGTTCAAACAAACACAGTTACCAATTGTAGATAATGGGATATATAAAATAGTCTTCTCTGTATTCAATCAAAATTAAGTATTGGCTATGGACGAAACAAGTTATCTCAGCAAAAGAGTAAAGTTTTACATACAAATAGAGACCATATTACCATGCACAGTTCAAATAAAAGGATATGATCTCACCTGAAGTAATTCAAACTACCCTTTGTCTCAATAAGATCCATTGACATTAACTTATCCCATGGTGGCCAGAAGCTAGGTGGAGATACAAGGAGGGTTCTTCTAGGATTATGGGCAGCACGCCTAACACCACGTACTTGCCTTGAAGGGCCAGGCACATTCCGCTGGTTTTCAAGTGAATCCACTACCTTTGATCCAAATATGCGCCTCATCTCATTTTCAGCCTTGAGGTGCTTGGGATCAATTGCGAGAACTGAGGATGTCCCAACAGTGGTTTCGCTTGTCTCAATCTCCTTCCCAGCTGCTCTGTCACTTTGATGAACTTTTTGTTGGATGGGCTTCTTTTCAATAGATAGATCTTCCAGAATTGAATCCAGCGACTTCTCATCCCTTGACTTCGCTGAGGCTGGTGGTTCTGCCTTGCCCTTCTTCTTCTTTTTCTTTGATTTCTTGTTTGTCTCAGGAACAGCGCTGGTAGGCTTCTTTTTCGTAGATTGTTTCTGTTCTGGATAACTCACAGTTTGATCGGCGTCCACTTCATCTTCCTGCAGTGAAGTAAAGCACGTAAGATTAAAAGCAAGTCATCAAACACAGTTGATACATAGTATACAATACATGGATAATGTAAGGCTACATCACATGGTCTAGATCAATGTTTATAAACATGAACTCTTAATTCTTTCACCTTGTCATCACAGTTCAATGCAAACATGCATCATCACAAACTAGTGGTAGACCTAACTAGAGCAATCCCCTAGCAAGCAAACACACAACCAACTCCTAATCAACAGAACAATTCTCAGACTACAATCCTAGAAGCCACTCCATCCATAAGGGTAGACAAGTTGCAGTTCAAGCGGGGTCAAAACTACTGACCAAACCGCAGCAAAAAACCACTACTGATGAATTATGATTCTAGACAATAAGGAATAGTAACAAACACAGATTACACGATGCAACATCTATCCCTTCCAAATTCCCTCAGTGCTACTAGAGTTCTGCCCTTCCTGAAAACAACCTCATGTGCACACAAACAGTAACCATCGCATCTCTTGCACGAGCACAAGGATCAGCGGGCATCTACTAGCATCCTACCAATTGTATACAGTCATAATATAAGACATGGCAACAGTAGCGCAGCACGCATGCTCTACGGCGATTAGACCGGGGAAGCAATTCGGAATCCAATTAAACCCTAACGAGTAGCGCGCGGCGGGGGGAGGAAGTGAGGAACGGACCTTGTCCTCTTCTGCCTCGTCGTCGTCGTCGTCGAGGAGATCGAAGGGGTTCCGGGCGGCGACGCGTCTCGGGGAGGCAGCCTCCTCCTCGTCCTCTTCTTCCTCCACCACCACGAGCCCGTCCTCGGCTGCGGCGGCGGGGCCCTGCGGGGAAGCCTCCCTCTCCTGGAGGACCCGACGGACCAGCCTCCCGGACATGTCGACCTCGGCGGCGGCGGCGAGCGGGAGCGAGGGTTAGGGTTTGGGCTCGGGCGGCGGGTCGCGAAGAGAGAGTTGGAGATGGAGACGAGGTCACGAGGACGACGAGTGTTTTGCTATTTTTTCCGGGACTCGGGCGAGGGGCAGATCGTGATTTCGGCACCGCAGATGGGTGTTTCTGGAAGAAGGTCTGTTGGCACGTGGCAGGCGTCATTTTAGGGTTGAATCCGATACTGTGCGTATATATAATAAAACGTCCTACAACTTAGCAAACAACAACAGCCCTTATAGCTCAGTGGTAGAGCGTCAGTCTTGTAAACTGAAGGTCCGTAGTTCGATCCTGCGTGAGGGCAATATATTTTTCGTTCTTTTTTCCGGCAATACACTTTTTTTTCCGCTCCCCAGTTCTCCTAAGAGCATCTCCTCCACTCCGTCCTCCAAAGCGATTTAAAACGCATCGGATATTTGACGGCTTCCATTCGTGCCCCGAAGCACTTTTTCCGTTTGATATAGCTTAATGCACAGCGTCTCGAGCTCATCCCCGCTACACAAGAGACACTGCGGGGGGCGTCGGACTAAACCAAAACCCGTGTCGCGAGTGATGGGCCAGTCTCGTCAGTGACGTAGATGCGTGCACACGGGGTTTAACCCGTCGCCTACCTCTGCCCAAGCGGCGTAATGGTCGCGCAACTTTCCTAGCTAGCCGCGCAATTTTCCGGGCGACGCAGCGAAGCGTCGCGCATGGCCGCGTGGCCATCCGCGCTGGCTGCACAATATGTACTTTGAGTTCGTTGTCCACATAACCGAGGACCATTTCGGCAGAAAGAGACTCCCGGGCAAGTTCGCGGAGTTTCTCTCCGGCTGGGAGCCGGCCACCGTGAACCTGCGGGAAATCAGCTGTGGCCAGTGCCGGTGACCCGTCGAGGTCCTATTCGACGGGCAAGGCAAGATGTACCTCAGTGTTGGCTTCGCCCGCGCCCACAACTTGGAGGTCGGATGCATGTGCTCTGCCGCTACGATGGCAATGGAAACATGTGTGTCAGTGTGTTCAACTAACTCATCCTGCCGTAGGCACTACCACAATAACGACTCCGGCGAAGATAGCGACGGACAGTTGTAAGTTCTAGGATGTTCTTTCTTTGTAACCAAGATGGCAAGTGCTAGTTGAAGCCACTAGTGTAGATTTTTGGATGTTCTTCCATCGTAACGAAGAAGGCGCGGACGTCCAAAACTCTTGTTTCGGTGATTTAGTGTTCTTTCTTCGCAGCGAAAAAGGCGAGGGCAATCACACCCACTAGTTAGGTTTCCTCATTTTGTATTGTTCAAATTTATGTATGTCTCAAAACATATGAAAAAAATCTATGTAATTGATTCTATCAATTAAACATATTTCCAAATTTAAAATGCATCGGGCAGTTGGAGGCACCTCAGACGAAAACGGTCGATCGTGGCACGAATCCTAATTTCGCATTCGTGATCTGACATAAACGGACGTGATCAATCACTTTTGGTGACCGAAGTACACAAAATCTAGTCTAGAACTAGCAGTACCTCGCTCGTAGGCATCCCCTCAGAGCCATCAAATGTCTCGGTGGGCCTCTATCAAGGACCAGTCAGGTAATCCTGCAGCCAAATGCATGTAGTTTCAGGTACATCTGGGCATGGGCAGCCCAAGCGGCCCAACCATAAAATCTCGGGTTAGGTCAGGCTTGCGTGTCGAGCTGAGTTCAGGCCTAAATTTGCAGCTTGAATATCGGGATGGGTTGGGTTCGGGCTTGCAGAAAAACAGGATTAGGCTTGGTTGGGGGCTGGGTTTGTTGGGGCAGGTCGGGCTTTCCTCTCTTCGGGTCGGGTTCAGGTTTGGTTTGTAAGCCCAAAGGTCAGGCTATGCCGGGCTCAGACCTATAAATTTAGGATCAGGCTTATTTTAGGACTAGGCAAAGACCAACCTTTACGAAGGTCTAAGAGCATGTACAATAAGTCCTAGTCAGTTGGCTATAAGGATTAAAATAGTATATTATTGCTTAGTTGGAGAGAGAGAGAGAGGAGGAGAGAGAAGGAGAGTGGGATCTTATTCAAAAGCCAGCTCTAGTACGTGCTCCTAGGCATTTTGTGAGAGTGAAAGATGGGTCATACATTGATAAAGTACTACACTTTTATAGCTCACTATTGTATATGTTAGCTTTAAGTTGGCTATATGATATTGCACTTGGCTTATAGTCAGTATCTAGCTACACTATTGAAATTGCTCTAATCCGTCGTGGAACGCATATACGATGAGCCGCGTAGGGTTGCTCCAGCGTTGACACGTTTTTTTTCGAAAAGGGGGAAAAATCGCCCCAGCTTCTGCATCCAAAGGATGCACATGGCTTTTTATTAGATTATTCGCAAACCTTACAAGAAGCAATACAAAAAATCAACCTCGAAGCCACCTCACTAGACCTACAGTGGGATGAAGAGGGTGACAATACACCAACTGACATCATCCAAAAACCAAATGCCTTTCCAAACCGCACAATAGGAGGTGAGAAGCACATCCAGTCAAGCAGACTCTCCGCGCACACCAACGCACACGCCACAGAAGTTGCTACCGCCGTCTTCCTCGACTCCATCTTCAAGAGAGATCATCGCATTAACCTTGCAAGACCTACCGTCGATGCCACCATGACGCCAGACGGCTCCACCATCCTGCACGCATACATCATACCGCATCTGCCGTCAATACCCTGCAGCACCATGCCACCGAGCCTCCACGCCAACAATGTGGTAGATGAATACCACTCCACCGACATCCGCCAACATCCGGCAGCCTGCTCCAAAAACGATGCCCCGGGAGGTAGAACGACGCGAGGCGCGTCGCCATCGTCCCGATCCGGGAGACCCGGATCTAGGGTTTCCCCGGAGCGAGCGCGCGAGAGTGTAGATGTAGGCCGCGACAACGATGCCTTCAAGAAGGTTACGACGTGTAGCGCCGCCATCGCCCGCCAAGACCGGAGTCGGAGCACGGTTTCCGCCGGCGGCCGCGCATCCCCGCCTCGCCGAGCGTAGTGCCGAGGCAAGCAAGATGGCGCTGAGCCACCACCGCCATTCCTCAGATGCTCCGCAGAGGACCAGCCTGCAGCGATCCGCCGCCGGCCCCCCCACGCAGCCGCCGTCGAGCCACCTTCCTCGCAGAAGTCGGCCAATCAGCCACCACCGCCCTTGCCGCCACCTGCCCGCGCCGCCCGGAGACGCGCCGCCACCACCGTCGTCCGTCGCATCGCCGCAGCAGGCCATGCCTGCGCCGGCGCGCCGTGGCCCCCGACGGAACGCCACGCCCTGTCCCGGAGAAGACTGCCCGCGCCCCTTCATCCGAGCCAGAGGACGAGAGGGCCTCGCCGCCGCCGCCGATGCCAACCGGGCTTTGCCCGGCCGCGCCCTCAGGCAGCGGCGAGAGAGGAAGGGGAGGGAGGAGGGGAGCCGGGCGGCGGCGCGATCTAGGGTTCCCCTGGTCGCCGCGCGGGGGCGACGCTGGGAACAATTACTCCAGGTTTGTGTACAGGGTACTTTATTAACTAAAACCTCAGTACCAACGTTGACACGTGGGAAGGTAGCAGTGTCTTGCGGCGTATTCCTTCCACGCGAGTACGGGCATCATGGTGCATGAGTCGCGCGAGTACTTCTCTTGCGCGTGTTGCTCCAACGAGTACCAACATCACCGTACGCGCATGCTTCGGGCGACTACTGTAAACGAACATAATGTGTTCTCCATGTAATCCTACCTAACTAGTCTACCAGCCCCTTTAATCAGAGGATCTGTTTCCTTGTATAGCTGATTGAGGCGTGCTAGGTTTGGTTAGGGTTTAGGTCCCTCGGTTGTAGGTATATAAATACACCACATTGCGATCAATACAATTGCGTTGCAAAACATCTCCTCTTTCATGGTATCAGCCTAACATCTAGATCCAATCTTAAACACATCTTCCGCACCAGCGCCTCCAATGGAGTATAGCCCTTCTGCGTCCTCCGCGTCCTCCGGCGGCAACCCCTTCGCACCACCCACCATCTCCCTCGCCACCATCCAGACCATCCCCATCCGCCACCACGTCCCAGTCCTCCTTGACCTCGATGACTCCACCCACTCGACCTCGGAAGACCTACTTCATGGTCACCTTCCGCAAGTTCGGCCTTCTCGACCATGTTGACGGCTCCCTCGACGCCAAGATCATGGAGATCGACTACTCCTGGACGCAGATCGATCAGTGCATCGTCTCGTGGCTCTACACCACCGTCTCCCCCGACGTCCTCAACGCGCGTCATGCAGCCCTCCAACTCCGCCGCGTCGGCTGTGGAACGCCATCAACGAGCTCTTCCTCGACAACGCGTCTCCCGGCGCGCGGTCTACGCCAAACAAGAGTTCCACAACCTCGTCCAAGGTGAGATGACCATCACTGCGTTTTGCACCGGGATCAAGTGCCTTGCCGACACGGCTGCGCGATGTCGGGTCTCCCGTCGACGACCGCGACATGCCGATCAACTTGATCCGCGGCCTCAACGAGAGCTTCGGCCACCGCATCGCCGCCACGACCTTCCGCCGGAAGGGCTCACCTTCGCCAAGGCACGCTCCTCCCTCTTCGCTCGAGGAACGTCGTCTCCTCCACTCCACGCGCCGGGGACAGCGAGGCTGCGCTTCTCGCCGCCGGCCGGTCTCTCATCGCATCGCCACCTGCCGCCGCTCCCTCCACCAACAACGGCGGCGGCTACCGTGGCCGCTGGAAGAAGAAGAAGGTCAAGCGAGGCCACCAATGGTGGCCCGATCGTCATCAACGGCGGTTCTCGTCCTGCTGCTCCTCCTGGGTTCCCGACTTACCCCCGGCTCGCCGGCATGTTCCGAGGCCCGGCTCACGCACGGCCGCCGGCCCGGTTACGGCCCGAGCGTCTCCAACCCCGGCGCGGGCATCCTCGGCGCCCGCCCCGGTCCTGCTCCCGCAAGCGCCGTACCCAACCACGCCGGGTTCTCGGTCTTCCATCCCGCCGCGTACCACCCCGCGCCTCCGTCGCCGGCTTCGTACCAAGGCCGGGATCCGGCTCCCCTGCGGCGGGCGCTTCGAGCCATGACCTTGCAGCCCGGTGGCGGCGGCTACCACCTCCTCGCACCGTCCATCTCCAACGGTGGCAGCGAGTGGTTCCTCGACACGGGCGCCACGTCTCACATGGCCGGCGACCCGGTACTCTCTCTCACACCTCTCCCCACACTTCTCCTTCTAAAATCATTGTTGCCAACGGGGCTAGTCTTCCAATCACCCATGTCGGCACCACTTCTGTCTCCACTTCCTCTATTCCTCTCCATCTAAACAATGTTCTAGTCACTCCCCAAATCATCAAAAACTTAGCTTACGTTCGTTGTTTAACTCGTGATAATCCTATTACTATTGAGTTTGACGCGTTTGGGTTTTACTGTGAAGGACCTTCGAACTCGGGCGGTTATTCTCCGATGTAATAGCACTGGAGATCTCTACCCGCTCAACACCGGTCGGCCGCGTCATCACCACTCCTTCCACGCCACCACCACCCAGCTTTGGCATCGGCGGCTCGGACACCTTGGCGACGAGTCTGCGTCTCGCATAGTTTCTACTTTTCGGTTTGAGTGCAATAAGTCGCCTCCGCATACTTGTCATGCGTGCGAGGCTAGGAAAACATGTTAGACTTCCCTTTAATGTTTCCAATTCTCAAGCTAGTGCACCTTTTGCTTTAGTTCATTGCGATGTATGGACATCTCCAGTTTTGAGTATCTCACAATACAAATACTATCTTGTTATACTTGATGATTTTTCTCATTATGCCTGGACTTTTCCGCTTCGTCGCAAATCCGAGGTTCACCAAATTTTTAGAAACTTTCTCGCCTATGTCAACACACAATTTCAACGCCCCATTCTTTCTGTCCAAGCTGATAATGGCCGCGAATTTGATAATGTCGCCAACCGCAATCTTCTTGCTGAGCACGGCATCGTTCTTCGCCTCTCGTGCCCCTACACGTCCCGACAAAATGGTCGCGCCGAGCGAGTCTTGCGAACTCTCAATGATAGCGTTCGTACTCTATTGTTTCATGCCCATCTCCCTCCCCGGTTTTGGGCAGAGGCGCTTCACACGACTACGTATCTACTTAATCTACGTCCTTGTCGCCCTCGCGGTTACTCGACTCCACATGAGCTCCTGTTTCGGCGCCCACCCGAGTACCAACACCTCCGCGTTTTTGGCTGCTTGTGTTACCCCAACACTTACGCCACGGCCATTCATAAACTTGCTCCTCGCTACGTCGCGTGCATCTTCCTTGGCTATCCGTCGGATCACCGTGGCTATCGTTGTTACGATCCCACCTGCGGTCGCATACTAATATCCCGTCATGTTCGTTTCGACGAGAGTGTTTTTCCTTACAGGGGACACTACTCGCGACATCGCCCTTGCCAGCTGCTGTACCCGATCCACCGGTCTTCATCACCGCGCCGGCACGTACGGGCCCTGTGACTCGACTCACACGCCACTCCCCACCAGCTGCATCATCACCGGACACCGCCTCTGCTCCCACGCCCGCCTCACCTATGGCCGGACATGGCGATTCCGCCGGTGCGGCCACCGGGGCAGACTCGACGGCGAGTTCTTCTCCCGTTGCGGGACATGGCGCTTCTACCGGTACAGCCTCCGCGGCAGCCACCCCTGCTCCCTCGACCGATGCGTCCACCGCGTCACCCTCTTCGCCGTCGCCATCCACGTCCGCACCATCACCTGCAGCACTTGGTCCTCGGATTCATCCCATGCACACCCGTGCATCTCGGGGTATCGTTCAACCGAATCCTAAGTTCAAGGACTTCGTCATGGAAGTCTCTACTTCAGCTCTCTCACCGTTGCCCTCGTCCGTCCGTGTGGCTCTTCGTGATCCGAATTGGGTTGCCGCCATGCAAGATGAATTTGATGCACTCAAGGCTAATTCTACGTGGACCCTTGTCCCTCGGCCTCCTCGCGCCAATATAATCACCGGTAAATGGGTTTTCCGCCATAAGCTCAAGTCCGATGGCACTCTTGACCGTTATAAAGCTCGGCCGGGTCGTGCGCGGATTTAATCGGCGCCACGGAGTTGATTTCGGAGAGACTTTCAGTCCGGTCATAAAGCACTGCTACTGTTCGCACGAGTTCTTCACATCGCAGCTTCTCGTGCTTGGCCTTGTTCACCAGCTAGACATCAGCAACGCCTTCCTCAATGGTGTCCTTACTGAGCGTGTTTACTGCCAGCAACCCACAGGATTTGTGGATGCTTCTCAACCTGACCATGTCCGCCTTCTGTCCAAGTCTGCGTACGGACTCCGTCGGGCCCTCGTGCGTGGTACACTCGCATCGGCAGCTTTCTTGCACGGATTGGTTTCACCTCAACGCGTTCGGATACTTCTTTGTTTGTCCTAAGGCGTGGCACTTGAGACTGCTTATTTGCTCTTATATGTTGATGACATCATTTTGACAGCTTCGTCCATGCCGTTTCTACGCCACATCACCGATCAATTGCGGTCTGAGTTCAAGCTTAAAGATTTGGGGCCTCTGCATTTTTTCCTTGGTGTCCATGTGCGCCGCACTCGCACGGGATTCTTCCTCTCTCAAGAACGCTATGCTTGATGAGATCCTTGAGCGAGCTGCCATGTCAAATTGCACACCTTCTGCTACGCCTGTTGACACCAAACCAAAAGTCTCTTCTACTGCCGGTAAAGCTGCTCCGGATGCTACGTTCTACGAAGTATTGCCGGGGCTCTTCAATACCGACTCTCACCCGACCTGATATCTCCTATGCCGTTGGTCAGATTTGCTTGCATATGCATGCTCCTCATGATGTTCATTGGGCATTGATCAAACGGTTGCTTCGCTACCTCCGCGGAACTACATCACATGGTCTTGTCATCCGAGGTTCTTCCTCCTTCGACCTTGCTTGCTTACTCGGACGCCGATTGGGCTGGATGCCCGGACACTCGGCGTTCAACTTCGGGATTTTGTGTCTACCTTGGCGACAGTCTCGTTTCTTGGTCTTCCAAACGGCAGCCGATCGTCTCCCGATCCAGTGCCGAAGCTGAATACCGTTCTGTGGCAAATGCAGTGGCTGAATGCTGTTGGCTTCGCCAGACTTCTTGGTGAACTTCTCGCCACGTGCGAAGGCCACGGTTGTGTTCTCGTGACAATGTCTCGGCGGTGTATCTCTCTGCAAATCCTGTTCATCATCGGCGGACGAAGCACATAGAGCTGGACATCCATTTTGTGCGTGAGAAGGTAGCCCTTGGTCATTTCCGAGTTGTCCATGTTCCTACTACGGAGCAACTCGCCGACATCATGACTAAAGGATTACCAACTACGTCATTTGAGTCTTTTCGCTCCAGTCTTGGCATCATCTCCGACGACGCTGCGGCCGAGGGGGTGTAAACGAACATAATGTGTTCTCCATGTAATCCTACCTAACTAGTCTACCAGCCCCTTTAATCAGAGGATCTGTTTCCTTGTATAGCTGATTGAGGCGTGCTAGGTTTGGTTAGGGTTTAGGTCCCTCGGTTGTAGGTATATAAATACACCACATTGCGATCAATACAATTGCGTTGCAAAACATCTCCTCTTTCAACTACAACCAACCAAGATCGATTCATCTTGCTTGACAAAGAAATCAAGTAGGCCTCGCATGTATGGAGCTAGCTAACCTGCACATATTTTTTGGTATTACGAGTACAACTACAAATAAAATTAGACTATACTATAATATAAGTACACTTAAATACAACACAAGAGTCCACACGAGTATAATTATATGCAGACCACAAGTACAACGGCTGAGTACAACTTCATGAACACCCGAGTACATAGCGCACGAGTACAACTGCACACACCAGAGTGTACAGCTGCACACACGAGCGAGTACATGTACAGAAGTACAGCTGCACACATGAGCAAGTACATGTATGGAAATACAGTTGCACACAAGAGCGAGTACAGGTACAACTATACACGAGGAAGTATAGATACATAAGTACGGCTGCACACACTTGCAAGTATAATTAATGAATAAAGGGAAAACTGCACAAAATACATTAAAACTGAAATACTTATCAGTGCAAGCACGAGTACAGTTATGTACACAGCTCAGCTAAAACCATACTAGTCACTAGTAGAAAACCTCTCATCCATCTAAGCCTTTAGTACCGGTTCCCTTACGAACCGGTACTAAAGGGGGCAGTAATACCGGTTCCGTGCGTGGGACATCAATACCGGTTCGTTATGGACCTTTAATACCGGTTCGTAACAGGAACCGGTATTAAAGGGTTTGGGTCCGATTTCCAGGCGGTGGTGGGGCCAGGGTTGCACCTTTAGTACCGGTTCGTGTAAGGAACCGGTACTAAAGGGTCCGTGCCTATATGATCGCGCGGCGGCGCCCAGCTCCCTGCATATCTCATTCTCACTTCTCCTCTCACATTTCCAAATATTCTCCACCTCTCACGCTCCAATAATCTTTATTTTTCTCCACCATTTTAACAAGATTAACGGCATACATCTATCCAAGGGTTAGCAATATCATCCTTCCTTCCGGCGTTCCTAATTTAGCTCAGTTCTTTGGTAGTTTTAACTCGTACTATTTTTGTAGTGCAAGCAAGGTGTTCGATTAAATGCCTAAGTTAGTGATTTTATTTTTTTATATGCAATTTGAGCTGAAATTATGGTATGTTTTGTAGGTTTTAATTAGTATCATCCCCGTCCTTACCGCTGTCGATCGCCGGCGTCGTCCCCTAGCCGGCACGGTACCACCTCGGTGAGCCCCTCTTCTTTTATAAAAAAACAATTAGTTTTATGTGATGAACTTGAATATTAATTAAGTTGGTCACTCATATATCCATGATGTTGTGTACTTAATGATTTTTGATATACATATAAAATGCGGATGAGTCGACAATGGATGTACGGTGACCGGTGCCATCCCGAGTTCATTACTGGCATGCATTATTTTCTCAACGTGGCTGAGGCAAACAGGCGGTCGAATGGTTTCATATATTGTCCATGTAGTTCCTGTAAGAATATGAAGGATTACTCTACCTCGAAGACCCTTCACGTCCACCTGCTGGAGAATGGTTTCATGCCCAGCTATAATTGTTGGACCAAGCACGGAGAAAGAGGGGTTATATTGGAAGACAACGAAGAAGAAGAGGATAGTGACAACTATCCCTTATTCACTGAAGACGGTGGTAGAATGGGGGAAGACGAAGCTAAAACCATACTGTATTGAAAATACAAAAATAAAATTTCTCAAAATCTATCAACATGGGATCTAGTTTTGAATATCTCGACGAGGAGATCTCAAAAATGAAAATGGTTCGTAATTTGGACTTACCGTTCTCAACATATTTCTTTTTTAGAAAACAAATATAAAAAATAAAAGAAAATTGACACAACCCACCCTCCCCTCCTCTCTCATCCACGTCTTGCTTCCCCTTCGACACTTGTCGAGTGGGAAGGCCACTTTCCACAAAAATTCTAGTACCACAGCGAGTCACGTGTAGTATGCGGAGAGAGTTTCAGACCTTCACAAAGATCGGTCTTTTTCTAGAGAATTCGAGTAGATTGTTTGAGTATTTACGGCCCTCCTCCTATCGGGGCCAGCCATGAAACCGTAGAATCCATCGCAATTTTTAAATCATTGGTTATTACCAAGTACTTACATGCAGACCTTTTTCAACTCAATATTGAGCTCTCTGTAACTTGCAAGACACACTAGACCACCAAAAGGTGTATATAATCGTGCTAGTGTTTAATTCTTACTCTGGAAGTCTCATAGATATGCTTACATAATCAGTTGATCACACTCTAAAAACCATATTTGTTAGACAATATGCTTTATAGATCTTTGTCATGAATATATATAATTGTATATCTTATGCAATTTTCATAAATTAATTCAGGAAGGAAAATAATGTGACAAATATTGTTTAAATATAGCACATGGCAAGTGTATTTTCCATCTATATGTAGTATAACTTTATAAAAGCAATGTACAAATTAACATTTCCAATTTTGTTAGAAAATAAGAAATATAAACTTGCAATTATTAAGAAGGTAGCATCCTAAAATACATCTTATATAGGTATACAAGTTTAATATAAATTACAATAAACCTAATCCAAGACAAAACATTTGGGGCACCACCCTACGACTGTTTGCACAGATTTCTAGATTCACCACCACACGGAAATCTAGGATGGCCTCGAAAGAAGTCTCATTGCGTGGACATCCAGGTGGCGTGGGCTGGAGTCGGCGTCGTGGAGGAGCACAAGGCCGAGCGCACACGTGGGTAGCGCGGGGCCCAGACTCCCTGTCATCTCCATGCCGTATGCGATGGCGCTGCCGAGGCGTCTATTGACGGCGGCGCCACGCTGGCGGGGAGGGGGACGCCCGCTCCGACGAGCAGGAGGCGAGGGACGTGGAACAGCGGGGCGGGTGCGTCGACGAGGACGAGCCGGCTGTTGGGGACGGGCACGAGCGCCATCTGTGCGGCGGAAGGCGGCGCCATTGGAGCGAGGCAATGCGAGGAGGGGGAGGCTCCAATAGAGAGCAATTTAACCCAGCAGCAGTTGAGCCGTGGACGAGAGAATCTTTTGTCCACTGTGTCGCCTATCGGCTCCGATCCCAACCTACATGCATGCGTGTCTTTTTCCTTTACATTTTCACTTTGGCCCGCAACAAATTTACCCAACGCACGTTCGAGACGTTGAGTGCCTTGTTCTGGAACACACTACGCTTATCTGTAATTATGTTATCTCTCTCATACGGAGTAGTAGTAATTTCCGATCGACAATAGCAAAAGCTCTTTTTCACCGATCCACGACCGTTTCGCCGCGGTGAAGACAGAGGAGGAGCAACGAGAGTCAGTAAGGGTGTGTTTGGTAGATCGGTCCCCTTCAGATTGTCTTTCTCAGCTGAGATTTGCTCACCTCATACAAGCTGCTCTCATATTTTTTCATGTGTTTGGTGGGTTGGGTGTGTTCACCCATGCTGAGCCAAGAAGTTGTTTGGTGGCTTGTATGTGGTGAGATGAAGCTGAGCTAAGAAATTTTACAAATAGGTCCAAGCAATCGGGTCCTTGCTTCATCCAACCACAGCATCGTGGAGAAATCCGGCCATGGCGGCGCGTATTCGGCGGCCGTGGCGTGGAGAATCCGGCCATGGTGGCGCATCTTTGGCGGCCATAGAGGCGGCGCGGCTCTAGCGGCTGTTCCAGGGCTTGGAGCTGGCCCTAGCGGCGCGAGAAGGCGGCGACAGGCGCGAGGCTTGGAGCTGTCTTGGCGGCACGATGAGCCGTCCGTGGTGGCGCTTGGAGCCCGCGCTGGTGGTGCGAGGAGGAAGAGGCAGGCGGGCGTCGAGGAGCCGGCGGCCCCTGGCGGAGCTGGCCCTCGTTCGTGGCGTGGCGGAGCTCGCCCCTGGCTTGGCTCGTCCGTACCGGAGCGGGGCATGCCGGCATCGAGGAGGCATCGGCCCCTGGTGAAGCTGTCCCTTGCTCGTCCGTGGCAGGGCGGAGCTACTCCCGTGGCGTGGCGGCGCAGGACGAGGCAGCAACGCAGGCCATCGTCGAGCCGTCGAGGAGGTTGTGGCTGGCGTCGACGAGGATACGCGAGAGAAGATGAGGAGGAGGGGGGAAATGAGGCGTCGGGTGGGGGTCTGGGGGTCTCGCGGACCGGCAGAACAGTGTTTTGCGGGATGAGGTCGTCCCGGATGAGTAGCGAAGCTCGATTTGAGCTTCGCTCTCGGGCAGGGCTCTCGCCCGTTTTTCGTATGAGTTGAGCAGTGGGGAGTTTCCCGAGCCGACCTAACAAACAACTTCTCTCCACAAAAGGTGGGTTGGGGAGGGAAAATCTGAGCTCCCCCAGTCTACCAAACACGCCCTAATTAGCGCAGGCACTGGAGTCAGGCGCGCCGTGGAGGAGGCCTAGAGTGAACAGGAGGCAGCCTCTGCTTTCCAATCAACAACAAAGCTCCTTTTCGCTTCTCTCTCTTGCTACTGTTTCAGGGACTCCGATCCCAACGTACATATGCCCGAGCCTTTTTTCATTTAAATTTTACTTTTCACCGCAACAAATTCTCTTCGAGTGTGGATAATTTATTAGGAAGAAGATTATTCATCCTTTCAACCGGATATAGCGAAATAAATTCGTGCAAAAGAAAAATGGCACCAAAACCGACTACACAAAGCTGAACGAATCTACTCCCTCGGTTACAAAATAATTATAGCATACTACCTCCATCCCAAGGTTTAAGGCCTATATTTTTTTAGAAAGTCAAATTATGTTAAGTTTGATTAAGTTTTTATCAAAAATTATTAATATGAAAAGTACAAAATCAATATCATTAGATAGATCATAAAATATATTTTCATATGGTATCTACAAAATATCATACTTGTTCATAAAATTTTCTAAAAATTTGATCAAATTTTACTTTGTTTGACTTACTGAAAAAAATATAGGCCTTAAACCTTGGGATGGAGGTAGTATTTGTTTAGATCCGTATGTATCTATATACACTAAAATGTGTCTAGACATGTGTGATTGTGTGAATCTAGAAAAATCTGCGACACTTATTTTGGAATGGAGAGTTAGAGCAACCAGGTATATATCCATCCCTTAAGAAACGTATAAAAGGTGCTGAAAACCAGCTTTCGGATGTCGCGCAGGCTTCGGTGGTACAAATCTGCAAATGGTAACTATAAAACCGAATATTCGGACGGTAGGTCCCAACATAGCCAACCTGCACTGTTTCGCTCAGCTTGAAGCCGGTGCCCCTCTGCCTTGCACGGCCCTCCCATGGACCCCGTCGTGAAGGCGCCCTAACCCCGCCCACCAGCCTCTCCTCGAGATGGACCATGTGAAGTGCCCCGCACCCGAGCCGGCATCCCACGCACAACACGTGGGGGCACACCCTAGATCTCTCACGAAGGCACCACTGGCCTCGCGCCGATCTCCCCAGCCTCGTTCCGCGTTGGCCTTCGTTGCCTTGCATGGACGTACTTATGTGGTCTTAGAGCATCTTCAGTCGCGTCCCCCAAAGCGTCCCCCAAAGAGATTTGGGGCGCGCCGGACAAAAAAAGCGTTCCAGCCGCATCCCCCAAAGCCCATTTTTGTCCGGCGCGGCCCGATACGGTGTCCGGCACCCCGAGCCCGTCCCCGTCCCACAGGGGACGCTCCGGGGACGCCGGACACAACGAAAGCGAGGCCAACCGACGCGGGCCCGACCCGTCGGCGGCACGGAAGGATAAAACCCCGTCGCCTACCTTTGGTCAAGCGACGTTAATGGCGTCCCCTGTTTTCCCGGGCGACGCAAGGACGCGTCTCGTCGTGCATGGCCGCGTGGCCGTCCGCGCCGGAGTTATTGCGTGCAACCACCGGCGCCGCCGCTTGTTTTAAGACGCCCTGCGCTTATCGCCGCTCATAATCCTTCTCGTCGCCGCCGCCTCCCTCCCGGATCCTCTCCTCGCCGCTCAAAAAATGTCGAGCTCGTCCTCCCGCAAGATCGCCGCGGCGAACGGCTTCGGACGCGGCGGCCTCACCGTGGCGGAGGCGTGGGCGCCGTACCACGCCCGGTATCCGAGCCCCGCCGGACATGCGGCTGCCAAGCAGCGGCGGCTGGAAGATGGCCGTGAACGGCATTGGCGTTCCGCCGCCGCCGAAGCCGAAGACGGACCAATGGAGGGACGCCATCAAGGCCCGTCGGGCTCAACTCACCGCCGAGGAGCGGGCGGATCCGACATGGGCGGCCAAGGACAACGACGACTGGTGGGTCACGTACTTCAAGGCCAATACGACGTCGAGATGCACAGCACCACCGGCCTCATCGGCGGGCCCAACAGCCTGGAACAGGGAAGGCCGCGCCTTGTTCCAGGGCGTTCGGGCGCACCCTCGAGAACGTCATCCGCGGCCTCCGCAACGGCGCTCCAAGGCCGGAGATGCCGTCGTCGCCGCCGCCGTCTCCTCAATGGCAGCCGAGGAGGACGACGTACTCGTCCTCCTCGCACTCTTCTTCCTCGGGACCGGCGCGATCGACGCCGTCCTCGTCGTACCGGCCGGCGCCCTACACCATCCCCAAACGGGAGGTCAAGGAGGAGCCGGCGACGCCCGTCAACACGAGGCGTGGCGGTAGCGGCGGCCGGCGGCGGCAAGCGAGGCGCGGCGGCGCCCTCCTCATCCCGAGCCGGAGGTGAAGGAGGAGCCGGAGGAAGCGTCGCGGCGGCGGCGCGCTGGCGGAGTACGAGCGGCAGCAGCGGCTCATCGCCGGCAGCGACGACCCCGAGGACTGCCCGGGGCTGCGGGCGGCGTTCTTGGCGTCCATGGACGACAAGGACGCCGGAGGGGCGACTCCGGACGCGGCGATCGCCATGTCCATCCGCGACTCCGGCAAGCCGGCCGGTGGACCTCACCGACGACGGCGAGGCAGGACCAAGCGGCTTGGTGAAGGACGAGCCCGTGGACGAGCCCGTCGACGAGCGCGTCAAGCGAGGAGGTCGTCACCGACGAGATGTACAACTTCCAAGCAGTACTACGACGCCTCCGGCCGCCGCAAGTGGTTCTAGATTAGGTTTAGTTTCAAAGTTAGTCAAATTTCGTTCGAATCTATGTAAGTTTGGACGAATCTAATCGAATCTAGTTAAGTTTAAAATTTGCGAAATTTTGTTTGGGGGACGCGACTGGGGAGCGACGTCCCCCAAACGCGGCACGAACGAAACACGTCCCCAAACGCTCAATCCGGCGCGGTTTGGGGGACGCGACTGGAGATGCTCTTAGCTCCCACTCATTTCGGAAATTCGCAACTATGGTGGACATTGCCATCTTGCCGAACCGAGCCAGAGCAAAACAACAGTTAAAACATGCCCTTTAGTGGACATTGGGCTATTTACACAAAAATAACCTTTTGTTGCAACTATAGCACAGACTGACCTTCCGGATAAACTATTTTACCCATCTAACCCTTTTGTGTGGTGCCCCTCCCATGGGCGCCACACATGGCAGTGTGGCGCCCGTGCCTGTGGCGCCACTCTCCCAGCCGACGTAGCACCCTCGACGCTGAGTTGGTGCGCCGATCCGACGTTGCTGGATGTGTGGCGCCCATGGAAGGGGCGCCACACTACTTTTTATAAATAATGTATGTCTAGAGATAACAGAAGATTGTGGTAGCTCAATCGGATGAAGCCTTTGCTTCCCAATCCTAGGTCATGAGTTCGAACCTCCTCACCACCCGCCTCGTACTGTTTTGTAGAGTTTTTTTTATCTTCTCTTGCTTGCAAATATGTCAGTTAGTGGAGATGCGTATGGAGCGAAAGAGCCAATCTTCTGCTACTACAAGATTGCGCTGATTCACTTGCTTCTTGTCTCTGCGACGTGCAGCAGAACGCTAGCGGCCGCGGCTCCGGTGTGTTAGACTGTATATATACGGTAGCCTATGTATTGTACTTGTACCCATGTATTGCTGTACCCCTATAAATATAAACATACGCCAACCCTCAAGGGTGTTGAGCGTTCCCTAAACATTGTCTTATATGGTATCAGAGCCCTAGCGCTCATGTCTTCCGCTGCAAACCCTAGCGCCGCCGCCGCGACGATCTCCGCCGCCGCCGCGTCGCTCTCCGCCGCCTCGACCACGTCCACGACATCTGGGATGGACTCCTCGTCGTCTCACCCGCTGGGGTCGCCGTTTCTCGCGGCACTTCTTTTTGGGAACCCGCCGCCGCCGCTCGTTCCCCCACCAATCTCCACCGTGGCCGTGGGTTCGATCGCCTCGGACGGTCTCCCGCTCGCCGCCCCTGTGAACGCGTGGCCCTACGCCTCGCAGCTGCCGACAGTCCCGGTGCCGAACCAGGCCCCCGTCTCGTCGATGTTCCTACCGTCGCCGGCCCCGCATCCCGTGGCGCCCGCGGTTTTGCCTCGCTTGCCGCCTACGTCTGGTTCTAATGGCTCGTCCCTGGTGCCTCATGGAGCTCCTGCCTCCACCCTTGGCGCGGGGTTTGCCGGCCAGCCTCTATTCTACGGCATGCCGCCAGTGGCCTATGGCGCGCACTCGCCTTCGCCCGCTGTGACCGTGCCGCCGTCTGCGGCGCCTGTTATGCCCTCCGTCCCTCGCGACGTTGGCTCCCTCCGTGACCCGCCACCAATTCACCTGGCGCATCTTGTGACTGTGAAGCTGAACCCTGACAATTATCTGCTGTGGCGCGCCCAAGTGCTCCCGCTTCTCCGCAGCTACTACCTGGATGGGTACGTCGACGGTTCACTACCGTGTCCTCCTGCTGTGATTCAGCTCACCACGGCTGATGGCCATCCCCTGCCAGTTGCCAACCCTGCATATCGTCAATGGACTGCCCAAGATCAGGCTATTCTCAGTGCGATACAGTCTTCGCTGATGCCGTCTGTGGCAGGCATGGTGCTCTTCGCCACCTCTTCATATGATGCCTGGCGCACTCTTGAGTCCAGCTTCTCCTCGCAGACCATGGCACGGTCCAATGCCATCCGCAACAAACTCGCTGATTTACACAAGCTGGATAAAGCCGTGACGAGTCTACTACAATCGGGCGAAAGAAGCGGCGGACACTACTCGTCCTCCATTGGGCAGCCCCTTCGGGACTCTGAGTTCATCGGGTATCTCCTCAAGGGACTTGGCCAAGAATTTGACTCCCTTGTTGAAAATATTGAAGGGCGTGATGCCACTAACCCAATCACGCCCCATGATCTGTATGCTCGTCTGCTCAACACGGAGCAACGCCTCGGTGCCCGGCGTCCTGATACCTCGTCTATGGACTTTGAGGCTAATGCCGCGTCTCGTGAAAGCATTGGCGGCCGTCCTCCTCGGCCCCCTGGTGGTTCTCCTCAGCCGCCTCAGCAGCCTCGCGGTGGTCAGCAGCCCCAGCCGCAGCCCACGTCAGGCGGACGTGGCCGCGCTTGGGTGTGCACCGCGTGTGGCGCCAAGGCGCCCTGCCAGCTCTGTGGCATAGCTGGTCATCTCGCCTCCCGCTGTCACCGTCGCTTCAAGCAAGATTTTCTTGGTATTGGCAACGATGGTCGCGGCAACGACAAGCAGGCTGCTCTCGCTACGCATGGGGCTACCACGTCCTATCCTGTTGATCCGACTTGGTACATGGACACTGGAGCTACGGATCATCTGACGCACGAACTGTCCAAGCTCAACCCTCGGGAGTCCTACACCGGCCATGATCAAGTCCGCACCGCTGATGGGTCAGGCATGCGCATCACTCACGTTGGCCAGGCATCGCTTCTTTCCCACACCTCTAAACATATTCGCCTTCTTAATGTCCTTCGTGTTCCTTCTGTCACTCGCAATCTCCTTTCCATGAAGAAACTTACAATTGATAATGACGTCTTTGTTGAGTTTCACCCCTTTCATTTTTTTGTTAAGGATCGAGTCACCCGGGACATTCTTCTTAGAGGACGGGATCACCATGGTCTCTACGTGCTTGATGCCCCAGCCGCTCCGCAAGCCTTCACTGGCGTTCGTGCTGCTCCTTCACAGTGGCACGCCCGCCTTGGTCATCCCGCCACCCCAGTTGTCCGTCATGTGCTGCGTCGTCATGATCTTCCTTTTGTGTCCAATAAAACAGCGTCTTCAGTGTGTGATGCCTGTCAACAAGGCAAGAGTCATCAGTTGCCGTTTTCAGAGTCTACTCATGTAGTTAAGGCTCCCCTTGAGCTTGTGTACTCGGATGTGTGGGGTCATGCCCAAACCTCTGTTAGTGGTCATAATTATTATGTCAGTTTCATTGATGCATACAGTCGGTTTACTCCGGCTTTACTTACTTAAACGCAAGTCTGATGTGTTTGATATTTTTATTCAGTTCCAAGCACACGTTGAGCGCCTCCTCAAACATAAAATTGTCCATGTTCAGTCCGATTGGGGGGTGAATATCGTAATCTGAGTTCCTTCTTTCAGAAACATGGGATTGCGCATCGTGTTGCTTGTCCACATACACATCAACAAAATGGTGCTGCTGAGCGCAAACACCGCCACATAGTTGAAACTGGCTTAACTCTTCTTGCGCATGCGTCCGTACCTTTCAGGTTTTGGAGTGACGCATTTACCACTGCGTGTTTCTTGATAAACAGACTTCCCACACGCCTTCTGCATATGAAAACACCTGTTGAACTCTTGTTTCATGAACCTCCTGATTATTCATTTCTCAAAGTGTTTGGGTGTGCATGCTGGCCTCATCTTCGCCCTTACAATAGTCGCAAACTCGAGTTTCGGTCCAAAAAGTGTGTGTTCCTTGGCTATAGTTCAATGCATAAGGGTTATAAGTGTCTTCATATTCCTTCAAATCGTGTCTACATTTCACGTGATGTCGTTTTTGATGAACATCTGTTTCCCTTTGCATCCTCTTCACCCACCGAACCACACTCCTCTCCTGTTGTTCCACCTCCTGCTTTGCCTGTTCAATTTGAAGATGCTGCATACTCACCTGTTTTGTTGCCTAATCATGGTGCAGGTATTGGAAGAGGTGCTCGTCTTGAGCTGCTGGACAGTCCACGCAGTCCTGCTCCTGTTACTGCTGATGCAACCAGCGACGTTGATCGCTGCATGGCTCATGCAGTCCCTCCGATCGACGTGCGCCCGCCTGCGCCAGCCCCGCGGGCCGCTTCGTCATCACCAGCCTTGTCGGCGCCGGTCTCCACGTTGCCCCTGGCTGGGCCGTCGTGGGATGCCGGGCCGTCGCCCACGGCGTCTCCTGCGTCGGACGTTGCTGGGCCGTCGCCAGGGCGGTCCCCGTCGCCGTCGCCAGAACGGTCCCCGCCGCCATCACCTGCACCAGCATCCGCTGGGGTGTCGCCCCTGGCGTCACCAACCTCTGTGCCGCCCACATCTCTGAGTGGGCCGACCGCTCCTGCATCGTCGCCGGTCATACCGGCGCCTCCCTCGACTACTGCGCCCGTGGCTTCTCGTCCTCACACGCGCAATAAAAGTGGCATTGTTCGTCGCAAGGAGCGCACTGATGGTACTGTGACTTGGCTTGCTGCTTGTCTATCTCAGGCCGTTGCAGATCCGACGGCTGAGCCTCGCCATTACACAGCAGCTATGCAAATCCCACATTGGCGCAGTGCTATGGAACTTGAGTATCAAGCACTTTTGAAGAATGATACATGGACTCTTGTTCCCCCTCGGTCTGGTGTCAATATCATTGACTGTAAGTGGGTGTTCAAGGTGAAGAGACATGCTGATGGATCTATAGAGAGGTACAAGGCACGTCTTGTTGCCAAAGGGTTCAAACAATGATATGGTCTTGACTATGAGGATACTTTCAGCCCTGTCGTCAAGCCCACCACTATTCGGATTTTGCTCTCGTTGGCTGTCATGCGTGGTTGGTCTCTTCGCCAGTTGGATGTTCAGAATGCATTTCTTCACGGGGTTCTTGAGGAGGAAGTTTATATGCGTCAGCCTCCTGGGTTCTCTGATCCCGATCGCCCTGATCATCTCTGTCGCCTAGTCAAGGCGCTTTATGGCCTTAAGCAGGCTCCCCGTGCTTGGCACGCTCGTCTTGGTGCAGCTCTTCGTGCTCATGGTTTCGTTCCTTCTACAGCAGATACGTCTCTGTTTCTGCTTCAGCGCCCAGAGGTTACTATGTATCTTCTGGTTTATGTGGATGATATTATTCTGGTCAGCTCTTCTGTCACTGCCACGGACCGTCTGATATCTTCACTTGGCTCTACTTTTGCTGTGAAAGATCTTGGAAGACTGCATTTTTTCCTTGGTCTTGAGGTGACTTATGATGATACTGGTCTCTCTCTTACTCAGCAAAAGTATTCCCAGGATCTGTTACGGCGTGCTGGTATGCTTCAGTGTAAGCCTGCGACTACGCCTATGTCTCCATCTCAGCTGCTTACTTCTGTTGATGGTACGCTTCTTAGTTCTGAAGAGGCTACAGAGTATCGCAGTGTTGTTGGTGGTCTGCAGTACTTGACTCTTACTCGTCCGGATATCTCCTATGCGGTGAACCGTGTGTGTCAGTACCTTCATGCTCCTCGTGATTCTCACTGGACAGCTGTGAAGCGCATCTTGCGCTATGTGCGCCATACGGTGTCTTTTGGACTGCGACTCCGCTCTTCCTCTTCAAGCTTGCTTTCTGCTTTCTCTGATGCGGACTGGGCTGGGAATCCTGATGACAGGCGATCTACGGGGGGATATGCAGTGTTCTTTGGTCCTAATTTGATCGCCTGGACTTCTCGTAAGCAAGCTACAGTATCTCGGAGTAGTACTGAAGCTGAATATAAAGCTGTGGGTGATGCTACAGCTGAACTGATCTGGGTACAGTGTTTACTGCGAGAGTTGCGTATTCCGCAAACTCAGTCTCCTGTTCTTTGGTGTGACAACATCGGTGCTACCTATCTGTCATCTAATCCAGTATTTCATGCCCGAACGAAGCACATTGAAGTTGACTATCATTTTGTGAGGGAACGTGTTGCACAGAAGCTACTTCGGATCAGGTTTATCTCATCAAAGGATCAACTTGCTGACATCTTCACGAAGCCATTGTCCTTACCTTTGTTTCAAGGCTGTAGGCGCAATCTTAACCTGTTAGATGTTCGATGACACGGTTAAGATTGAGGGAGGGTGTTAGACTGTATATATACGGTAGCCTGTGTATTGTACTTGTACCCATGTATTGCTGTACCCCTATAAATATAAACATATCCCTAAACATTGTCTTATACGGTGGTGGGGTGGCCTCCGGTGCGCTCGTTCCGGCGGAACCTGGCCTCCTCCTCGGCGTCCAAGCGGCCGCCCGCCGACCCACGCAACGGCGCCGACGACAAGGCCGGCTACAAGGGCCTGTTCGTGAAGGTGAACATGGACGGCGTCCCCATCGGCCGCAAGGTGGACCTGAAGGCACAGGGCGACTACGGCAACCTCTCCATCGCCGTCGACCGCCTCTTGCGGGACCTCCTCGCCGGTACGCACGCACCGTCCGGCCGGCCGGCCGGCAGCATACGAGTTGGATTATGTAGAGAGTCTAGAGGCTCAACTTGATATGTCCTCTGTTTGTGTGTGCCGCAGCTCAACGGGATCAGAGGTCCTGCGCGGAGGGGAACCAGCCGTCGATCACCGGACTGCTGGACGGCAGCGGTGAGTACACACTGGTGTACGAGGACGACGAGGGCGACCAGATGCTGGTCGGCGATGTCCCATGGGAGTAAGTTTTTCTTCAGTCTTCCAAATGCATGCAACGCCGAACTATCTGAGTATCTGTTCTTCTTCTCTACTACTTAAAAAGACTAAACTGGTTCCTTATTCTGCCATCCTCTCTCGATACGTCAATTTTCGTCGTCGTCGTCTCCCGTTCCGCCCGCGCCAACATGGGCCGCACCAACTTGGGCCGAGACAGAATCACCTGGGAAAATCCGCCTTCGCTCCGCAAACAAGGACCGCACCCCTAATCACTTCCCTCGACATGCCGTCGCCGCCGCCGCCCTGCCCTGACCTCCGCTGCGCTGCATGCAACCACACGAGTGTGCCTGGGACGACGCGCTTCAGATCACCACACGGACCAACAGTGCCGCCGCCGCACTACTCTCCTGGACCTGCTGCTGCCCCGCCGCTTTTCCACGACCACCGTCGCTGCACTCCCCGCGACTCCCGTGCCGGACGCTTCCACTACCGCCTCAACCTCAGGGCCTGGACCATGTGGGCGCTCCGCAGATCCGGCAACCCCCTCAGGTATCGCCCTTCCCCGCCATGGGTATCGTGATAGGTTTCAGATGCCGTTTTCTGGTTGATCTATCGGTGGCTGTAGGCGGCGAGGAAATCCGTTCTTATTTAGTTGTTTTGATTTGGGGTACCGTGCTATGTCGTAATAGTGCAATCCCGAGTTACTAGGCCGTGGTCTCTCGTCGCCATGGATGGTAGTGAAGCATCGCCTGGGAGGAAAGGTCGCACGTTTGTTGGATAGATTATTGCATTGGTTGATTTGTTTTGAAGTAGGAAATTGCAGGTCTCACCCTGGGACTCTGGGATGTTGTTGGATACCTGACGGCTTAGGATTTCCCTATTTATTTCTTGTGGATATATCTTTCGACGAACGATAGTTCTTGTTTATTTTACTTGATGTGTTGGTCCAATTATGTGTTTACGTCTCAACAAATGAACCAGATTTACCTGTTATATTTGTCTGTTAATAATGCTCGCTCAGGACTGTATAACATCTGGTTTGTTTTGCAATAGACAGTTTAATTCTGATAATTGGCTTGGCTGACTGTTTGCTTCTGAACCAGGGTCAGTGCCTGCCAAGTTGCAAGTGTCCGTGGTTGAAGTCTTGAGGTACTGCTAGACCGCAGAAGAATACTGTGAGCAGGTTTGCCAGAAATCGTGTTGCTGCCATCAGCCAAAGTCATCAGCATCCCGTTCATCTTTCTCATCTGGCTGGTCCATGTGGGGCAGGAGTTTCTCTTCTCAGGCTGGGGCAAATTCTGGTGACAAAGATGATGATTTGGAAGATGGGTTTTCTGATTTGGAGGCCTCGCCTCTGCCCTCGTGACGACCCATCCTGCATCGACCTCCTCCCGCCGTTCCCCGCCCTCGAGAATGCTGCCTACCTCGTCCACGACGCGTCGCGACGTTGATGCCTTGAACGCGGGCACGTCATCCTCCACGGGATCCGTGGACACCGATTTATCCTCTGTGGGTTCCCCGGCCACCACGCAGGTTTGAGTTTGCTATTCAAGCTCCTCCCTTCACCGCCCCTGGCTCCTGCCGGTCTAAGAGGAGGAATGAGGGAGGGAGGTGTGCCGTAACGTGGTTTCGCTGCTGCTTGAGGATTCCACGGAAAGAATCAACCAGGGAAGAATAAAGAATTAAAGATAGAAGGGCAGTTGAAGAAAGAAAGGCATTCGTATCACAACGGAGATCTTCAAAATTTGCCAAGTTGGAACCAAATTGATGAGCTGCATGGGTAACTTCTATGTATTCTATATAGCGTTGATAGTTTTTAGTATTAGTTAGACATTCTCATACAGTGTAATTGCATAACGCATCACTACAAACTTAGAATTGATGTTTCCTTTACACCGGAAGGAGAAAGCTGAATGTCCAAGTTGGATCAGTAGCAGCCCTAGAAAATGCACAATGCACTTGAACCGTGCTTTGGTTGAAAAGCATCTACTAAACCACCCTTCCCCGACATTAAGGCTGATGTTGCTTATGTAGATATATAGCCTCAACTAATTGTAGCTAAATGTTTAAATTTTCTCACATTTAACTATTCAGATATTGTGATTTCAGGTTAACGCAGTGGTTTCTGAATCAGTTTTTGTATAGGTAATACTTGGATTAGCTTATAATTTAATACTACTGTAAATTCTGATCATGTTTTTATCTTGTATATTTCAGCAAATATGAACTACCTATCCTGATGCATGTTGTGTAGCATCCATTGTGTATCTAATGTCATTTTGAGTGGGAGATTTTTGTGCTATTAATAAATTGGAGTCTGCTCTTTCTCTCATTCGGTGAACCAGATTACACTTGGTCTCTTTGTTTAAATCTATTTCGATTCTTCTTGGTACGTTTAAATCCAGGTATAGTTGCTTAATTATGGCAGGTCAAGTAGGATTTGATGTGCTGGTTGTTCATGTCATACTGGTGGTGGAAGTTGCATCATGTAACAAGATTTAAACATAGCATGTCAGACTGGTGGTGGTGGTTGGTGGTGGAGGTCGGATCATGTATTTATACGTAGCCACGTCCATCTGTTTGATGACAAATTCAGATATGTCTTCTTCATCGTCTTCTCCTTAGCTTGTGTTCTGTATGCTGATATGTTCCAGAAGGCGGAATTATTCATAGGTTTCCTCTTTGCTTGCCTTATGTGTGTTGATTTCTTCCAGGTCACCTCTTAGTGGTAGCTTCAGATGGGACTTTTTGGTTGACTTATTTATGTTGATTTGTTCAATAACTAAACATCAGAACATGTGAACTGCCGTGTGGTCCATGCTAAGCTCTAATCTTTTTTTACGAATTAAATGGGGAATCCAGGATCTTTTATGTTTTCTATCTTACAATTTTGCTAGATACAAAACAATAAAATAAATAATATATATAAAAAAATACAGATTTTGATGAAATTCCATTTTTTGTGGTAGTCAAGTCTCGCTCCGCTCTCTGTTATCCGATTTCTGACGAGTCAATCCTGACCATGCAAGAAAATATGGCTCAGATATGGGTGGAGTTATGTTCAGAAGCAAACCAGACACAGAAGAATTTTCAGTTTCGGTGTAACACCATCTTTGTAATGTTGTTCCTCAAAATCACATGCCCTGGTGTTATTAACGGATCATGGATGAATAGAACTCGTCTTCTTGCAAGCCACAAGACAGATCGGAGAGGTGCGAGTGCTCTGTCTTTGTATTATTTTTGCACGATCACTATCTACAAAAGTTACTCATCTTAAGTTCGAGGAGTGAGGTATTAAAGCGAGACGCTTGTAGAAGTTTGTTCAGATAGGTTGAGATCTTCTATAAAGTTATTAAAAAATATAGGAAAATTTGATGCCACTATTACTTCGAGTGTTTAAACATTGGTTTTCTTCGAGACCATCATGTTTTTTTTTGTAGGTTAAAATGTTTGGAATCGGTACGAATGGTTGGGCTGATGTGCTGTGCCGAAGGCAGATCCGAAGGGTGAGTGGCCGGGGAAGTGAATTAAGAGGTTGCAAAGCGGCACTGCCCCATTTGCTTTTCCATGCTCGAGATTGACCTCAAGGTGTTGTCAGGTGACTACACATATTTTGTGCTTTTCCTTCTCCTCGCTGATGTGGTGGAAAAACTTGTAGATCTGCTTCGTGGTGCTAAAACCATGGGGTTTCCATTTTCCGTTTAATTATTTGGTGGAAAGTGGAAACTCCTGCAATTTTTCAGATAATGCAAATTCTCAATGGTATCATATAATGTTCATGTGTATTTTACATTATTTTTCTCATGTTATTTCAGATAGACTGATTAAGATTACGGGAATATGCACTTTTTTGCAACAGGCACATGTGTTCTTCTAGATGACTTGGTTATATTGTTCTCATTCAAGAATTGTTATATGACATTAAAAACTGCTATCATCAATCTTATCATATTTAGATAAAAAAAAATCTGAAACACATGTCATCAACAACATAATTCTTTTGAGATGTATCTTTCTAGCATATGCATTTAGAAACAACTCCGAGGTACCATGTACTTGATTAGCATAACAACTTTGTATCTTAAATATTTTAAATAGAACACAAGAGATATATACTTGCCATAGCATAGAGAGAATTTTCTGGAGTGGAGGGGATGACTATGAAGTACAATAGCAGCCTAATTGTGAAATAAGTGAAGCCAAGCGGTAGGTATGTACTAGAGAAGGGATGATGAAAAAGGAATCAATAAAATGATTTGTAGTTTGAGTAAACTAAATTGCATGTTCTTATGTTGATGTTGAAATTTACTCTCTCCCAGCCGAATTATAAGACCTTCTCGCTCGCTTTTTGGCATGGCGCACTCACTTTTTCTTAATCGCTAGCTAGCTCGCTTTACTTGCCTCGTTACTAGGTTGTCAGTCTGCATAAAAAACAACTAGAATGTCTTATAAATTGGCATGGATATTGTTGAATATCAAAGTGTTGTTTAGGCTAATTAGAAAAGAAGCATTCCTTCAGTTATACCTGTATTTGCAGCACACACATTTTGTGAGACAATAATACATGCAAAAGGAGAGGTTGTTGAGTTAACAATTTTGATGGCCTAGAACACATATGTGAAACTTACAACGGAAGAGTAACAAAAAGATCTAGAACTTCGAACAATGCATATGCACAACACTACTATCTTGTTATTGCATGCGGTATTATCGTGTTGTAGTTTATTATGATATCCTTGATTTATTTTAAATTTTCATAGTGAGTTGGGAATTATATATGTGCGTTGAGAAATAAAATTAAAGTACCCGTGACAATGCACGGGCATACCCCATAAACTGTTACGAAGCGCCTGAAACTAGATAGGTTCCTTTGAGAACTGATCTGTGATACTGTTCAGAAGATCGATATTTCTAATGATTCAATAAGCTTTGATGTGAGCTTCCAGAAGATATAAATTGGCCCTAATTCTCATTTACTAGATCAAAGAAATGAACGACCACCACACCTGCAACTCCCAAGGAGGCTAAAGCCGTTCCACCGCCAACAGATGGCGGCCGGTCAATCTTGGCGGTTCGATCTGGGCCGTGCTAGGATGGCATCCCGCACTAGCCTTGTTGACTCCTCGCCGATGCCGTCCCGTCACACACCCTACAGTCAGGACGCCGGCCGCCGGCCATTCTTGGCAGTGCACTTGGGAGCGCCTAAGCACCTGTCCAAGCAGCGGAGGGGGACAAAGAGTAGAGGGGGCTAGCAATTAGGAGGTCATGGCTATGGTGAAGAGGGAGAGCAAGGAGGATTGTGTTCTGGAGCAACTGGAATGGGTTTCTTTTTTGACTTGGCTACTGGATTGATTCGGACAGGGAAGATTGAGAGGAGCACGTGGACACGGTGGTGTGGATTTCTTTCCTGGAAATGCCTCACATGGATAGAATGGTACGATTTCTGTACGATCATACACACGAGCGGACTTCGCATGATCCGGCCAAGTTTGGTAACTGTGGGGATTGACAAGAAGCAAGAGAGGCGTATAAGAACGAAGAGAGAGACAGAGAGAGAAATAGGTCCATTACATACTCATTAAACTAAATGAAAATATTATATATTCAAAAAAATTATGCTCCCTTCCCAAAAAATATTAAACAAAAAATATTAGTACTGCTACTAGGTATGGGGTAAGACCTGCCAACATAAAGCTATTTCTTTTACTTCGGTATCCACCATTTTTTTAGTCAACAGTCTTTGTTGGATGTCACAGAATGTAGATCACTCAAATTAAATCGTGGAGACGGAGGATGAACCAAGTTTGAAGTACATACAGGTGGCGCTAACCATCGTTACAAGTTTGAATTAATTACAAGTAGGTGGAACAAGGAACTCGAGGGCTCGCCTTTTTAGAATTAATCATGTTCGTCATGAATAGGAGAAAATATGATCACACTGGTCGATGGTGACACATAAGAGAAGTGTAATCGTAAATAATTCGCTCAAGATTTGAGCTTTTATTTATCCCGATGCAACGCACGGGCATTTTAACTAGTGACTTAATTAAATGTAAAGCTCATGAATTCCATTTTCCAAAAAAATTATAGCTCATGAGTTCCTCTTGCCGCAATCGTTCTTGCAGCATGTTCATCGCCACGGCGAAGAGGCTGCGCGTGCTGCGGAGCTCGGATCTGAACGCTCCCTCGGTCGGTGCAACTGAAACTTACTAAATTCTGTTGGGATGTTTACTCCACAATATGCACTTGAGCTGATCCTTCGTTTCATGTTCTTGTTGAAGCTACGAGCGGCGCTGACCCAGGGGAGCAGCTGATCAGTGCTGAGCTATCTATCTATCTCCGTTTTATTTTTGTACTCTTGGCTAAGCTCTGCTAGTATCGATCTGTATAAAATTTGCCAATCACCTTGGGCTGTCATCATGTCACGTTGCTATCATCAAGTAGTAGACCAGACTTGTACTGTTAAGATCATGTATCTAGCTGCAGTGCTGTAACTCGTAAGGTGTTGATTTTTGGAACGGCAGGAATGCCAAGTTTGGCTTTATCGATCGACTACTGTTCTTTTGCCTGTGAGAGGGAATCTTGGTTTGGTCAGTGCAGGCATCGCTGCTCTTCACTGTCCACGTACAGCGTTGTATGTATGTTGCTTGCTGGACTGGTTTTTATCTTCAATGCCAGTGCGCTATGGATTCAATGATTTAAAAATGATAAAAAGTTTTAAAAACAATACGGAACCAAGCCACGGGGAGACACAACATTGCAGCGTTGTATATGTTTATTCAGTTTGCAAGCAAGAGAAGATAAAAAAAACTCTACAAAACAGTATGAGGCTAGATTTCATGTTTTAAACATACTACAATGTCTAGCATAATTTTTAAAAATAAAAATAAAAGGTTCGAACTCATGACCTGGGATTGGGAAGCAAAGGCTTCATCCGATTGAGCTACCACAATCTTCTGTTATCTCTAGACAGACATTATATATAAAGAGTAGTGTGGCGCCCCTCCCATGGGCGCCACACATCCTGCCACGTCGGATCGGCGCACCAGCTCAGTGTCGAGGGTGCCACGTCGGCTGGGAGAGTGGCGCCGCAGGCACGGGCGCCACACTGCCATGTGTGGCGCCCATGGAAGGGGCGCCACATAAAAGGGTTAGATGGGTGAAATAGTTTGCCGAAGAGTCAGTCTGTGCTATAGTTGCAATAAAGGGTTATTTTTGTGTAAATCGCCGGACACCGGCTAGCTACAGAACAAGCTTGCTTTCCGGAAGCGCTCGTACTATGCTGCACTTCTTTTTGGAGGGGTACTATACTGCAATTTCGTGGCTGCAAGGACTCCAAATCCCAGGTACATAAATGGCAAACTCAACCCCAGCCTTTTCAACTGTACCGTCTCCCATTTCCACAACAAATATGTATCTCTTTTATCTTCTTGATTAACTTTTCATCACATTGTTATTTTTGTTGTAACAACTATTCCTCAAATATGAGTATCAACATGTGGTTGGATAATTGGGATGGCAGTGGCACCCAACCCACTATTGATCAAACCCCAAGTTGACACTTTGGTGTTATACAAAAGACATAATATTTTTTCAGTTGAGTTGACGTTTTTGTGGATAACAAGACGCATGAGGTGACTTCGTCAACCTCAAGATTCATCAGATCAGTTTTTTAGACTTGGTTTTTTAGAGAAGCTTATAGGATGGGGTACACATATGTATGTTCTTACTGATGAGCGTATGTACGTATTTGTGAGGGCATGCTTATGTACGGAGTACTATGTTTTGCAAAAAAATCATTCGATGTGAAGCATTTCGATAGGAATAAAAAAAAGGTCATTGTGAGGGCATGCTTACGTACGGAGTACTATGTTTTGCAAAAAAATCATTCGATATGAAGCATTTCGATAGGAATAAAAAAAGGTCATTCCTACATTCTACTCCCTCTGACCCTCCCTGTGTTTTTAATATGTAAGGCCACCACACATTTTGATGTAAAACTTTAGCTAATAATTAAGAAGTTTGTCGTGGCGGCACAACGCGTCTCTGGCCGTTAGACTGCTGGTTATACTACTGTAGAAGTACAACAATATCTGAGTTACCGACTTATTATAGAAGTGTTGGTGTGGAAGCACTAAAGTAAATGTGGTAATGTAGTGCCATAGTTCAGTTCTTTTCAAGCCCCTATAGGTAATCCCGATGCGATTAAAAAAGGTGGCAGTATGTACGAAAAAGTACCGGATGATCCTAGGATGATGGAGAAAAGGAGGGTAGTATAGCAGTAGCACTACACTTAGGATGTGTTCGTTTTTGGGACAAGGTGGAATGGAATGGAATGGTTCCATTCCATTCCATCCCATCCCATCCCATTTCATTCATCCTCATGTTCTGTTGATCTGAGAAAGCATAGAATGGAATCGAATATAATTAGTCTAAACATGCAAATAATTAGCCTAATTTAGAGGGATTAGCAATAATTGGCCTAATTTAGGCTTCGTCTCCACCATGGCCTGGATGAGGGGGACCTCGCCGGCCGCTGCGCCGCTGGCTCCCGCCGTCCTGGCCGCGAGCACGGAGGGCCGCCGTTCTCCTCCCCGTCCGCGCCTGCCCTGGTCTGTCGCCGTTGCTCGCCTGCGCTGCTCCGTCTGCGGCCGCGCTGCTCCGTCCGCGGCCGCGCTGCTCCATCTGTCAGCGTTGCTCCGTCCGCCGCGCTAGTCCGTCCGCCTCGGGCCGGTCGAGGGGAGAGAGGGGAGGCCGCCTCCGCGCCATGCTCGTCCGCGGCCGCCCTGCTCCGTCCGCCTCGGGCCGGTCGAGGGGAGAGAGGGGAGGCCGCCTCCGCGCCATGCTCGTCCGCGGCCACCCTGCTCCGTCCGCCTCCGCGCCATGCTCGTCCGCCGTCCGACTCGTTCCGGTCGAGAGAGAGGGGAGGTCGAGGGGAGAGAGATAAGCGCGATTAGCCCGATGACAGAGCCCGTTCCACTTCGTTCGACCGATTCGGCCGGACAGGCTCGTTCCGGATCTACAACGAATATTCGCTTTTGAGGAACGCGTTGGTTCCGTTCCATCCCAGAACCGAACGCAGGAATCGCCCTGAGGAACGACTTGATTCCATTCCGTTCCATCCGGTTCTGAAACCGAACAGACCCTTAGTTGCAGTGGTCGGAATAAGGAAAATTTGTGCTGGCTAAAAGATGTGACGGATAACGGAACAAGTATTTTTTTGAGAGATACCATAAAGAAGGCAATATTATTTTCCCCAACTAAAAGAGGTGATAGATGGTAGAGTGTCTTTGTTTCCGGTCTTGCTACAGAAGAAAATGGTAATACTTTCTCCAGCTGAAAGCAGTAGCAAGTGAAGTAACTATATCTTTGTAAAGGTATTGTAAAAGAAAATAATAATATTCTAGGCGAAAGAGGCGAAAAATAGTGGAGTAAGTGTATTTTATTGGTCGCACCATAGAAGGGCACATTTTTTTCCCCTGATAAAAAAAGGTGACAAATGTTTGATTTTTTTCGGTATTAGTGATAGTGGTGGAGCTTGCCAAGGATGGCTAGGGGCAAAATGCAATTTAAGAGTTCTTGGGGTGGGCACACAAAAATTTACAATCTAACCTCTTCCAAAAAAAAAATCCTTCAAAGATGTGCCAAATCAAGGGGGTGGTGCCCCCTGACATACACTAAGCCACGCCAATGATTACCGGCGGAGAATTATGCACCGGTGAAGAATTACTGGTGTGTAACTACTGCCTAGAATTACGGTTTAGGTTGAAAATTCGTGTAAAAATTACCACGCTTGTGCATCAGAGAATTCAGTTCTCCAATCGAACAACAGACTGAGAAGTACAGATACCATTTGGCATTGAATGCCAGCTGGCTAAGTAGTAAAACTCCTGCTGATCTGAAAAACTACAACACGATGACCCCCGACTAGCATTCGAAAACCTCGACCTCAAGCCGCAGCGATGCCCAGACATGGCTGCACCGCTTGAGCTTCTCGTTCATGTGAGCAAGAAATGATCTGGCCCATGGTTCTTCATCGCGTTTCACGCGCATGTCACAAGGAACTGAAAAAACTGGCACACAACATGAACTAGGGGTGAAAACAGATGACATATCACAGCCTTCAAAAAATTACTTTAACCCATCGGAAACTGATTTCCTATCATTTTCTTAGCCACCAAACTGATATGCAGTCTAATGTACACAGGATCTAATATTACTGGCAACTGTGCAAACTTTAGCTTCCAAAAGTACGTACATACGGAAGCATGAGAAGGCGACAACTGACGACAACACATAAACATAAGTGAAACACCCTCCGAAACAAGAGCAAAACAAGTTGTGAAAAAGATAGTTCACCTCAACAGTTCCTCTTCTGATTGTTTAGCATCTGAATGGAGATGTCTACAGTAAGATATTACCAGTATAAGAGCTGCAATAAAATTCTTTATGAAAAAAACAGAACCAACACTTGTGAGAATAAGTCAAACCTGACGACATATATCCTATAGATATGAAGAGAGTGGTTGGAGAGATTCTTTGTGGCTGCCTCAGCAGTTTCATTGCAAAACAAACTAGAACATTTAGGCACGTGCTACCGCGCCCGTCCATCTTGAGAGATGGATGATAGAAATATTTGAGAACGGTTGGGGTAGTAAAACATGGAACAACATCTACATTTAAACAATGTGGCATAAGTTTTAGTCGTTGACTTACATAAATCATTGCTCGGAAATGGCCACCTTAATCACCATTCCAATATTTGTGACAAATCTATTCTAAGATCATGTCAGCATCAATCAACAATCAAGCTTAAATATTTTGGAAGTAATTATTTAAAAATAGAGGATAACAAGTTAGATAGGATTAAACAAAACAAACTCACGCAAGCAAGTTTTCTACATGATTTTGTTTATCTTCAGTGGGTGACATAGGCATCCCAAATGGGCCTGCCGAAGATGGTACCCGGGGTTTACTGGAAGCCCAATACCCGAAGAATAAGAAGATTCGGGAGCCCAAGATTTACTAAGGAAAGATAGAGTTGTAATAGGAAGTGTTGTTTGTAATCCGGCGGGATGAGTTAGAAACCGTCCCGGACTCGTAAACTTGTATAGCACGAATCCCTCGGCTTCACCTCATATATAAGGGGGAGTCGAGGGACAAAGAATCGATCGAATCATTGTCACGCAAACCCTAGTTTTCATAGTCGTCGAGTACTTTTCGGCTGAAACCTTCGAGATCTACTTGCCCTCTACTTCTAACTAAACCCTAGCCTACAATCCATAGGCATTGACAAGTTAATCCCTTGTCAATTGGCGCCGTCTCGTGGGAATTAGAGGCGTAAGGAGCTGATCTCGATGGCACGCTCAAGATCTTCGACATCGTCAACCGCAAGCAACACAATGGATCGAGGTAAACAGATCGCTACTTGGTCTTGTCGATTTTGTTCCTCACCCACCCTCCCGTTTGGATGCATATGCGTATCTGGCGGAGCCCATGGAGATGACGTTCGGAAGGTTCCACTTTCGCGTCGAGAAGGAAGGATCGTATCGTGTCGAGATTCCGATTTCGTCGGAATCATCAGTGGCCGATTCCGATTTTTCAAGCTATACATCGTCAAACAAGTCAGGAGAAGAAGAAACCTCGGCGACACGCTACGTCAGCATCAGAGCAAGAGAGAAACTCGCCAAGATCTTCAACGACATGTCGCTTGAGTCATCTGCGGATTCATATATAAGCGATGATTCAAGCAATGTCGACAGCTACGACTTCATCGACAAATCTTTGACAGTGGGCAAGGTCTTCATCAATCTCAACGACGATGTCACCAAACCCAACATAGATCTGAGTACAAAGTATCATCAGATTTACGCCATTGAAGATCAAGAAGAGACATCTGAGGCTTTCGACAGTTTGGGAAATCCATACGTCGATCCCTCCAATCTGCGACAAGGCTTGGGCAACAAATACGTCGGGCCGGAGCCGCGAGATAGAGTTCAACTTTCACAAGCAGCGTGGGACGGAGCTGCGAGAGCTATGAACGGCACGGAACCAATGGCTACCACAGCCACACCGGAAGAATTGCAAGCATATCAATATAGGCTCGCACGAGCTGCCGAGGAATTGGAAAAACAGACAGGCTGAGTTGAACAGGAGAAAGGAGGCAGCTTCGCATCCAGGCGAGAGAAGGGCAGATCTAAGTCGACAATCTAGAACTACGGGCGATAGCCATCGGGAGGCGCGGAACGAGCAAGGTCAAGACCGCAACACATACCCGAAGCGGAAAGAGAACACTTGGTTCAAAACCTCGACATGTCCTTTATGTCGATAGATACAAGAGGAAACATCATCCCTAAGACACCGGAGGCTGGGTATATGGCGACACATGCTTTTATCCTTGCATCTAAACCACCTCCGGGTGACCCAAGGGAAACACTCGTACAATATGGCGGTAGCAGGAGTTGGAGCTATGGGGACGGCGTTTATATCAACGCCTCCCGAAGGAGTGGCAAGGCAAAATAGTCCGCGACCCGCAGCAGCAACAGCGGCGGCACCCGAAGGGCCAAGTGGAGCAAGAGACACAGCAGGCACAAGCAAGAGTCGACGAGAGCGCGGCAAAGCGGAAGGGATCATCGGCAATCCCCGAACTTAACGACGAAGATATGTGCGGCTTACCATGCTTCACGAGGAGAGTCCGAAAACGCGAGTCCCCTCGGGATTCAAGTTACCCGATAATTTCAAGAAATTCGACGGCCTTCAAGATCCGGAGGATTGGCTAGTCGACTATCCGGAGACGGTGAAGCTGACGGGGAGGAACTAGGGCAACGAGCCATGCAAAGCATCCAGGTGCACCCGAGTGGTGCCGCACGATCATGGATAAAGAAACTCGCTCCGAGGATCCATCGACAGTCGGGAAAGTTTCGAGGACGTGTTCGTCAAGAACTTCGGATCCACGTGCAAAAACCCGCGTCGTTAGAGGAGTTGAGAGCGTGTCGACAAAAGCCGGATGAGCCAATGAGAAAGTACATCCGGAGGTGGAATATCATCAAAAACGCGGCGGAAAACATATCCGACGAGAGAGCAATAGATGCGTTTGTCGCAGGAGTCGGGCGTGGAGACTTTGTCGAGGATTTGGGAAGGACCAATCCAAAGACGAGTATCCGCGTTAATGGAGATAGCAAATAAATGGGCAGATGGAGAAGACGCTGTCCACAACAAACGACACGGATCGCCGGAGGAGGACCGTGGTCGAAACTATCAACCGAGGCGAAGATTTCCTCGGACGTACCGGAACTACGACGCTCCGGGACAAATTTCGGCGGGTTTTCGGACAAATACGGGAGGCGGTAGAGATGATTACCGGAGAAGCGGTGAACAGCGAGGTGATAACGGGGATGATTTACGCAACGGGCAAAATAGTGGGCCGAGGTTTCCAAGACCTTTTGTGTCCCCGAGGAAATGCTTGAACGGACCGTGCCGGATGCACTTCTTCCTCGACGACGAACGGGAAAAGACAGTCGGGGCACCTGCGGAAAAGGCTGTCGAAATTTTCGGGCAATGTTCGGATACGCGAGAAAATGCTCACGCACGAGCAGCACGGAGAAACCCTCGGGAGCCTAGGAGCGAGGTTCATCTACCGCCACCTCCCGCGATTACGAGAGGACAATCGACACCGGCTAAGAATAGCGGCAGCACTCTGCACCACCACCCTATGTTGATCCTAACTCCAACGGAGCAGGTGTTGATGATTCGGAAGGGAAGGCCGTCCAATAGAGCTCAAAAAGTAATCTCACGACAGGTGTTTATGGCGAGAGAAAATGCCTCCACCAACGAGTTGAGTACCTTAATTGGTCGGGACAAGATATCGGCTTCACAATAGCAGATCATCCGCGAGCAAGTTCCTCGACCGGGGCGGTCGGCACTTATTCACGCCGGCGGTTATCGCAGGATTTGATGTCTCTCGAGTGTTCATAGACGGCGGCAGACGCTTGAACCTCATGTATGCAGATACATTGAGGAAGATGAACATATCTTTAGCAAACTTGAAACCAACAGACACAAGGTTCCACGGCATCACACCAGAGAAACCAAGTTATCCATTGGGAAAAATCAATCTCGATGTTCAATTTGGGACCCGAGAAAATTATAGAATCGAGAAGCTCGAATTTGAAGTCGTGGATTTTCCATCACAATACCACGCTCTGTTGGGACGACCAGACATATGCTAGATTTATGGCGGTACCACACTATACATACCTGTTGTGGAGGTTGCCCGGACCAAGAGGACCAATCACGGTCAAGGGAAGCTTTGCCTTAGCCGATAAGTGCGACAAGGATTTTCACAGGTTGGCGAAACTTTCGGGATGCAAGCCGAGTACTTGGCGTCAAAAAGCATGACTGATTACGACGTACGCCGTACGTCTGGAAGGCCAAATAAAGAATCAACTTTCAACACGAGAGAAAAATTCTAAGGAGGTGCGGATTCACCCGACGGATCCAAAAAGACGACATCTATCGCAAACGATATGGATATCGCATAGGAAAGCGCGCTCGTCAAGTTCCTCCGTGAGAACTGGAAAATCTTTGCATGGTGTCCAGTCGACATGCCGGGAGTACCCGGGGAACTTGCCGAGCACCACCTAAATTTGGATCCAACAGCGAAACCAATCAGACAACCTTTGCGGCGTTTTTCGGAACCAAACCGCAAAGCCATGCTTTCAGAAATAAATCGACTCGAAGAAGCTGGTTTTATCGAGAGAAATATCTACGAAGCCACATGGGTAGCTAACCCGGTGATGGTGCCGAAGAAAAACACGACGAGTCCTTCGCATGTGCGTCGACTTTACGTGTCTCAATAAACATTGTCCTAAGGATCACTTTCCCCTCCCAAGGATCGATCAAATTATCGACTCCACGGCAGGTTGCGAACGTCTTTCCTTCTTGGATGCATACTCCGGTTATAACCAGATCAGATTAAAAGAAGATGATGAAGCCAAGACAGCGTTTATTACACCTTACGGCGTGTTTTGTTACAAAACAATGCCCTTTGGTCTAAAAATGCGGGAGCAACATATCGAAGGATGATGCGAAGTGTTTAGCAACACGGATCGGGAAAAACGTGCAAGTATACATCGATGATGTCGTCATAACATCAAAAAGGGGACAACATTGATCGAGGATCTCAAAGAAACTTTTGACAACCTCGACAAATTCTGCCTCAAAGCGAACCCGACGAAGTGTTCTTTTGGCGTCCCGGCGGGAGAACTTCCGGGGTTTCTAGTTTCGGCACGAGGGATTGAAGCAAATCCCGACAAAATACAAGCCATAGTAACAATGAGAAAGCCAACAAAGTTGAAAGAAATACGACAGACTAGCCGGGCGAGTCGCGGCTTTGAGCGGAGTTCGTCGCCAGGTTAGGAGAAAAAGCGTTACCATTTTATGCGCGATAAAACAAGGAGATAAATTCCGAGTGGAACGAAGAGGCCGACAGAGCTTTCGAGGATCCGAAGCGAAAAATCTCGACACCACCAATCCTGGTGGCTCCAAAGGAAAAGGAACCTCTCCTGCTCGTATATTGCAGCCACGCCCCAAGTGGTTAGCACGGTATTAGTTGTCGAAAGAGAGGAAGAAGGGAAAATCCATGGAGTGCAGCGGCCGGTATACTTCGTGAGCGAAGTCTTGTCACCTTCAAAACAAAGGTACCCTCGGTACCAAAAGCTAGCATATGGAGTGTTCACGACAGACACGAAAATTGCGCCACTATTTTTCGGCACACCCGATCATAGTGGTCAATGAAGCTCCCTTGTCAAATATACTTGAATAACCCGAAGCTACGGGTCGTGTCTCCCTTTGGGGAATAGAACTTTCCCCTCGGGACATCACGTATGAAAAAAGAAAAGCAATAAAGTCGCAAATACTGCCGGACTTCATCGCGAGAATGGATGGAGTTGCAAAATACGGGACCTCCAGATTTATCGAGAACTTGGACCATGAACTTTGATGGGTCCAAGAGACTAGAAGGAGCTGGCGCAGGAGTAGTACTCATATCACCTGAAGGCGACAAATTGAAGTACATCCTCCGGATGACGTTCCTTAACGCATCTAACAATGAAGCAGAATATGAGGCTCTTATACACGGGATGAAGATGGCGAAAGCCTGCGGAGCAACTCGATTAAAAATCTTTGGCGACTCACGGTTGGTGGCTCGGCAAGTTATGAACCAATGTGATGCAATCAATGATAGCATGATGGCATACAAGGAGGTGTACAACGAGCTTGAGAAGTTATTCGATGGATGCGAAGTAAATCATATTAGCGGAGTTGAGCAACGACGAAGCCGACGTTCTTGCAAACATCGGGTCACGAGTGCCTTCCCGGTCCCGCCGGGTGTATTACGGGAAGAGATAACGAGAGAGATCCACTAAGCCAACAAAGTCAAAAAGAAGGAGAAGAAACCCTCGGGAGCTGCCAAGGAAAAGCAAGAGGACGAAGAAGAGGATCGGGACTTGGTCATGGTGATACGGATACCGTGGATGCAGCCGTACATATCATACATCATGAGGAAAGAAATACCCGATGATCCAGGTTGAAGCAAGGCGAGTAATTCGACGCTCCAAAGCTTTTACGGTGGTCAAGGGAGAATTGTATAAGCGAAGTATTTCGGGCGTTTTGCAAAGGTGCGTTACACCCGAAGAAGGAAGAATAATCCCGAAGGATGTACACGAAGGAATATGTGGCCACCACGCAAGTAGTCGAGCTATCGCAGCCAAGGTTTTTCGGGCAGGATTCTCCTGGTTGACAGCAATCGAGGACGCCAAGGACATAGTAAGAACTTGCGACGCATGTCAAAGGTTCGCCGCAAAACCTCACTCTCCAGCGGCGAGCTAGCACCAATACCATTGTCTTGGCCCTTTGCTCAATGGGGACTTGATATGGTGGGTAAGTTACACAAATCCTGGCCGGGAGGAAAGGAGTACATGCTAGTAGGCTGTCGATAAGTTTACAAAGTGGATAGAAGCGAAGCCGATAAATTCACCGAGATGGAGCATCCGCGATAGAAATTCGTAAAAGGCCTCGTCTTCAGATTTGGAGTGCCCCACGGCATCGTCACGGACAACGGCAGCAACTTCACATCCCATGAATTCAAAGATTATTGCGAAGAGGTGGGTATTAAGCTGAACTTTGCGTCGGTTGCACATCCTCAAACCAATGGGCAAGTCGAGAAAGCCAATGGCATCATCCGCAATGGTATCAAGAAGCGCTTGTTAGGACCATCGGAAAAAGCTCGACATACCTGGCCGGAAGAACTACCAAGCGTGTTGTGGAGCATCCGAACAACACCAAACACGGCAACGCAGGAAACTCCGTTTTCTGGTTCATGGAGCGAGGCGGTACTACCAATCGAGATAGAGCACAACTCTCCACGTGTCGGCTGAATATGATGAAGAAACGTCGAGAAGAGTGCTAGAAGACGACGTCGACGCACTTGATGAAGCTCGAGATGAAGTATTATCTCGGGTAACCAAATATCAACGAGGACTTGAAGAATTACCACGGTCGACGTTTGCGGCCAAGATCTTTTCAGGTGGGAGACCTAGTTCTTCGGCTCACGCAAAAAAGTCATGAAAAACTCGAGTCACCATGGCTTGGCCCTTACATTGTCACGGAAGTAATTGGAGGAGGAGCATACGGAATAAAGGACAAGAAGACAGGGGTGGAGGAGCCAAACCCACGGAACGTGGCGCAACTTAGGCGTTTTTACGCCTAGAATCAAAATATAGTCTTTGTAAAGCTTCAATGTCTTGAAACGCCCGCGAGTTTTCGGACGCACTCTTTTCCTTTTTCGGGGCACCGAGTGGGGCCGGAGAAGGTTTTTAATGAGGCGGGCTCGCGGTGCTGCAATATAATAAAGATAGTGACAATATAACTTTTCTTCTTTATCGACATGACCAAAGTCTTCGCTCCGACGAATTTCAATATAGTTCATCGACAAAAGGAAAAACTTGCCTTGGTATTCAAATACCTCGTGAGTCAACAAAAATACAAAATAGTGCTCAATAAAAAGCTTGGGGGCTCATATTCGCCTTAAATATATAAATGCCTTGGTTCAAAACCTCGCAAGTATACAAATATAGTAAAGAGTCACCGAAACACTCGGGGGCTAAACAAACAGAGAAATATAATGATTGCTTTACAATATAGTCATGGATTACAAAGAAGAAATATCTACAAGAAGAAACTAACTAGTCTTGATTCAATATGTCATCAAGAGTAACCCTGTTTTCCTCAGGAGCAGCACCAAGAAAATCGGCATAATGGCCATCGGCAAAAAAGTCGGCATCCATCCGAAGTAGGTCCTCAATCATTTCTTCGGCTATAGGCGTAACCTTCGTGTTAATCCTGTCAACACCAACTCTCCGCCGTTTTACTTTTTGGTGAACCTTCTCGACAACACTGGGTAAGGTCAAGCTTCGAGTGGCAGATTTGGAGCATGATAAGAGCAAATGCGGCGCCAGCTACTAGTTGAGCTTTGACAAAATCATGGATACTGCGAGCATCCTTGAACCTTTCCATCAATTCAGGAAGAGTTTTTGGTTGGACGTTGCGAGGAAACATGGAGTTGTAAACCATGGACAAGGTCTTGGTACAGAAGTCGAGGAAATCGCGAGTTTGCGAGGCGCGATCTTGAAATCTGACAATTTGGCGGGTCCTTTCCGGGGTAGCCCAAAACAAAGAGCCATGGTCCAAGGAGAGATTAACAAGGAGGGTTGTCCTAGCATTCACCCTCTCTTCCTCGGCAGCAGCATCAGTAAAGGCACCTATCAAAACAAAAAAGCGGAAACCTTCAAAGAAACAATAGTATGCAGATAAAGGATATCGGCGGATGAAACAGGCATACCCGACATATACTGCATCGGCTTCATTCATTAATTCGAGCATGAAATTTTCTCGAATAGTCGCCTTTTCAGCCTCGGAAGCGGCAATTTCCTTAGCAGCTACGGCCTCGCGAGCTTGTTGAAGAGCAATTTTTTCGGCTTCGGATGACTTACGAGATTGCTCCATCATCACAAGTGTTTGCTTCTTCGCATACCGAAGTTGTTGCCGAAGTTCATCCGAGTTCTTGCGACAAGGTATCGTCGACGGGAGCGGTATCACCAAAAGCTTTCCTCGCGCGGGAAGAAGAAGGCGAAACATTGGAAGGAGCGAGAAGATGGAGTATAGTTATCAAATATCAACTGAAAAATAAACAAGACAACATCAAATAACAAGCAAAGATAGAAGTCTTCATTAATCTCTTGGAATAATTACAAGGGCATTACAGTGGAGTTAAGAAAGTACGTGTCGCCAAATGACTACTTTGGCGACGAAGCAAAAGAAACGAAAAGAAAACGAGAGGCATGCAACTAGACCTCCGGCCTCGAGGAGCTAGGAGTTGAAGCTGGCTTGATCCCCAGATACGCCAAGATCTTCTTCGTGTTGGGCTTGGCCGCCTTGATCAGCGACCTCCATCTTGACTGCTCTATCTGACTGGTGTCGCCAACCTTCATCCAATCAAGCGTCTGTTGGCTGTCAGCAACCGAGGGCAATGAGTACTCTCGACAGGCAACCTTCATATTCTCCCGACGCATCTTCAATCCCGGGTCTTCCGAAGCATTAAACATCTTGGCGAGGTTAAGGAAAGTTGCGGGTTCTTCTTTCTTCGGGAAGAAATAAGGGAACAACGCCGACAATCCTGCATTAGCATTTGCCACGCCTTCACGAATTTCGCGCCCGTGAAACTCCGGAAGAGAAAGTGCGTCAAGGAGAGGATCGTTGACGGGATTATCCGAGATCAAAATCCTGGTTTGTTTGGGCTGCCACACGAGACAAGACATCAGTCAACAACCAAGAAACAGGAAGTGCAGTAAAATAAAAGGGATTGATAATATTACTCAGAGTACGTCGACTTTGCGACTTCAAACGCTTGAGGATTCCTTCGTCACGAGAAGCTTGTGCAGCTTTGTGCTCATCCAAGGCAGGCTGTCGCATCCTCAAGTTTCTTCGCGGTTCCTCGATACCAGCAGCTTTCGCCTTAGCTTCATCGGCTTCGACCTTGGCTTTGCTAGCGGCGAGTTCGGCTTTCTTGCGAGCCGCCTCACTTTGCTCAAGTTTTTGAGCCGGTGCGTCGGCGCGTTCGTTAGCCTCTGCAAGTTTCTCTGTCGAGATATGGAAAAAAGAGAGAAGAAAGATCAAAAAATCGCGGCAAGTAACAGGAGTGACAAATTAAGGAAAAACGACAAGTATGAAAGTCGTTACCTTCGGCTCTATTAGCATATTCACGGTACCCAATAAATTGGGAACCGATGCGGAGAAGATCCTTGATCATAGGCTGTTCAACGTGAACACAGTAAGAGAAACATCGGCATAAAAAAAAAAAAAAAGATGTGAAGAAACAAAATAAAGAAAATATAGATGTCGACAAACTTACATCATCTAGGAGCGGGGGCGACGAATTGCCCAACTGAGGGGCAGGATCAACAATCTTTTCAACCCGTGCCCTTTTTGGTGAAGGGGCACGGGGGCTCGAAGGAGTAGATGTATCAACATTTTGTTGAGGAGGCGACGATTCCTCCCCTTCAACTCGGTTTTTCGAAATAACTAAAGTATGTGACGTGCTCGTTCGAGCAGCCACATCTAAAGTTGGTGTTTCTTCATCATCAACTGTGACAAAATAGTGGTAGCATAAAAGCAAGGCAAAATAAAATTCTTCAAATAAAAAAGGAAAAGAGCAAGGAACCTACGAGCTGATGATACTCTCGATGTATGGATCATAAGCTGCTTTTCGAGGTGCAGGAGCAGTTTCTTCAGGTTTCGAGGTCCCGGAATCTTCGGCATTGCTCCTTTTCCTTTTGCTCTTCGGAGAAACAGCAGGAGGAGGAGATTGCGCTGATGTTGTATCTTCAGAGGCAGCATCCTTTTCAGTAGATCCCGCAGATTTTCGAGAATCTCGCGGGTTCATTCACAAAAGAGGGGGTCTCTGGTTGACATCATCGACAACGGCTCTTTCTTCGACCTCTCCATCCTCGGGAAGAGGAGGAAGGGAAGCCATAGTAGGATGATTCTACAAGGAAATAGTGACAAAAGAGAATAAGTGAGATACCACTTGCAATAAGATACGAGGAATAGTTCGAACAAGATAGAACTTCGAGAAGAGAAAATACCTCGGGAAGAGGATTGGAAGCACTCGTATGGTTCCACTCGACAGGAGGAGGGAATAGGATCCTTCTTGCCTAATCGAGAAATTCTTCGAACCAATTTTTCCAAGTCCTTTACGGAAAGATCACTCGGAGATTCCGTTGGCGTCATTTTCACCGGAATACGTCCAAAGGGGATTTTTGCGAGCACTGAAGAGGCTGCACTCTAATCCTAAGGAAGTAGGCGGTAATTTGAACACCAGATAGCTCTTTGCCTCGAGTGTTTTGAAGATGACGGATACGAGCCATGAGCGCCTCTGTCGCCTTTTTCTCTTCTTCAGAAGCTTCGGCATCCCAGGAACGGCGACGCTGAATCCTGGCACTTCCGTCAAAAGGAACTATGTTGTGCTCCACAGAATTGGCGCTTTCTTCGTGGATGTAGAGCCACTTTTTGCGCCATCCTTGGACAGAATCAGGAAACTTGACGTCGAAATAATCGACATCAGTCCGAACACGGATAACAACGCCACCTATGTTATAAGTGACGTTGTGGGAGCCATTACGGCGGAGGCCAGAAAATGCGCTTCCACAGAGCCCAATTGGGAGGGATTCCGAGGAAGCATTCGCAAAGTGTGATAAAAATAGAAATGTGAAGGATGGAATTGGGAGTCAACTGGTGCAGTTGAATCCCATAAACGAAAAGAAGGCCGCGGAGGAAATCGTGGATTGGGGTTGAAAGGCCGCGGATCAGGTGATCAACAAAACTAACCCGATACTCCATTGGAGGCTTGGGGTAGCTTTCTTCGCTAGGAAAGCGGATGGCGTCCTCCTTCGTCATGAGGCCGAGCCTCTTCGGCGTGTTGATGTCTTGATTGGAGATTTTGGATCTCTCCCACTCAAGATCCTCGGCGGCCATCTTGGATTCCGGCGTGCTTGTGGCGGAGTCAGACGCGTGCGCGGTGGCATCAACGGTAGTGGGCAGAGCAATGTATGTGCGTACGGAAGATTGGAGAAAGTTGGGCGCAGGGGAAGTTTTGCGAAGAGGAACAGGTAAGCGGCGCAAGCAAGGGGATGAACGGAGGTTGAAGAAGGGTTTATATAAGAATCGGGTGAAGCGAGTGTGCCGTTGGATGAAGAAATCGTGTGGTGAGAATGGATCTTCTAGACACAAGGGCAAAACAGTATTTTTATTGAGATAGGCGTTACGTACGTGCGCCGGGAAAGCGGAGGACGTGTGTCCCCCACTTGCACGACGTGTCAACATGGTCGAAGCAATGGACCCACAGGGCAGAGAACTCACGACTATTCGAGAAGGATGAAGTAAATTTGATTAAGGGAAGTATGTCGACAAGAAAAATAAAAGAAAAGTGGCGACAGAAAGGATTATTCAATACTTCGGGAGCCTTTGATCAAATACAAGTTTTTGCCCAAATGCTCGGGGGCTACTTCAGAAAAAAGTAAATTTTCGAGTATGACAAATATAGAAATTGCGGGAGCCTACAACCAAGCACAAGTCCTTGGCTGTAGCCTCGGGGGCTACTCCCATCGGGAGCGCTGTTCGCGCACCCGAGAGATAAAAAAAGAGAGAAGAAGAAAGAGATCATATTGGGAAGTAATGAAAATATAGCGACAAGGTGGACTAAAATGTTGAGCCTACAACCAAGCACAAGTTCTTGGTTGTAGCCTCGGGGGCTACTCCCATCGGGAACGCTGTTCGCGTGCCCGATGAAATTAACAAAAATAGAAAAACAAGAGAGTATATTTCGAGTTATAATTAACTCTACATATACTCCCATCGGGAGAACAATATAAGTCATATATGACTCGATAAAATGTGCCATTCCAACAGCCGGAAAAGCACTCGACAATATATTCTCGGAACGCCGAAGTTGCGATCAATTTCCGAATGCCGCAAATTTGCGAAGGTAAGACCCCGGATCCGTTCTGCTGGGCGTGGCATCGCCAAAGACTCGCGCTCTGCTACTTTTATCCGTATCAACGGATACGAAGAAAAATCCTAACGGACGCGTTAGGTACCCGATAAATTTGACCGGGACTCGACAGAATGGTAAGACCTTAAGCGGCACCTGTCGACGTTTACACCGGTATCCCGAGATCATGTCCGGGGACGTGATTTTGAAGTAGGTTTTTGCGGATTGCCACTAGAGCGGTTAACTAGTACCCGATCCGTCGGATGAACTAGCCCCAATTACCGGTATCCCTGTACAATATAGAATTTTATGTGAAGAAATATAAAAGGTTAAAGCTTTCGAGTAAAAATAAACAATGGAGATTTTCCACGACTCTACGATTCAAGCAAAATCTCGGGGGCTACTCGACATAGGCATCCCAAATGGGCCTGCCGAAGATGGTACCCGGGGTTTCATTGGAAGCCCAATACCCGAAGAATAAGAAGATTCGGGAGCCCAAGATTTACTAAGGAAAGATAGAGTTGTAATAGGAAGTGTTGTTTGTAATCCGGCGGGATGAGTTAGAAACCGTCCCGGACTCTGTAAACTTGTATAGCACGAATCCCTCGGCTTCACCTCATATATAAGGGGGAGTCGAGGGACAAAGAATCGATCGAATCATTGTCTGCAAACCCTAGTTTTCATAGTCGTCGAGTACTTTTCGGCTGAAACCTTCGAGATCTACTTGCCCTCTACTTCTAACTAAACCCTAGCCTACAATCCATAGGCATTGACAAGTTAATCCCTTGTCAGTGGGTGAGCCAACCTAGCCAACCTGATTGTTTTCGACAACCTTTGAATAAAAGAAACAAGAATACACATCAGTCAAGAGAGTTATTGAAATACTTAACTATGGTATATCACTATGGGCTTGAAACAACAATAATTATCATGCTTCAGTCCTGCAGCGTATTCATCAATGCTTAATTCCAATTCATGACATATCAGTGTTTCAAATCAAAAGGACGGCGAAGTTGTATTGCACCGTAGACAAATACTTTCCCCCACATCATGAAAGTGTAGACAAAATGAGGGAAAATCTAAAGAGTAAAGATAGTTTTTTTTTCAACCATGTAACCTTTCCGAGATAATCTTTCCCAAGTAAGAGAAGGCCGATCCACAAATGAAGAGTATATATTTTTTCCGAGATAACCATGTAACGCCTCCGCCACCGTGAGGCTGCCGCGCCCGAAGCAGTTTGCGGTGAGCACACTTTTGCGGGACGACGACATTGTCGAGAAGAAGGAAGGTGGCGTGAAGGAAGGAGGCGTTGTCAAGAGCGGCGCGGCGAGAATGAAATGTGGAAGGGACGAGAAGGAAGGAGGGGACGGCTCTTTATACAGCGGCGACAGGCAAAACGGCAGCGGGGAGCGTTGGTGCAATCAACGGCCATGCGTGACGAGATGCTTCACTGCGCCATTTGAGAAATTCGTGAGACCATTAACGTCGCTTGACCAGAGGTAGGCGACGGGTTTTAGACTTCCGTGTCAATGACACGTTAGGCCCGCCATTCACGACGCCTTTCCATACTCTGTCTGGCGCACCTGAAGCATTCCCTGTGGAGCGGGGACGGCCTAGGGGCGCCGGACACCGTATTGGGCCATGTCGGGCGAAAAAAACCCTTTGGGGCACGGGACTGGCGCAGGTTAAATGTCTGGTGCGCCCCAAATAGCTTTGGGGGCTGTTTTGAGGGACGCGACTGGAGATACTTTAGGACTGATATTTTTTGGCATCACTTCATTCCATTTATTTCTCTATATGGGTGGGGAAAGTGGCTTTGATGTTGTGGCTACGTTACTTTGTGGTTAATCTTAATTGAACCATATATGGGCTTCATATTTAGCTTACCCAAACTTTGTTGGGAAAATGGCTTAAATGTTGTTGGTACGTTGTTTTGTGCTTAATCTTAATTCAACCACAAAGTAACAGCAGTAAAGTTAGTCGGCCTTTTTCATACATACATAAACTGATGAATTCAAACACACAAGTGATCGTAAATACATATATGGAAGTCTAGGCTCCCGATCAAACACACAAGTAGTTGAAATGAAGTCTTAAGATGATATATGGAAGTCTAGGCTCCCGATCAAACATACAAGTAGTTCAAATGAAGACTTCAGGTATCGATGACTACCACACAAGTGGTTCAAATGAAGACTTAAGGTAACGATGACTACAAGTGATTCAAATGATGTTCAAGGCTGACAGACTTCAGAAATCCATGACACAGAAGTTATTTGCCTAGTTTGCTCAGTAATCGCACAGGCGCAGCGGCCTCATGTCCGTCTTGAGCTTCTGTAGGGAATTGTGTACCATATTGGTCTGCTTCTCACAGGGTCCCTTCAGATAGTCCTGCAACAACACATAGTTTCAGGCATTAGTGAGTTAATAATTCACACACAATCAAATTCCAAAACAAAAACAAAAAGACAAAAACTTACGATCATTTTACATTCCTCAGCCAAAAGCATGGTGTATTGCTTTTTTAACTCTTTCAGTAGTGCAGCTGGGTTGCACTCACATCCCAACTCGCGACTATCAGCATCGATAACTGGATTGACCAACACCCGATAGTTGACCAGTGCCTCAAACAGGAGAAGCAGCACCTTGGCATGGTTAGCCGCCAATTGCTGACTGGTTACTGGGGGCCTGCTCATAACCCACAAAAAATAGTAAGAAGAGAAGACAGAGAAACCAACTCTAGAACTTATCCGTAGTGTGCATCGCAAATAACTTCTCCGCTATATTTTTCTGTTAGTACAATTAACAACAACACTAACAAAGTGCAATTATACTTACTTGTCTTTTTCGAAAAATTATACTTACTTGTGGGTGAAACATAGAAGGTCCAGGTTTTCATGCAGCTTAGCTTCAATAGTACAAACCTGAAAAATGTAAAAAAGAAAGAAAACAAAATTGATTATGCATTCAGCAGATTTGGAGCTGTATCTTGAACTTACTGAATTTGATTATATAACTGGATATTCTAGCTGAATTTAATTGTCCACAATCATCTATTGTAAAAGGGGCACTACACTAAATACTAATTTTCTTGATCCTTCCTACTTAATCCATCAAGATGATTCATTATGTAGTGTTGAGTTTAATTCCAAACTACACACAGTAGCACATGAAGAGAGAAAGCAAAATGTCATGAACGTGGAAACCAAGAATAATTATTACTTGAATTTAAGTGGAGGGAACCAAACTTCAACACTCTTTCTCAATAAAACTAGTCAAACCCAGCAAGCAAGAAAACAACTAGTCATCTTGAGCTAAATATCACTTCAGCATTAGACAAGCTCCTTTTTTGAAAATTTGAGTATTCTATATTCTAATGAACAGCAAACCGACAGTTTCTAATTAATGAAAGAAATGGAATTTCTAGGAAAACTATTACAGCCATAAGTCATATATCTTGAAATTATAAAACCTAGGGTATAAATCACGTACGTATAAGACCCCAAAACTCCTTTTGACACAGAAATACTGCAAACTCCAGATCGGTTGTAGAATAATATATGTAAAGCCCAAATCTGAATACTTACGGTTCTGAGAAAATCAGGTGTAGAATCATATAATGGATGGTCAAACGGCAGCATCGCCTTCCTTTCATCAGCATGCATAATTGTGTATGTTATCTGTGCCTGGTAGATCACAAGTTAGCGCCAAACATTAGAATTTTCGGCCCTGACATCATTACTATCAAATATCATCATCCACCCAAAAAGAGTTTATCAAAGGCCGTAGAGGATAATGAAAGCTTAGATTTCAGCACCCTGTGCGAATTCCACACAACAGCAACGAAAGAACAAGGGACATAATACACATTCTTCTTACCGAAGGTAAACAGCTAGATCATGTAGGAGTTGCACACAAAATAAGCAATGAAAGAACAAGGGAAATAATACACATTCTTCTTACCGAAGGTAAACCGCTAGATCATGTAGGAGTTGCACACAAAATAAGCAACGAAATAACAAGGGACATAATGGGAAATACAAAGGAGCTCTCGGGTGCAACGCACCCCCATACTTGGAAAAATTAAAAAAAAATTAAAAATAGTTTTAAAAAATTTAATTTTTTTTGGAAATCAAAGATGATCAGGTATTGTACCCGAAACAAATTATTTTCCTAGGAAATTACTTTTATTGTATCCTGGGTAAAAAAACAAACTCGAAATGACCCATGACCAGGTACTATTCACTTTATTTTTGTCATAATTTTGTCTTTTTTGCCCTGGAGTCCATGGAAATCATTTCGTGTCCAAACATTTTTTTTACGAATACAAACTTGATCATCTTTTATTTCCAGAAAGATTCAAATTTTTTTGTGAATTTTTTAAATTATTATAATTTTTTTGGTCTATGGGGGTGCGTTGCACCCGAGAGCCATAAGTCCGTTTCGGGGACATAATACACATTATTCTTACAGAAGGTAAACCGCTAGATCATGTAGTAGTTTCACACAAGAGCAACAAAACAACAAGGTACATAATACACATTCTTCTTACGAAAGGTAAACCGCTAGATCATTTAGTAGCTTCACACAAGAGCAACAAAACAACAAGGTACTCCATAATACACATTCTGGTAAACCGGTAGATCATGTAGGAGTTTCACACAGTAGCAAGGAAACAACAAAAGATAGACTACTCATTCTACTCTACCACTAATCTTGTCAGAAAGTCACACGGTTGAACAGGTCTAGACTGGAGAAGTAGTGGCTTTCGATGAGATTTCGTAGCTTACCCTGAGCGATTTCATGACGTCAAAGATTTTAGCCCCAACATCAATTAGACACCTTTGGGTTACATTGAGCTTATCCAGCTGAATGTCCCACTTGAGAGTCCAGCTGTAAACTTCCTCGCCTAGCCCTTCCCGCAGTTCGGCCTGCAACCTCGGCTCAACCCAGTGGTACACTGGTGCGGCGAGATCCATCCCGTCAATCTTGTTGATGACAGCGCGCATATCTGGCCTACAAGTCATGGGTACCTATGCAAACCAACACTCGTTGCAGTTAAACCCAAAGCGACGCTGCAAAGATACGTACAGGGAGGGAGGGATGATTGAGAGACCTTGTCCAGAAAGACCTTGAGCCTTGTGCGCATCCTGAGGATCTCCGACACGTTGTAAGACGCCCGCGTGGCCTCCGAATCCGCCTTCCCGACGGCGACGGCGGCGCCGCTTCCAGTGCCCGGTCCGAGCGCCATGGCCGTGAAACTCGACCCATGGCCGCGTGCACGGCCGGTGCCCGCCGCTGCGTAGCTTGTCCCTCCGAAGAGACGCGCGGATCTGAGAGTTTCCTTGGCGTGGGCGCGGACGTTCCCTTGGCGTGGCGTAGAGTGGGCGCTCGCCGCGGCGTAGCCTGGGCCGCCGAGGAGCACGGGGTAGAGCCCGTGCGTGCGCAGCGCGGGGCCTAGACTCCCCGTCGTCGACTGCGCGTGGGCGATGGCGCTGCCGACGCGTCTGTTGACCGCGGCGACGGCGCGCACGCCGGCGGGGAGGGGTACGCCCGCTCCGACGAGCAGGAGACCAGGGACGTGGGCGGGTGCGTCGACGAGGACGAGGCGGTTATTGGGGACGGGCACGAGCGCCATCTGTGCGGCGGAAGGTGTCGCCATTGGAGTGAGGTGGGCGAGGGGAGGGAGAGGCGCTTCGGCGGCGAGGCAAAGCCGAGGATGGGAGCTTGATGGGAGCTGGTGTTGCGTGTGGACTGTGGAGGGGTGGGTGAGGGGAGAGGGGTTTATTTATACACCGAAGGGGCAATCGCTGCTAAAGGATTTTACCGATCTACCCTGGGCGTTGCCTACCTATTTCTCTACCCTTATCTCTCACTGAATGTGGGCCACGTTTTACCGTTTCCTTTGTTGTATCAGAGGGATAAGTGGCAATATCTAGTAGGTACATAAAAAAGGGTCCTTCGTCTCCAAGCAAAAAAGTGTTGGGCGTTGGTTGGTCTTGGTGTGTTCAAACCAAGGTCTTGTACGTACCTGACCACGCTCCGCCCCAGAGATAGGCTGACAGGCATGAAAAAGTAGCAACGGAGACCGCCCGACTCCGAAGCATGGACCAGGTAATCGGCCATGGCTGGTTTACCGCTTCTAGAGGGTTCATCGGACGTGCAGAAATGCACAACTATCCCTCTACGTACATGCACTAATTACAATTACTCCTACTCCCTCGGTCCTAGAGTATAAGGCATATTCCTAAAAATTATTTGTCCTATAACCCCCACCTCTAAGACATAATTTTATTTAATAAGGAAGAGAAAGGGTTGCATGCACCAATGAGGGAGAGAAAGAGAATGCATGCACCAATGAGGGAGAGAAAGAGGTTGCATGCACCAATGAGGGAGAGAAAATGAGACCCAATCAGCTAGTATCTTGGGTCAAGATATTCAAAAATTATGACTTACAAACTAGGACGGAGGGAGTACTACTTACATGTCAACGGTAATTAATATATGTATATGCTTTGGCAGTTAATCTCTACTACTTAAAAAGAACGAACATGTTCCCCCTTCTCCCCCAGTTTGGTCGTCCCTTCGTCGCCCACCCGCCTGGGCCAAGCATCAACATGGGCCGCCCGACTGGTGGCCCAGCTCGCATACCGCCGCTGACCCCAGATCCCCTACCTCTCCCCTCCATCTCGCCCTCCTGCTCTGGCCCTCCGCGGCTTCGGATCTACCGAGCTTCCCAACACGTCTTTCCGGTCTAGCGGCGACGCGCAGGTCGGCGTGGTGGGCTCGCCCAAGATCGCCTCCTCTCGGGCTCCGAGGCGGCGACGGTGATCATCCACTCAATTGCCCGCTTCGCCGCCCTTATCGTCCTTCTCCACGCCTCCACGACCGAGCGCCATCTCCTTCTTGAACGCCGTCACATAGGTCAACGAGATGGGCTCGGCTGGGGCGCCATTGAGCGCATGATCCTACGCCACTTCCTCCTCCAGATTGCTCATGGAAGTTGGCGAGGAGGAGATCGGTCGATGCGCAATTGACGCCTCCAGGGCGACGACGACAAGGCCCTGGTGCCGCTAGCGGTCTCGAGCCACGGCATCACCGGAACTCGCCGTCCCAGGACCTGTGGAGGGCGAATTGGTCAGAGGGGCTGATGATGCCACGATCGAGCACGAGGCGTCGCCTCCGTGCACGTACCAGGTCAGTCCTGGCTTCCATTGTTCCTTGTGCTCGACCGTGGAAGTGCCCCCAGATTGGATTCAGACGAGTGGAACGGTGCTGCCAGCCAGTGAACTACGGGTTGTGTGAATCTCAGTGAATAGCCGTGAAAGTCTGATGCATGTTTGGTGTTGTGAATCTCAGTGTTTTCTTGTGTTGGACAGGGAGGGCAAAGATAAACTACATGGTGCGGTGGTACAGGTTACACCTGTATTACAACTATCTTCTTGGGCAGCTCTACCTCCGTCATGAACTTGGATGTGCAATCTTCCCTTGCTCCATTTGAGGTGAGAATGCTTCCATACAAGATACAACTACACGCTACAACTATCTTTGTTGTATACTGAATGTATTTTTTTGTAATGCTTGTTTGGAATTCTTGTGGTGGTGTATCTGCCTACCTTGGATTCCTATCATAGTTATACTCTAATCATTTGGAGCGCAGCAGCTACTTTTGGGAAGTCTTTTTCCCTCCAAAAGGAGATGCACTTCTGCCAAGAGTTATATGAATAAATGTTTGAATAAATCTTTCGTTAAGTTAATATGTTGTCCACTGTATCACAGTTCACAAATATAGCAGAGATTCAAAGGACAGGTTATGATGCCTCCTTGTTGTTTTCACCGATCATATCCTGTTGTTGTGTGTGTATTTAAGTCGAACAATACACCGTCATACTGTGATTTTTCTTTGGCATTAGTATGTTTCTGAATTTCCTGGCAAGCTTACTTCCTTTGTTACAGATCAGGCAATATAGCTATTGTATTTTCTTGCTTTGTCAGTTGTGCAGTTTTGGTTGATATCTTGGTTTGCTTTCTTTAGGGATGTGAGGTTTGACAGTTGAGCAGTGGTAGTGAGTAACACAGTACATTGTCTGGTCCTATTTCATTTCTAAATGTTACTAGAGATTGGAAAACCATCCAACTACGACCCTATAGGTATAGCAGTGCACAATGAATTAACCGGGTGCCTAACGAAATAGATATTTGTTATCTTGGTTCTGAAATAAACATGAGTGATTGAGATAAATAAGAGTTGAAATAGATATTTGGTAACTGGGTTTCTTGCCTAATGATCGATGCTCACATGTTGACAAATATTGCTTTTTGTTACTGAAATTTGGGTGCAGTATTCAAACAAAGAATTGTTAGTGTTGCATTGCACTATGTTGGCTGATCTGAAAAGTAATATTCGAAAATGCAGCTCCATAAAAATGGTGCAATTTCTAGCAACAAAGAATTTGATTTGTTTTCCCCTTGATTGTCCTTTGATTTTTTTTTCTCTAGGATTGCTTATCTAGGCATGAAATAGTTTCCTATACAAGCATACATGGTATGGTTACTGTGTGACATGACCTAACGCACATTAATCATTCGAAGTTAAAGCAATCCCAAGAACTCCACTTCGAAACTCTTGTTTGAATGTTATTAGGATGATGCCACAATTCCAGAGAAAGGTAATAGCTTCTCTTTTTGTTGATGTTTAACTCTCTGGCTACCTTGTCAAAACAGCTGAGGAAGAAAGGGACTGGAGTTTGTCAGCTGCAGGTCTTTTTAATTTGTTTTTCTTATATAGCTCGAAGTGCCGCTGGTTGAGCCTTGGACACCACCCTTAGCATCTGAGTCATAGTTTTAGATTTTCGGATAAACCACCCTTAGAATTTGAGTATGTTGAAAGAAAATAACTTAAAGTTGGAATAATTTGTTTTTTCTCTTTTGCTTGTTGCTCACTTAATTATTTTTAATTTCAGTAGATGATTCATTCATACTCCGTTGAGCAAGCTCCAATAGTTTACCCTTTCCTAATTTGCAATTCCACTTTTACCCATTTACTATTATGTTTGAATACTTTCATATGCCTATCTTATTTAGCATTAATTAATTGTTGCCATCTCTTCCCGTCCGTTATCAGGATTAGTGGTTTTCGCGGTCTAATTTGGCAAGACAATGAAGGAGGCTGAGTTGGTGATGGCGGCATGGGAGAGTGGCGCTGATAGCTGGAAGCTTCTATGACATCGGAGATGGCGCCAAGCAAGGTATGGAACTGGATTATGAATGTTCTGAACTTAATTTACATTCCTATGTCTCATACCATGTTTTCATATTACATACATATACGAATTATATTGCAGAAAATAGATACAATTTATCTTTTTTGTAAATGATATACATACAAGTTAGGTGTTGTATCCGTTTGTGGAGTTGTTACTTCATTGCCAATTTGGTTAGGTTGCAGGCAACTACCGTTGCTGAGCATGCGTGTCCTGATCCAAATCTTAATTTATAAACTGCTATATGCATATGGAGGGGTTAAGATTGAGGCTTATGAGCTTTGATAGATCTAGAAGTTGAAAATTCAAGAAAAGTAAAAGCTTAGTTCAAACTCATTCAATTGTTGGCTGCTTGTGTGCGGCTATTTTTCTCGCTTTTCTGTTTGACTGAGTTTGACTCTGCATTTGATGACTGCCTATGATTTACTCTAAATTTGATACGTACACGTGCATTCTTCATATGATTTTTGATATTTTTCCAGGAGGGAAACGGAACACCAACTTCACCCAAATGTTTTCTCTATAGCCTTATGCACTGACCCATGGGGTTTACTGTATGATTAGCATGGTTGTGGTGCTCAACATGGCCATTAAATTAAAACAAAGTCCCAACTCTTGCAGCTATGGTAAAGTGAGTCCTTCAGGTATTTTACAGGAAAAGCACATACTTTTCTGATTTTAGATTTTGGGTTCTGTTTGCTAATAGCAGAAAATAGTAGGCGTGGTAAAATTCTACAGTTTGCAAATAAAAATATCCATCACTCTTGTGCCATGTTCTAAAATTACTGGCATATTGTTTCTGAACTTGCATGTGCATGTATCAGCCATGCTTGCCATCGCGATGTCATAATCCTCTGGCAGTAGCACAAATTTTATTTTCTTCGTTTAACTATTATTAGAATTTAGGGGTTTTTTCTGTTCAGGACAAGACTGGTAGCATCATGTATCTATGCGAATAATTGCTTATTTTGTTTTGAGATGAATAATTGCTTATGAATCGGGCTATTTTCTGTTCAGCAGATTCTCCTTCATCCAAGCTCTATAGTGAACTGGTTCAGTTGGCACAAAAGACCTGCAGCTCACTGTATGTAGTGCGTTCAACATTTAGTTGGTCACTGTATATAGAACCTACCGACCTTGTTTGCACCTTCTCTCATCAGCGTAACAGTATATTTATTCACATCTATGTGAGAATAAAATGCTTCTGGTGGGAGTTGTTATCTTGTGTATGAATTTCTGTTACCGACTTGTTATTGGGCTAGGTGATCCTATTTTTCTTTAAGTATCACAGTTCATGTAGTCTTAATAATGCCAATAAATTGATAGATTTACAATAGAAATTAAAATTCTCCCGATAATTCTTTTGGAACGACAATAGAACTTAAAAGGTTGATTTTCTTTATGCGCTGATTCTTTCCATTCAACTCATGCCAGCTTAAAGTGAAGCATGTATGACCACAAATAATTAGGAAACAAGCAAGTACAAACATTCTGCCAGTATTCTCTTTTGAAATTGTCCCCGACATGAAATAAAGCATTCTTGTAACTTGATTTTGGATAGAGAAGGAATATGACATATCTTTGCAAGGTTGGGATAAAGAGATGTGAGGTGAAAACTTATTACATTTGTGAAATAAAATCCCAGATGATACATTTATGCATCGCACCCATGGCAACGCCCGTTCGTGTTTTCTCTTCTTTTTTTATGTAGTACATAGTATCTCGATTTGGTTATCTAATTAGTTGCCATATATGGGTGTGGGTGCTGCAGACCAACTAACGGTCACATTGCGGAGGGAAGTGGTTGACTCCAAGGATGACATGAGGATGTGTGAGTCCTGCCGATCCTACATGCACTGTGTGGGTATGCTGCTGTAACTGTAAGTTGCCACTGTGACTGGGAGGCGCCTCCCTACACTAGCACCTCATCGCCGACGTGCTCGAAGACCTCCCCTCCACCTCAAGGTCCCCCCTATTGTCTGAAACTTGCTATTTGTATTGTCTGAAACTTGCTATTTGATGCAACCGCGTAGAAGGAAATATATTTCCGTTTTAAGAAAACCTTAAACTGCAGAAGAAGTTACATGATGATGACCTAGGGATCGTAGAGGTGGTGAATATTAAGAAGCTCATGCCCAAGCTGGGCTTCGTGCTACGTAATAACAATATGCGAACAAGATCCGGTGTTTTGTTGCACAAATATTTAACTTCTTGCATACGATCTTATAGGTATTTTTTGTTCTCAAATGTACTACCTGATTTTATTTATAGAAACCAAACTAGCATATTCTTGTGTAATTGTTTTAGAGGGGAGAAAATGAAACTTGATCCACATAAGAACATCAACATCAAGAGAAACCATGCAGAGAGAGAGAAGGATGATAGTGATCGTAGCTAGGAAGAAAAGCAAATGTTCAGCATGATATACTTGAAAATCAAGTTTCATTGAGATCACTCTTAATGTGTGTGTTTGCCATATATATCAATAATTTTATTGTTTTACTAAATAATTTTTGATAACCCGTGACAATGCATGGGCATTTAACTACCTGAATACAACCACCGCTTTTCCAATTCCATGCCAAACCATACAACACAACCTGAAAACACTTTTCAGAATCCATGGTTAAGTTTTGTAACTTTTTTAGAATTGTTTACCCGTGTGTTGGCATTTATATAAAATATAAAGGTCATGAATTTTTTTTATTGTTGATTCTTATATAGTGCATATCTACATAACATGTTGGGGTATTGTCTTTTCTTTCACTTTGCGATGTGGTGCTGATGTTGAAATGATGTTTCATAAGATATCTTTTCATGTTGAAATGGTGATTAATAAGATATCTTTTGCTCCACATACCATGGGGCAATTTATGTACATTATGATATAACTGATTTGTTTTAAATTTTTAGTGAGTTGTAAATTATATATGTTTATTGAGAAATAAAATTTGAGTACCCGTAGCAACGCACGGGCATTCGTACTAGTTTCTAGAAAAGAGTCTAGTAGAGCAATTAAACCCAACAGCGGTTGAGTCGTGGACGACGAGAGAATCTTTTGCCAAGTGAGCCGCCTATCGGCTCCGATCCCAGCCTACATGCGTGCGTGTCTTCTTCCGTTACATTTTCAATTTGGCCCGCAACAAATTAACCCAACGTACGCACGCAAGATGAGTCACGTTCGAGGCGCTGAGTGCCTTGTTCTGGAACACACTAAGCTTAACCTGTAGTAATTATGTTACCTCTCTCATACGGACTTACGGAGTAGTAGTAATTTCTGATCGACAATGGTAAAAGCTCTTTTTCACCGATCCACGACCGTCTCGCCGCCGTCAAGACAGAGGAGCAACGAGAGTCAGTAATTAGGCTAGTGCCAATGCCTCACCTTACTATAGCCTGTCACGTTAGTTTTTTCCTCACTCTCACTCCACTCTCACCCCACTCCCATCCCACGGTGCCAGTGCACAGGCTATAGTGCCAGCTCTCACTTCTCTCTCCTCCACATCACCATTTCTTTTTCAGATTAAGTTATTTCACTCGATTTTTTATAGACATTCAAAATAATGCAAGAAAATTATTTTATTCAACTAAAAATGTTACCGATTACATAATAATTAATTAAATTACATAATAAATAAAAATTCTACTCCTTTTCCTCTTCTTCCTGCTCCTCCTCCTCGTCGTCATCATCTTCCAGACCAAGCTCTTTTTCCACCATCTTGATGGCCTTCGCATGTTTGCGCTTTTCTCCTTCGTTCATGTCGTCGGTTGATCGATCTTTCATTTTGTTCCATTGCTTGAATAGCTTAGCCTTCACTAAACCCTTCATCATGTTCCTCATCGCGAAGGATTTACTTCCTACCTCACTGCTTGATGAGGAGTCCTTCCCCTTCCTCCTACCCTTACGTGCCGCGGCCTTGGCCCTATCGCGGCCCGTTGGACGCTCCTCCTCCGTCGTCGCCTCGCTAGAGCTGTACTCACCAGAAAGTCCTAGACGGCTTCTCTTGGAAGTGGACTCGGTTCCACTACCAGGACCATGTTGTCCTTTCCACTTCGCTTCATTGCGAACAGCTTGCCACCAGTGGTGCCGTCTGAACGGCTGAGTCACTCTTTTGTCATTTGCGTACCTCTCCATTGCCGCCTTCATGACCATATCATCGTCTGCTCCACTCTGACGTAACGTTGATTCTTGGATGTGGTATGAATTGAACAGGGACATCTCCTTGTTGTAGGCGTTCCAATGATCCTTCAGCTGCTTCGAGGTCCGATGACGGGCAGGATCCGAGGTAGAGTTGAAGGTTGCAGCTATCTGACCCCAAAAACTAGTGCCGGTCTTGCAATTACCGGCAACGGAGTCCTTGGAGTTAAAAAGCCAAGCATTAACCTACCCCGAAATAGATATTGTTAGTGAAAAATCCAAGCAAGAACCAACCCCGAAATAAATATGTGATGGGTAAGTAAAGTACCAGTTTTTCCTCTTCCGCAACAGTCCAGTCAAGCCTCTTTGCACGCGGTGGTACGATTATTTCCGCGGCATTGGACTCGGAGCTTGGAGCGGGAGCTTCAAAAGGTGGTGGGGGGTACGGACCATATGGCGCGTATGGATACGGAGGTGGAGGGTATGAACCGTACGAAGGTGGTGGGTAAGGAGGTACGGTGCCACTCCCGCTACCCGTAGGTGGAGCATTTGGAGGTGGTTGGAGGTATGGATACGGAGGCGGAGGGTATGAACCATATGGCGCCGGAGGTGGAGCGTATGGCCCATATGGCCCCGGAGGTGGTGTGCCAGAGGAGTATAAAACTCGGGGAAGCGGCGAAGAACCGACATTGGTGCGACGATGTGTCGGAGAGACATCATCTAGGTGTATTGGTGACCCGTCGGGCCCCAATAGATCCGTGAACGAGGTCAAATGTGGTGGAGTCCAACCGGACATGGTGGAGAAGATTTGAGAGAGTGAAGGAGATGAAATGGGTGTGGAGTGAGTGAAACCATATGGGGGGTATTTATAGGGGGTGGGGATTAAATTTTAGGGTTTTTTGGCATTTTTTCGGATTTTTTGAACCAGCAACGGCTACCCCAACGGCTAGCTGATGTGGACGAATCAGATCGCGCCACGTCAGCTAGCCGTTACGCCCTCTCGCCTCGCTCTCGCCTCTCTCCCGCCCTGCGCCGCCCGCCTCTCGCCTCGCCAACGCTGCCGCCCGCCTCTCGCCTCGCTCTCGCCCCCAACGCAGGCGGTAGCCGGGCGGGAGCGGGCGATACCGCCGGGCGCCCGCGCCGCCGCCTCCCGCTCTCGTCTCGCCTCACTCTCGCCTCTCTCCCGCCCCGCGCCGGGCGATACCGCCCCTCCTCACGCCCGCAATGGCACCAGCCTTAGCGCAGGCATTGGAGTCACGCGCGCCGTGTAGGAGGCCTAGAGTGAACAGGAGACAGACTCTGCTTTTCGATCAACAACAAAGTTCCTTTTCGCTTCTCTCTCTCTGCATTCGCTACAGGACAAATGCTTTACCCTGCTACTGTTGTTTCAGGGACTCTGATCCCAACATACATATGCATGCCCAAGCCTTTTTTTTCATTTAGTACTATTAATTTTACTTTTCACCGCAACAAATTCTCATCGAGTGTGGATAATTTATTAGGAAGAAGATTCTTCATCCTTTCAACTGGATACAAGCAAATAAATTTATGCAAAAGAAAAATGCCATGAAAGGCGACTACAAGAGGCTGAAGGAATCTACTCCATCCGTTACAAAATAATTGTCGCATATTTATTTGTATATACTCTAAAATCCGCCTAGACATGTTCGAATCTAGAAAAATCCGAGACACTTATTTTCGAATAGAGGGAGTAAGATCAACTCTAACAAACCAATTATATATATGATCCTTAAAGGAAGTATGAAAGGTTCTGAAAAACAGTTCGCAGGTGTCGCGCAGGCTTCGGCTAAACAAATATGCAAATGGTAACTACAAAATAGAATATTTGTTTTTTTCTTTTCTTTACCCTTTATTTTATCATCTTCCTCTCGAGTCTAGGGCGATGCACATGCACCCCTGTTCCGGTAGGTCGCCCGCGCCATTCTAAGCTCGAAGTTTTTTTTTTTTTTTGAATAACAACAGGAGAACTGTTATATTCATCGCAATAGAGGAGAAGGTCAAGACGACCGGTTGACCGAGTTTATGAGGAAAACCGAGCCCAAAAATCGTACAAAAGGACCCCATTTTTGAGGAAAAAAGGGTTGAAAAATCGCACAAACAACAGAGCCTCGTCGCCCACACGACACAAAGCCACCATTGCACAAAACAAACACATCCGTGCCCGGAGCCGCCACTCCGGCTTCCCCTGCTCGGCTTCGAGCCGCAACGCCGCACGGACTAGACACCTCGTAGCCCAGGCTACACTAGACGACCATCCGCAGACCACGAACGTCGCGCCAAGAGATCCGGGGCCGCCGCCCCGACATGCCAGCCAGACCGACCATCTGATCGCGCCGACCGAGCAGACGGACTCGCTACCCACGTAGCACGAGCACGCCACCCTTGCCTTGTTAGACCACAGCCACACCCCATGCGCCTGTAGTTGCAAGGCCGTTTGAGGCCGCCGCCTCGACGCACCATCCACCGTCCGGAGCCGCCGCCCCGGCGTCCACCATCCTCGGCCGCAAGGCAACCATGCTTAGTTGATGCAAACCTACCACCCCACAAGTGTCGAGGCCTCCAAAGGCGGCGCCTTCAAGAAGGTAGCGGCATAACTGTCGCCGTCGCCCGCTCACGAGGAGCTCAGGTTTTCACCAGGAGGACACTAGACACCCGCGACAGCAGGAGATGAAGCTCACGAAGACGCCTTCAAGAAGGAGTACGGCTCCCGTGGGCACCGTCGTCATCGGCACCTACTCAGGATAGGTGCAAAGCTTTCGCCCGGCATGCCAACTCCGCCATCGAGCTCGCTTGAAGCTCGGGTTGAAGGAGCGCAGCCACTAGAGCATGTGACCTCACCGCCGACCACCAGACGCCCACACCCGACGCAGCAGCCAAAACCAGCACCACACTCTGCTACAAACAACTGACGGAGCACCAGATCGGGACGGGAGCCGTCAAAGGTCTGGTCCCCAGCCGCCGCTCCGTCGAGGAGCCGCGCCATGGCCCCGCAAGGCCCAGATCGGCCGCCCGCAGCCACCCTGACACCTCCACCGCGCCAGGGATGAGGGATCCCTGGCCGCCAGCGCGCTTGCGCGACAACGCGTAGAACCGACGCAGGGACTCGCGCCACCCCACAAAGCCCATGGCCCGCGCGGCCCAGATCCGGGCCCGCGCCGCCAGGCACTGGAAGAACGCGGCGCGCCCGCACCTACCGACCCCGTCGCCCAGCCTGAAGCCCCCGCCACCACGCCGACGCCCGCCTGAGGCCACGGCGGGCCACAGCCGCCGCATCCCGAGGCTACTCCCCCGGCGCCGGAGTGAAGTCGCCCGCTCGCTTGAGCGCGACCGCGACCAGACGCTCGCTTGAGCGCCACCGGCAGCAACCGCACTCGACGGGCGGGGAACAGCAGGAGGCGGCCGAGGGCGCGACGCCACGGCGAGAGGCGCAGGACGGCGACGACCTCCGGGGTCCGGCGCGACGTCTTCCCTCCGAGGCGGCCGCGCGAGATCCCGAGAGGCATAGAACCTCGCCGCCCCCTTCATCGGCGGCGGACGGCTTCGCCGCCGGCTGCCTCGGGAGACGACGAGGGAGAGGGCCGGGGTCTAGGTGGCGGTGGCGGGAGGGCTAGGTTTTGGCTCCCCTGTCGCCTGGAGGAGGCGACCGAGGGGAGCGAGGGAGTTCTAAGCTCGAAGTTGGTGCCCCTCTGCACCGCACGGCCCTCCCATGGACCCTGTCGTGAATGCGCCCTAGCCCCGCCCACCCCTCTCCTGGAGCTGGCCCATGTGGAGTACCCCGCGCCCGAGCCGGCATCCCACGCACAACACGTGGAGGCACCCTTAAGATCTCACGATGGCGCCCCTGGCCTCGCGCTAGTCTCCCCCGCATCGTCCTGCGCTGGCCTCCGTCACCTTGCATGGGCGTACTTGTGTGGCCTTAGCTCTGACTCTTTTCGGAAATTCGCAACTAGGGTGAGACGCCAGAGATTGGCAAAGTTTTGGCTAGAATCAGAGCGACGTGGTAGAATTTTGCCGGATTGCGGCGCCGGTCCAGTGACTGTCGTGTGGAAACTTCCCTCCCGCCAATGGTTTTTCGCGTGTATGAGGTGCTGTAAAATTTGCCCTAGAAACTAGCAATCTGAAGTTATCGGATGTCGATTCATGGTGCCTTAATTTAAAAAAAGATTTTGCTAGTTTACGGGATTTAGTTTGGACTTTGTTTGAAAAATCCATACGATATTAGTTATTTTACAATTTTGACACTTTTAAAGGGTCATAGTTGCTCTAGTGTGATCGGCCAAGCGAACATAAAAATGGTTCACGTCCACAAATAACTAAATACATAACCATCCATGCATGCACTTTCGCAATGAATAGACACTTTACTTAATTTTAACAAAATCAAGCACGAACTAATGCATTAGTTAATGGGCCGTGCTGATAATCCTCCGGAGGTTTATTCCTCCCGAACCTCCGCCTCCTCCTGGTGACACGTGTCCTCCAGGACCATCACCCCATGTGCATCTATTTTCATTACACACAGGAAAAAGAGAGAAAAAAAGAGAAACAAATCTCCACACGCCATGCGCACCGGCGCGCCTACCGGCCGCACCTTCCACCCGACGGATGAAGGAAGTCCGGTGAGGGACCTCGCCGACAAAGCGTGGACTCCGGTGGCGCGGGAAGTGCCGCTGCACCTCCTGTAGCATCGGCGCCTTGCAGCACCGCCGGCTGCTCCCGACGGCGAACATGCAGCACCGCCGGCGGCGCTGATGTCGTCAGGCCTGCATCACCGCGACGATGCTCCACGGCGGCCTTGCAGCATAGCGATGACGGTCGCCGCTTTATAGCTCCGGCAGTACACCTTTGCAGCAACGGCGGCGCACCATTGAAGCTCCAGCGGCGCGCCTTTGAAGCTCCGGCAGTACACCTTTGAAGCTACGGCAGCGCACCATTGAATCATCGCCGGTTCCTAGTAGCACCATCGCATGTCAAAGGTAGCATCGCCGCACAACGATTGTATCAGTGCCCCCACCGGATGGCAGCTCCACAGGCCATGGCTGGTAGCACCGCCGGACATGGGTGGTAGCGCCGCCGCAGCGCACTAGCAGCAACGACACACGTTGTATGTAGCTCTGTCGGTCGATGTTTGTAGCACAAGCGATCGACATTGGCAGCACCGCCGGCCGCCCATTGCAGCTCTAGGGGCCGGCCGCTTGCAGCTCCGGTGGCTGCCCTTTGCAGCGCCGCGACGCACTGCAGCAGCGACGCCTCCGCCCATGGGAGCAGGTCCGATCACCCCTTGGAGCATCGACGGGCAAGCGTGGGAGCAGGTCCGGCCACCCCTTGGAGCATCGACGGGCAAGCGTGGGAGCAGGTCCGGCCACCCCTTGGAGCATCGATGGGCAGGCGTGGGAGCAGGTGCGGCCGCCCATGGGAGCAGCGCCTTAGACCAGCACTCGTCAGCCACTTGCAGAATCCGGCGGCGCACGACCACTCTGCATGCCCTGCACGCCCCCAAACTTAATGGAGCTTGCCGGTTTTCAGCAACAGTTCCGGGTCGCCGGAGGTAGGAGAGAGAGAAACCTCGCCGGACCTGCTCGAGATCGGCGGCAGAGGGAGCTTGAGGCCGGCGGCAGGGCGAGCTCGAGGGTAGCGGCGGCGCGAGCTCGTTCTATGGTGGCGACTGGCGAGGGACATCGGTAGAGCTGTGTGTAGTGGACCTCTGTCTCGATTGGGGATGATGAACCGCTTGGGAAGGTGGAAGGAGGAGCGTGTGGTACTGGGAGAGACGCGTGGAGAGATAAGGTATGGAAGGAACGTCGACGTGGCAAGCTTTTGACCCAGCGATCAATCAGATCGGACGATGCGCGATCCGGAGGATGCGCGAGACGGAGCCTCCGGAGGAACTGAAGCTTTTTCCTTAGTTAATTATTGTTGAAACAGTTAGTAGAAGGGCTTGTTTTTGGGGATATTTTATAATTTGCCACACATTACTTAGAACCTCTATAATGTGCCACACATTACTTGGGCTTTTACTATTTGCCACACATTACACCAATTTCTTTATAATTTGCCCTATTCCTCCTTTTACAGATCTTTTAACTTTTTTTACTCCAGAATACGTTGTGTAATACCATACATGTACCCATATGGCTGAGACTAACGTGGCTGGAATGAATCCATCAACCAAACAGATCAAATCCCCACACAGTCAACCACTGCGCTGCCCGCTGCTATTCCCCACTCCTCCTAGCTAGTGACCACGGGCCTGAGAGCATCTCCACTCGTTCCCCCGATGAGGCCCCCGGCGAGTGTTTTTTCCATCCGGATGGCGTAATTCGGCCTAGTCGCGCCCCCGGTTCCTCGTTTTCGTCCGGATTTGGGCCTAAATCCATCCGGCGATCCCACGCCAACCCCGGCCCCCCGGGGAGCGCTCGGGGACTCCGGACGAAACGAAAGCGCGCGTGGCCCCAACTTGTCGGCGACAATGGCCTCCGATCTACGGCAAAACCCTCGTCTTCCCGATCTACGGCAAAACCCTCGTCTTCCCGATCTACGGCAATACCCTCGTCGAACGAAAGCTTTGAACTCTCAAGTGGTGCAACATAGATAGATTATATATATATTTCGAATATAATTCGAATAAACATAAAAATTACATATAAAAACTTTAAAACTAAACTACTTCTTCTTCTTCTTAGAAGGCCCCGCCTCATCGTCGTCGCGGCGACGCTTCCGGCTCGTCACCTCCTCGTCGGAGGAAGTTGAGTCCTCGTCGTCGTCCTCATCGACCTCTTCGTCCTCCTCTTCCTCGCTCCTCCTCCCCGCTCCTCGCTCCTCCTCCTCTTCCTCGGCCTCTTCCTCGGCTCGCTCCTCGGCCTCGCTCCACGGCCTCTTCGTCCTCCTCCTCGTCGTCCCACTCGTCCTCGCCGGCCGGCGGGGGGAATCGTCGCTGCCGGACGATGCGGCTAGATCCCACCAATGGCGCCATCCAGGCGGCTTCCCTCGCTCGTCGGTGTCCGATGGCCAAGAGATATCGCTCATGGTTGACGGAGGATGGTGACGAGAGAACAGATGAATGGCGTCGCCCGTCGAAAACCGTATATGTAGGTCTCTCGACGAAAGAGAGCGCCGGTTGCTCTTCCGCCGAGTTCGTGCTCCATTACGGCGGTTCTCGCATCGAGGCCACTTCGACCGTTCCCGACGAGTCGTTTCGGCTCTCCAGTCCACTTCGCGACGGTTCAATGCGTCGAGGGAACTCCGACGATTGCCCTTCCCGGTGACTGCGCCGTCGCTATGCACGCGGTGGGTGCGCGTCCATGGGCTCGCGGCTGGAAAAATGGGCCTCCCAGGCCAAAAACTACATCCATCCGGCGCTAAATTTCCCCGGATTTGGGCGTGGGGAGCCCAAACGAGTGGGGATGCTCTGAGCACTCTCCGACGAGGGAGCGCGCCACGGCGGAAAGGTCCGCGCCGGCCGGCCGCCATGCCCAGGCTCGTCCTGTAGCCGGTCGAGCCACGGCGAGCCAGCCCATGGCAGGGGAGGTAGCGGAGCTCATCGACGCGCGGTCGTTGGGGCGGAGGGGACACGTAGATGGAGCCACGGTGGCGCTCGGCGGCCGCTGCGGCTGACGTGACGGGGAAGAGCCGGCGTTCGCCTTCCTGGAGGTGCGTTTGCCGGCGTCCACCCGGAGCCTCTACCGGTGACACCTCCAAAGCTGATGTCCGCGGCGACATCTCCGAGCTCCTGCCGCCGGCAACCTCTTCGATATGCTGCTCTCAGCCACCTCCCCAACCATTTATTTCCGGTAAGCTCTCTCTTCTTTCCCTCCATCTATAATTGCTGAAGTTTGTACATTTTTGCTGTTGAACTGAATGTGTGCATATATACATATGGAAAGCACGCATGTATGCATAGACACCGTTTGAATCCATCCATCTGAACTGAAAATCGTTGTGTGCAAGTACTTGTATATGAAATAGATGTGCTACCTTTTATTTTGACTTCGCCTACTGCTTCTTGTAATGCTCATAATTCGGGGAACTCGTGATGCTTGGCTGCCTGGAAGGAGGCAGGAAGCAACTAGAGGGTTAAGCAACGCTAAAACAGTTGCAAAGGAAAGGTACTTAGTAGTGGGCTTTATCTTGCATGATTACATGGTAGAAGGAAGAAAAGGAAGGCGCCATGATTCTTGCTCAAGTTCTCATGTTGTATCTGTATCACAAATAATCGTCTTCTTCTGAACAACGATCTCTTTCAGCTCCCCAAGCATATGTTTCATTGTATCAACGAACTGTAGGCAGTTTAGCAGTCCTATTCTATCAACAAACTGATGTCATTCTTTTTAGTGACAGCATGCTTCTGTACATGTGTTGAATCTACATATGCATTTACGATGAACCAGCCAGGTGCTATGACAGCACGTGGTGCTATGTTCTGTACAAGTAGTGTTTTAAACATTGCATACAAATTTAATTGTATGGCATACTTCTTATTTTGTTGTATAGGCGTTGAATCTGAATCGGAGGCATATCCATATGCATACAGATTTAATAGCATCCATCCATATATCACAAAATCTGCTGGATTACATGGAGTTGACATCATTCATCACACAATAAAATCATTAAACAGTAAACATCTATCTTAAAATTGAAAAACAGTCTCGACACAATAAAATCACTATTTCCTCCTCCTTGGAGTTAATTTTTTCTTGCAAGCATTTGAACTTGAAGGCACATCAAAAGTAGGTCTCGCTGGAGATTTAATAGGTGTCACAGGTGGCGGTGATGCACCATCTCCAGCCAAGGCCATAGCTAGTCTCCTACAATTAAACATCAGGTTAGAGAATTGCTTTTTCTCATGGTTTTGCGCATATGAAAGCAATCAGAAACGTTACCTCCGTGTAATAACCCCAGGGCTGTCATGAAGGCTAGGAGGCAGTGTGATTGTGTCTCTTTTCGGTGTCCCAACAACAGATGAAAATAGCTCTTGCTCAAGCACCTCTCTAGGTAGTTGATCGTCACCTTCATGAACTTTTTTCGCCCTTTTCTTTCTGTTTCAGTACACAACATAATAGAAATAAGAGACTACTACAGATGTGATACTAATACAACAATAGAAATGTTACCTTTCTCTAGGTTCATTTTCTGGACACTTTGTTTGCCTATGCCCCAACTCTCCACATTTTTTGCATCTGTTTTTGGTGCCAAATCTCTTTTTCTCTTTTGGCTTCCCTTTGACTCCATTTTCTTGTGCCTTCTGTTCACCACCTTCCTCCTGCTCCTTTCCTTTGTCATGTAGATTTTTCTTCCCTTTACTGCTACTACCACCATCTTCAAGTTCTCTGGTCCTATTATTTATTTGTTGAATGATAGCAGGTAGTATATTTCCAGTGAGAATTTTCCCAACCTCTCTCCGCCTATGAAAAAGCTTCATGATTTTCTCTCTTAGTGAGTCAGCTAGCTCATCTGGAGGAAGGTCCTTCATTCCTCTAATCCAGCTATTGAAGCTCTCGGCTAGATTATTATGAATGTAATCACATTTTATTTCGGTGTTGAAGTCACATCTCATCCACTTCAAGTTATGATAAGTACTCAAGTAGGTAGCTACCTCAGGTTTAGCTTCAAATACCTTGGCCATATGGTAGTTAAATGTTTCTACGCGATAAGCCTTGGCTGCTGGCCACATCCGACCAAAAACGTCTCCATGAAACTTTTTTTTGAAGTTCTCCATTAGATGCCTAAAGCATTCCCTTTGCTCAGCTTGAGGAAAAACTTTTTTAACTGCATTCTCTAACCCTTTGCATGCATCTGTACATATAGCTAGATTTTGAAGATGTCCTATTGCCCTATGCAATTGTTGCATAAACCAAGTCCAATTATCCTCCGTCTCTGAAGCAAAGAATCCAAATGCCAAAGGAAACATCCAGTTATGTCCATCTAGTGCTGTACATGCTGCTAACTGACCATTCCACTTTCCGTTCATGAAGGTGGAGTCTATACTAACATATGGTCTACAACCATTCAAAAATCCGTCAATGCTTGGCTTGAGTGCCATAAAAAATCTGCAGAAATACACTTTATCTCCTTCACTCTTCACATCAACCTCTACAATGCTACCCGGAGATCTCTTCTCAATCTCAGCTTTGAAGTTCCAAAGATTCTTAAAGCTCTCTCCCCATGTACCATATAATTTATCCATGGCCTTTTCTTTGGCCCTCCAAACAGTCTGATACCCAGTAGTAACTTTGTACTCGTCTTTTAACCTTTTTTGGAGATCAGTAGCACCTATATTTGGTTCAGTCCGAAGTATGCCAATTGACTTTTCTACCACCCATGCTTGATCTGCCATGCTTGAGACCACTTCAGCCGTTGATGAACAATTATGAGGCTTTACTATTTTGTTAACCTGTTGGAAAACAAAATATAATCTGTTAGTTGCGTGTAACTTTATAAAATAGTTGCAACATACAACATCAAAGGATGATGCTAGATGAGTTATTACTCTGACTGTTTTTCCATCTTCTGTTGTCCTAGCCGTTATTCTCCAACGACATATATTTCCTTTACAATGACCTATAAATCGAGTAGTGTCACTATCTTGTATTTGAATGTCAAACTTGCCTCTAATAGCAAATGTTCTCAAGAGCATCCTAAACTCTTGCATTGAAGTAAACAAGGAACCTTCCTCTATCACAGGATGTTCTTTGTCATACCAAAAGTGTTTCTCTTCAGACATATGGTCAGGCACAGGGAGAGCTGCATCAGCAAGTAAATGCTGGTCAATATCATCCATACTAGCATTGATGTTTGCAATGGAGGCTTCGATAGCTGCTCCAGCTATAGCTTGTCGATGCCCGGATTTATCATCAATTCCAAGTATCAAGCACAAGTTCTCTTCTGCTAGAGGAACTTCAATTTCATTTTCATTTGCAGGTGCTATCTCAATTTGAGACCAATCAATGACTCTATCAACTAAACTACTTCCATCATTGGATTGGGCAATATTCAGAGTAGACAAGTTGGTAGTATCTGTCGTCGATGCCCTAGTCGAAAACAAAATAGCAATTTATTAGTTTGTGAGGAAACATAAGTGAGCATTGAATGTAATATTTGATATAAATGACATATTTGTCGAAAACAAAATAGCAGTTTATTTGTTTGTGATGAAACATAAGTCAACATTATGGTACTGATACTGACATCTAATATGCACACACAGGAACACAGGACAATATGGTGTGGGATCTCGCATGATGTAGTGCAGAAACAACAGCAAGATGGGGATCCCGGCAAGATGATGAGATTCATATTAGTCAGTTATCTACCACAGATCGTGGCTGCTACTCAAGAGAAATATGGCAAATAAAGATGGGAAGGAGGGAAGTTCGGGAGAGCAGTTGTACATGGATCGTGGCTGCCCTTCATAGTCTCCGATCATGGTTGCGCCACCCATTTTCCGGCCGCTGCCGTCGGCGGTGATCTCGCCTAGCCCGCCCAGCTTGTTTGTTTCTTGGATCCTGTTTCTCTGCCAGGAACGAAGATTCCCACGAGTCCCCTGTTTTGCTGATTTGGTTGACTCGATCGACTAGGGATCTACTATGTTTGGTTGAGAGTTCCAGCCATAGGGGTACAGTACGGTATTACTCAATGTATTTTGGGGTCAAAAAAAATTAAAAGATCTGTAAAGGAAGGAATAGGGCAAATTATAAAGAAATTGGTGTAATGTGTGGCAAATAGTAAAACACAAAGTAATGTGTGGCATATTATAGAGGTTTAAAGTAATGTGTGGCAAATTATAAAATATCCCTTGTTTTTGTTATCCAATGCTTTCCTATCCAGACGACCGAGTCGTTACCATTTTACCGAACCGAGCCGGAACAAAACAATAGTTAAACCATGCCGTGGAGGTGGACACCGGCACCGGCTAGCTACAGAACAAGCTTGCTTTCCGGAAGCGCTCGTACTATACTGCACCTTCGTGGCTGCACGGACTCCAAATCCCAGGTACATAAATGGTAAACTCAAGCCCAACCTTTCCAACGGTACCGTCTCCCATTTCCACCAACAAATATGTTTTTCTTTTATCTTCTTATTACCTTTTCATCCCATTGTAATTTGTGTTGTAACAACTATTCCTCCAATATGAGAACCAGCATGTGGTTTGATGTGGTTCAATGGTTAGGAGCACAATATCACCCAGCTCACTATGGGTCAAGCCCCAAGTTGACACTTTGGTGTCACATAAAAGTCCGAATATTTATCAGTGGTTGACGGTGTTTCTATCACCCAACTCACTATGGGTCAAATCCCAAGTTGATACTTTGGTGTCACGTCAAAGACCGAATAGTTTTCAGTAGTTGACGGTGTTTCTATCTATAACGAGGTGCATGTGATGACTTTATTAACCTCAAGATCCGTCGGATCAGTTTTCTTCGACTCGGTCTCTCGGAGATGCTTATAGGATGGGTTGTACGTGTATACGTTCTTAGGGATGAATATATGTACATATCTGTGAGAGCCTGATTCTGTAATGTGTTTTGCAAAAAGAAAATACAATATGAAGCATTTCGGTAGGAATAGAAAAAGGTCATTCCTACATTCTACTCCCTCCGACCCTCCATTTTTAATATATAAGGCCACCATACATTTTGATGTAAAACTTTAATTAATATTTAGGAAGTTCGCCGTTGCGGCACGCCGCGTCCTTGGCTGTTAGTTTGTTGGTTATTTATTGTAGAAGTACTACAATATCTGAGTTACTGAATTGCTCCATAGTTCGGTTTTATAGAAGTGTTGGTGTGGAAGCACTATTCAAGAAACGTAAAAGTGATACTGTAGCATCATAGTTCAGCTTTTTTCAAGCGCCCATAGGTAATCTCGAGCGATGAAAATTATGGTAGTATGTATGAAAAAACACCGGATGATAGTAGGGCGATGGAAAAAAAAGAGGGTAGTATGCCAGTAGCACGACAATGTAGTTGCAGTGGACGGAACAAGGAAAACTCGCGTCGACTAAAAGATCTGACGGATAACGGAGAAAGTCCTTTTCGAGAGATATCATAAAGAATGCAGTACTATTTTTCAGCACTAAAAGGGGTGTCGGATGGTAGAGTATCTTTACTTTCGGAGTTGCTATAGAAGAAAAGGCGACAAATGTTTGATTTTTTTGGAATTGCCGCCGAAGAATTATGCACCAATGAAGAATTACTGGTGCGTAACAACTGCCTGGACCTACGGTTTAGGTTGCTTGTAAAATTTACCACGCTTGTGCGCCGTTGAGAAATTACCGTCGCAAAAATATGCGCCTGATATAATTACTATTAGGTAGATAGAGGCCTTTTTTTTATAGTAGACATCAACAAATTACTATTGACATTCAAGATTTTTATAGAAAATTTCCTTTGGGGGAAATACAGGTAGTTAATTAGCACGATGAAATTGGAATTATGGCTGGAAAATTATGCTCCAGTGAAAATTACAAACAGGTAATTAAATTACTGTTGAATTTTTCTACCGCGAAAATTTCCTACTGAAAAATTTAAAAAGCTATTATCAAAAATAAAATAAATAGTCAAAAGAATGTAGACTGGAGCACTGTGTTCACATGCACTTTTCATGAAAAGTGCTCTCATCATTGAGGAGCGAGAAAACCCATGTGGCATTTATATATACTCCTTCCGGTTCCAAATGATTATAAAAAAATGAATGTATCTCCACAATAAAAATATGTATACATCTTTTTTACCTAATTATTTTAAATTAAAGGGAGTAGTATAATTTGATTAACATAATAGTATGAGTTATATGTCTCCAAAAGTATACTATTAGATTCATATGTAAACAATATTTTCAGCGATATAGTTTTCGTGTTATATAACTTATTTTTTACCGGTCAAATTGTTAGTTAAAGTTTTAGCTCGGAATAGTTAGTGGATTTGCATCTAAAAATAAAGAGAGTAGAAAGAATAAATCGTAACTAGAGAAAAATAGTATTAAAAGATGAGTGAGTAAATTTATTTTTTATCGATCAAATTGTTAGTTAAAATTTTAGAGTATCCATCTCATCGCCTCACCCTGTGGCTCCTCTTTCCACTCATTTGAAATGACGTGCCATGTTTAAGCACGGACACTCCAATTTGTGCAAAGTGACATAACAATCATCCCACAACGAGTATTTTTCGGAAATCATTCCACAACGAATTAAAAGGGAGAGAATAGTGCTAGCATGGTGGTACGTTGAGCAAATTGCAAAAAACCACAGCTGTTCAATGCTAAACATTAGAAAGCACTGGCTTGTAAAAAATTTCACAAGCTACCACTAGTATTTATTAATTAATTATTTTTCGGAAAACACGAATTCTTTGTAAACACAGTTGACACTATTTCTACCCAGCAGGACCTGCTGTAAGTGATGATGTGGCATAAAATCTCCACAATGATTGACTGAAGTGTTAAAAGAGATGTCGGGGCCCACCAGTGGACGTGGGAGCCACACATCATCTTTATCTTCATCCTATGATCTCCTCTTGGTTCCCTTCCCTCCATTGTCAACCTTAACTCGTGCTCTTACCTTATGCCGTGTAGGACTCCCATGCACATGTGCCACACCAATTGAAGAGATGGATGCGAAAGAAAGGTCGGCGTGCTCCGTGTGTGGCAAGGAGTTCGCGTCCTATCATATTCTCAGGGGGCACAAGTCCAGTCACCGCATGATGCTTCCTCCGCAAGCAGTCGTCATTACAAGAAATATGTTAACTTGTGAGCTTTTCTTAGTGATCATGGGTTAAATCGTCGTAAATCTATGATGATTTTGCACCAGGTGGTTGTTGCCTGCCAAAACCCACCGGCGAGCAGCGACGAGCAACACGGAGAGCCGGGAGGCTCCCAGGACTGCTGGTGGGCCCTGGTCCCTCGGGCAACGGCCCGCAATGCTCCGGCACACGTCCTGGCGGTTGCAAGGGCGTGTCACCCGACCTATACCCGGTCGGGAAGGTGTTGGATTGCTTCGATTAGCTTCCTGCATGGTAGACACGTAAACATTAAATACGAGCCCGATCGGCTCTCAGGTTGCCCTGTGAATCGGCTCAAAGAGCCGATTGCCTCATGGTTCACGTTGGATTTACGATGACATGGGGATCCTGCTTGATCAAAACAAAGTTAAATCAATCTACGACAGTTTAGGGTTTTCACCGCATAATCGGAACATCCCACGCGTAGTTGAGTCTAGCAGATACGTAAGATGATGGAAAACTAGTCCTAAAAGAGGCCTAAAAACCAACATGAAGTCAATTCCCGGAACAATCCCTTCTAGGACTAGCAAATCATGCCTCACGCGCTACCAGATCGTTCAACCCGTTTGCAAGGCCTAATCATGCGGATATCAAACCAATCCTTGAAGAACAAGGAACAACTATAACAGATCAGATCTACTAAATAAAGAAGAAGCAAGGTGCTGCCCTTACACCTAAGATTAGGTGTAAAGGCAGCTAGATATCGAGGGGTCGCATAGCTAAGCAAACGTATTCAGAGAAATATCGATGCAAGCCCCAAAACATCTATGATAAGGGTGTTACTCGCCATCAACAAGGCTTCAGTACGAACAACACCAGGTAACGAATAAACCGATACTGCCTAGATCGCAAGATGCGATTTAGTCAGCATGATGCTTACCCGGAAGAAACCCTCGAAACAAGGGGTGGCGATGCGCCTAGATTGTGTTTGTTGTGAACGTGGTCGTCCTCCTTTCTCAATAACCCTAGGTACATATTTATAGTCCGTGGACTTTCTAATTCGGGAATAAACCTAACCGTGTACGAGCTAAACTCTATCTCTTAATTCTAAACTAAGATGCGATCTACCATAATGTACAGATACACGGGCAATCCAGCCCAAATTCTCGCACAAGGCCGATTCAGAGACACTTCATGTAAATATCCTCCAAGCCAATCTCAATTACGGTCCATCTTCTGATTTGGCCAAAATCTGGTGATAACAGTGGTTCGTAAGTCATCGGGGAGGGTTGAAATCCTCCATAACTACGACGATTGGTGTTAAAAATGTTGTTATTCTGTTGCGCAAAATCATCATAAAATTATGAACATGATTTTCGATCTTAGTTCTTGTCCACCAATTTAGATCGTCATAACATTTAATAAGATTATACTTTCAGCTACAACGTTGTGATTGGGCGGACACCTGAGCAATTTGCCTATGTGTCATCTTGACATGGCCATTTGGATACCTATGTGTCATGTTGACGTGGCCTAGGGCTTTCACTAGGTGACTTGCACGTGGGGCCCTAGATCTCATATTCTAGACCCACATGTCAATCTGATATTTTGAATCTCATATTCTAGGCCCACATGTCAATCTAATATTTTGCTAGTCACTTACCTGTAGGGTCTACATGTCTTTTTTTTTCGCCTATATGGTCTACATGACAATATGATATTTCTATCAAATGATTGCGCTGTTATAATCCCTGGGTGAATCAGGTATTGTATATCTTCAGTGACGGGTCGGGCCGCAAGAGCTTGGTTCTAATCTACAGGTGACGTGTGGGACCGCTGCAGCGAGAAGAACTGGACACAGCGCAAATAGCGCAAAAATAGACCGCCCCGGCCCCCGGGGGATCGAACCAGCGCCGTCCGACCGGAGGACAACGAGCGACCATCAGAACTACAGCGCAAAATTCCACCCCGAGTAGTGGCTGTCTGGCCGACCCGACGCCGACTCGTGCGCGCACCGTAGGCGCCATGGTCTCCCTCCCCGAGACGATCGGAGTTTTCGACGCCGCGGTCGGCTCGACGCCGGCCTACGCCAGGGAGATGCTCGCCGGCGGCGTCGCGGGCGTGGTGGCCAAGACGGCCGTGGCCCCGCTGGGCCGCGTGAAGCTCCTCCGCCGCATCGGCGCCGCGCCCGGGGCGGGGGCCGAGGGCGCGGTCCGGACGCTCGTCGGGATCTACCGCCGAGAGGGTTTCGCGGGGCTGTACCGCGGCAACGGCGCCAACGCCCTGCGCGTGTTCCCGTCCAAGGCGCTCCACTTCGCCGCCTACGAGCGGTACAGGGGCTGGCTCGGAGGCGGCGACGGCGGTGGCGGGGCTCTCGTGGACCTCCTCGCCGGCTCGGCCGCCGGCGGCACCGCGCTGCTCGCGACGTACCCGCTCGACCTCGCCCGCGCGCGCCTCGCCTGCGGCGGCGACGGCGCCTGCACGAGCGTGCGCGGCGTCCTCCGTGCCGCGTACGCGGAGGGCGGGCTGTACCGCGGCGTGTGCCCGGCGCTGGCGCGCGCGCTGCCCAAGTCGGGGATCAAGTTCTGGGCCTACGAGTCGCTGAAGCGGCGGCTCCCGGAGGGCTGGGACGGGCGCCCGGAGGCGCAGATGGCGTGCGGGGTGGCCGCGGCGCAGCTGGCCAGCACGGCCACGTACCCGCTGGCCGTGGTGCGGCGGCGGATGCAGCTCGGGCTATGCGCCGGCGGCGGCGTGCTGCAGGGCGTCCGCACCATCGCGCGGGAGGAAGGCGTGCGGCGGCTGTACGCCGGGCTGGGGATCGCGTACGTCAAAGCGGTGCCGTCGGCGGCCATCGGGCTGGTGGCGTACGACCAGATGAAGGCTCTCATGAAGCTGCCGGTGCCGAGTACGTAGTGTGCCGATGGATGCACGACATCCCCATGACGGCGTAGCTAGAATTGTTCTACAGTTTTTTTTTTTTTTTTTTGCAAATTAGAGTTTGTGTAGATGTTACCGGGTATAGATGTTAGGAAGTTTAAGCATTGTTGAGCCCAAACTATACCTACAACCAAAAAGTTGGTGTATTTCTGGATGGTTGCCAATTTTTTGGCATGCAATACTCCACTAGTTCATTTTTCTACCCAAGGTTGGCCAATTCATGTGCAACTACAGTAGGTGCAAGAAACATGAACCAAATTTTTGGCTAGCCAAATGTTTGGTAGGGCAACACTAGGCAAAACCAAACACACCTTTAGTATTGGGATTGTCTGTTTGGCACTTGACTGAATTTGAATTCGCCACCGGTCAATCTTTTTCTGGTCATAACTTAGAATTAGTGAAAAGGAGGGCCTTAAATTACTTATTCTAGATCATTTAAAAGCTATTGTGACTTGTTCGACCCAAGCTGAAGTTGAAATATGTCGACTGAGAAATGCTTGAAGTACTGCAATTGTAATAGGTATCAAATAACAATTGTGTTGCGGGCCATGTCGAAATTCATAAAGTCATTCCCACAAAAGCAAACAAAAGAAACAATAATTGCGTGACTGAAATTGAAAAATTGTACATTTTGTCCAACGGATGACACCATGTCAACCCTAACATATAATTGCATGAGTGCAATAGGAAATTAGTAAACCCGGCCCTCTATATTTCCCATCCCCACATTTCGGTGAAAAATTGTACATTTTGTCCAACGGATGACACCACGTCAACCCTAACATATACCCCCCCCCCTCGTTTCACCATCTCCTAAGGCCTTCAAAATTTCTCGCCTATCTTCATGCCACCATTATTGGTCCAAACTCAAACCCTGAGTTCAATCAAATATCACCGGAATGATTTTCGTATCCAAAGATGGGGGACGAAATACAACCACTAGGAGGATATTGAGAGATCGTCATCTTTGGAGAAAAAACTATGCCGACAAGGAAGACATCCCAGGTACTACTAGATGTTCATCAAACATGTTTTTTCTTCTGTTCTTCGCTTTTCGATTTCATTGTCATTTTTAGCCGCAATAACAAAGTTTTTCTAGAGGAGAAAAGGTGTATCATTATTGGCAAAACATGATACTAATTCTTACAATCCTCACTAAGGCAGTCAACTATCCAGAACTTGAGAAATCCAAACTCACTATGATTAAATTAGTACGTCGAGCTAGTTGAGAACTTGAGATAAATCGTGCTCTAACACTCTGTTCACCCGGACTATCTTTTACCTCCTGGCATACACTGGATCACATCACCACATCAGAACCTTGGCTTCTTGCTTGCAGGGCTGCCGTGAAGTTTATACCGTACATAATTCACGTTGCTGCCTCACACCATCTTTCAGAAACATCGTGTTTTCTTTAACCAGACAAGGAACTAACCCAAAGAAAAATATGCTCAAAATCAAGAATTGGAAAAGTGACATCTCAGGTGTTTGAAACTAGATCAGATATCTCAAAATGGGAAGAAATATAGTCGATTACAGTTTTCCGAACCAAAACTTGCACAACCAATCTGGCAAGACTTCCACAGATGGCAAACAGTCATGTGTGATAATGTTTGGCCATACAGGAATATGCAGCTAGCTGGAACCTGCATTGATACTGATACCACTGTATCACAGCACAGCATACAAATTACAACCAGCCATATATTACAGTGCAGTAAGATGGCATCCAGTGTCCACCTGGCAACTGAGCAGTAACAAGGTGGGATCATTCTAACTCCAGCTGCCATCTTGAAGCAAATCATTCACGGCAGGAGGAGCCGAATAAAAGTGAAACCAAATATGCCAACATGAGAAAATCATGTGATGCTATTCAAGTGACAAAAACAGGGAAAACCAACACACATACAGGCAGCGACACTGCATGTTCAAAACTTTCCTAATAACTATGATTGTTTGTACAATGGTGTATGAGGAGCTCGACATTGTATGAAGTATAACAGATGTTGTATAGCAGACACCAAAAATGTTTGGTGGCATTGAGCTGTTGACAGCAGTATAAAGAAACTACTCAGTTTGGTAGCAAGATGAATCGGCGAGAAGGTTGGTGTACGAAGGTATTATATCCGCCCACCGTCCACCCCCTCTCGTTTGAAAATTTTCTAAGGCGCCAGTTAAGCTGTGCATTCTTGGCGAAGAATCTCGTCACGGTCATTTGCAGTGATCACTGCATGTGGAAGAAGTAAAACATGTTAGAGATGTGTTTGATTTTTAGAAAGAAAAAAAAGGAGTAGCAAAAAATCAATGTTATTGCAGGGCCCTCTACAAAATACTGTGATTAAACTGTTAACTGGCTTTTGCATGAGCATGCCTGTTTTACTATCAGGTTGTGGTACTGAGTTCTAAAATCAACAACAATGTCCACTGACCACTGCCGTGCTAACCTGTGGGACAAGCCTTGGTGACCGTCTGGGCACTGTAGTAGACCTGGTCTGCCTAGGCACTGTAGAAGACCTGGTTTGCCTAGGCACTGTAGAAGACCTGGTCCGCCTAGCAGCAGCACTTCTTAAGCTAAATAGTATATTTCTCGTACGCACGCTCGGTAACCCCTCAGAAGCTTGACTATTAGCTGCCCTGCAAAATAGTAAGAGCTATGTAAGTACACGACTAGCAAAACAAAGATGTTAACAATGTTTACACAGAACATACTCTGCGCCATGCTTTGAGGCCAGGGGAGTAATAGCATCGTCCTGCGCAAGAGGATAAAATAGAATACATCAACCAAGGAAGAAATCAAGCAATGAACCACAATCCAGCACACAGGCACACAGAGATAATTAACATCTTATACAGAAAATAATCATAGATGTACATAGTCAGTGCAAGACAATGTAATAAACAGAGATAAATGACCAAGCATTATAGGATTTTTTATTTCATTTCACTAGTCTCTGTATAAAAAAAGAAAACACTAGATTTGAAAAAGTTCGCTTAACATGTTCCTGGTTTTCCCAATAAAAGTGATGAAGTGCTGCAAGTTTCGTCAAGCCATGGTACATTAAGGCACTGGCAGTGAATACCAAAAATGCCAGTTAAGGAGGTTTGCCGAATATCAGTTAGCAAATAGGTAGGTTTGTAGTTGCAGAGCTAAGATTCAGCCCTGTAGAGTTGGCAATAGTTAGATCAGAATAATACAGGTAAGCTTTTCTTCTTTCTTCCCCTTTTACTACGAAGTACAAACAAGTAAAAGTAAGTCAGCCGTGCATCTACTAGCTCAGCGAGAGTTGACACAATTGACCAGTTGAAACCCTTCCATGGATGACTACATATAGAAGACACCATCTTGAAAGGGAAGTAAGAGCAAAACAGCCAGCTCAATTAAACAGATGAATAGGAATTTTATGCAGGTCACCTGTAGGACTTATATGATTTAACAACACCTCAAATGAGTGCTTACTTGGCCACATAGACAACCCAAGAAAAACTCAGGAAAGAAGAATACTCTTGGCTACAAGAATGGTTCCTTTCTGGTAATATCAGAAGTTCATTAAGTTTCATTCTGGCTAGTAAGTTTCTTTCATGAACTTTGAAAGGAATGTATGATTGGGAACAACTTGCCTCGGTACTAAACAAGGGAGGCACATGATGATCCTGGAAGATTAAGGTGTTACAAGAGCCCTCTAAGTGGGTTCATGAAAGATTAAGGTGTTACAAGTGGCCACGAGGCATACGATGGATATGATGGTGCTTTTACATTTGACCACTACTACGAGGAATTTGACAAGGTTTTTGTCAAACATAAATCTCCATGCCATGATAAAATTTATACACAGTATCTCAAAGTTGAGAACCATCTTCAAGATCGGAGGGGAATAGGCAAAGGTTGATACGACCTTTACTCTAAAAAATGAACAGAGTGTTTAGAGTTCTTTTATAGCCCAGAGAAAACTGGTGCAGGGAAACCGCAATATGTATTGGCTTCTTGATTCCATGTTGGTCATCCTCATGGTGGGGATGCAACCCAACATGCTGAGTCACAAGGCCCACCATTTCAACTAGAAAATAAACAGTGCATTCTCGAGTTCTGTGGACCAGCCAAAATGATGTGGTAAAAATAGTGTGTAAAGAATTTTAAGTTTAAACGATCTAGCTCAAGAATAGGACACGACAACTCAATGTAGTGCTTGCTTGGCCGGTCACATAGGCAAATTCTGTGTTCTTGGTTTCTTACCAGAGAATTGAAAATTAACGTAAGAGACGGAGAAAAAGGATCCAAGCCAGCATAATAATAATGCATCATCTGCATCCAAAGATCATTAATATGGATTTCCTAGTTTGGCAAGATTTCTTGATGAATATAAACGTTTTGAAGTGTTTTCAAGACAAGACTTTTTGGATTTTTTTTTACCAAGAACACTAGGTGTGGCTCCTACTACAAGATGCTCATGTATATGCTGTGTGGGGTGAGAAAAACCTGAAGGTTCTCATTTTGTAAAATCTGAGCTCGATGAGATCATACATTTTTAAGATTAAACTACTTATTAATTAAATTATCCAATTTCTTGGAGTTTCCAGAAAACCTAGAGTGCAAAATTAACAAACAGACATAAGCTATGATATGTGTAACTAAGAAGCATATCTCAAAGAACATGGGCACCACCAACACATCATGAATATTTGCGTATTTGGTATTAGGGCACAGGTAATAGTTTAGGTAGCATTGAAGTACAACGAAATTACCGAAGCAACAGATGATGGTGCCGGGTCTGCAAGGTTGAAGTTTCCAGCAACGCCACGGTCTGCAGAACTAGCAGCTGACTGGGCATCTGTGGCAGGTAGTCCAGCTACTGTCTGCTTGGCTATTTGATCAATTGACAAAGTGTCACCGTGACTATTATCTTCTTCCATCGGCACTGCTTCAATTGGTACACTTTCCGTTAGGACTTCATTTGTATCACTGTTGCGGGTAAGCTTAACCCCTGAAGTAGCACCTGGCATTTCCTGTTTGTCCACAAATGGCGGAGACGAGTCTTCATCAGAATCGCTTATAACCACAACATCCTGAGTGCAGCCAGTCTTGACACAAACTTTGGTTTTACCAGGACCCAACATGTCTTCTTTAGTTGGCTGTACGGAATCATAGGGCAGGGGTGCATGGCCTCTTCCAGACAATGCTGAGACATCAACAGATTGTTGAGGAAGCATGTTATTACCTAAAGCAGCAGCCATCATATCAAGTGACATGTTGTTCTGAACATCAGATGTTAAGCATGAAGAATGTACCACTGGAACTCCCTCTTGAGATCCAGAAGTTTCACCAAGAGTACCAGGCAGTGTGGATGTAGATGAACTTGAGTTTACAGTTCTATCAGGTGGACAGAACCTAGAGCGAGAGTTCTCACAATCAGTTGAACCTAGTGATGAATTGGTTCGAGCAGCAATGCTCTCAGGTCCCTTGTTTTCTACGTTCATAATGATATTATCCGATGACGAATTTGCGTTCTGATCATTCTTACTCCGAAGACTGCTAATAGAGTTAGAGAGCATCTCAGTTTCAGTGTGACGTATACTTGGAGGGATGCTCACTCCCCCCTTGAAGCTATCAATCCAATCTCCTGGAGTGGAATCAAGATCACAAAATAGATCAATCCCCTCATCTGACATCACAAAAAGATGAAAAGGAGAATTCTTCTTTGCCGGGATATCATTAGACGAGCCACTGCCCTTCTCTATACCACTTCCACCAACTTTCTTATGGCTCCGAGACTCTGACACCACCCCATTAGGGACAGGATGACTTGCTATAAAAGAAATTGTATCATTTACAGGAGCAGCTGACACATGATTTCCAGTTTTAAGCTCTAGAGCTGTTGAGCTAGTTGCAATACCATCAGCAGTTTGAGAATTCACATTATGAGCAATCCCTTGTCCAGAACATGAACTAAAACAGTCTACTTTTCCATTGTTAACAGAAACAGGAGGAAGACTCGTTCTGGTGCCCTGGTTCAAGATACAGAAACAAATGAAGAAATTCATATACAGTGTATACAAACAAAACAGGTGGCAGGCATTACAAGTACACAGATCGCAGAGAAACACTATCTTAGATGTAGAAAGAAAATTAACTAATAAAACTGGTATTAAACAATGTATGCTACAGAACATAGGTTTCAGATAAAAATAATATGGGCCCACATTTTCAGCTCATTAGACAAAACAACCACTACAGCTGCACTGTTGATTGTTGAACTAACAATCCAGTACTTGAATTTAAATTCAACCACACTTTTGGAACAAATCATTTTTTCTATATACGCTTCAAATTTTACAGCTGTTGGCCAATACTACAAAAGAAGTGCCACTGTCACGTTTGGCCTGGTGAATTAGAAAAAAAAAATCCACCTTGATCATTTCAAAGAAAATTGGTAATTTGTAAGAAATTAGTGAAAATCTATTCCATGGGTGAGAGGATTCTCCCTATCCTACATAGGCATTGGCAAACTTGCATGAAATTTCCAAGGATACCAAAATCTGGGATGGCTTACCAAACTATAGGAATTTGGATGGAAATTCATTTCACCCTCATGCATGTCAAGACTAATGTACTATCATGAAGAAATAAATCTATTTATTTCTGAGTAAATGCCAATATCATCTAAGGCACAAAAAAAAAGCTTCAGGTGAAGTAAAGAGGAATGGGAAACAGATGACTCTATGAGTTACACAGGCAAACTATATAGTCTGACTCCAATAGCACATTTTGTTTGGTCATGGAACAGGACGAGCTGATACAGAGGATATGAGTGGTATTTTGGCCAATGAGAATATTTGTAGAACTTGATTAGATTAAAAATTAGTTTACACAGCATATGTCATGAAATACACATGGGCAACAAAATGAAGTTGATTTATAGTAAAGGATCAAATTTCCTAGATTACTGAAAGTTGAAGAGCCTGCATCCAGTACTCAATTACACAATCAAAACTAGGAAGACTAGTTATACTGTATTACAGGGACAAATATCAAGGTTGAATCAGAGAAAATGTTGTACTGTAACAAGATTAAAAAGCACTGGTGACAATTTCTTACACTTGTCAATGCTGCATCCGCTTGTTTCTTAGACACCTTTTGATGCTTCGCATGCGGCCTATCAGCATCATCTCTGTCACTGTACGTGCCTCTTTTGTGGTTATCCTCCCCACCTGCAGTAAATTAGGTTACGTCAGATATACCAACATCCACATATAGTCACCATTGGCAATCTGCCAAATTGCACTTAACATAAAGAAAGTTTCTATGCATACATCTGGGTGCTTCTTTGTTATTTGGTAATGCGGCAGAAGGCGTAGCAGGAGAAGACGCAACAGGAGAAGCCTGTGTAGAACCGATTTTTTCCCTTTCAGGTCCTGGATTAAGTTTTTCCTTCTGGAAAACAAAGATGATGCACATCAGTTTTAAATTTTGTTTTCCACCCCAAAAAAAGTATTGAATCCCTTGGAAGCGAGAAAACAAGTGATGATGAAACTAGCTCACATATTTAGCTCATAATACATACAGGCATTCGAAGTTGAAGCAGATGGTATATACTCAAACTTACCTCGAGAAGCACGGCGAGCGAGGAAGCTAACTGAGAGTGGGTCTTGTTGGCAGGAAGGTTATACTGCTTGCAGAACGATTGCAGGTTCTGGTGACTAAGGCTGAGGAGACGTTTTTGTGTTTCCTCCAACCCCATCGGATTGACTGTAGCTGCACAGAAAACACACGGCGACATTAGTACAGTTCATCAGGCAAAGATAACGAGTTACAAACTTACACATACAAGCATTCATCGACATTTGTAGAGATCACGAGTTACCCAATTCATGGAAATTTCTAAACAATCTAGGGGCCCAGAAAGTCTGAAGAATTGTCCTGCCCAAGCACGACAATAACACCCAACCGAGTAAAGCACACGAGAAGGCCAGCATCCAGTGGATTCGTTGGTTCATCAACTATCCAAAAATAGGCGCCGAAGCACTTGGCAACACGCTGTGCGTCCAATTCGACCGCACATTGCATGTTTGCGCTCCCCTAATGGAAGGTAGATTTGTTGAAGCTAGAAACACACGGTTCTACCATAACCATCCGTCGCGCCGTGGCCCCCGTGCACCCTCGCCACGCACACAGCACACGCGCGCAGCGATACCATGGTACCGAAATGGAAAATTCCCGAGCGGATCCGCAAGGAAACGGAGGAAGCCAGATCTACGCGACCGGAGACGCCGCCGGGGACGACGCGCGGTCCACCGAACCCGCCGGACCAGCCCGCCCGCCCGCCAGCCCCCCCGGAAGCTACCCAACTAGGCAGCACACACGGGGCAGAGGGAGTACCGCCGGGAGGAGCGGCCCCGCTTACAGCCGCGCGCGCCCCACGACTAGCGGCGAGGTGGGAGACGAGAGCTCCTAGCGAGCGAGCGAGCGAGCAGGGAGCTCGCGGCGGCGCCCGGCGTGGCCGCGTCGAATCGAAGCGAGGTGGAGGGGCAGGGGAGCGGGGGCGGGGCTGCTTACCTGCGGAAGCGGAGGCGGGCGACGAGGTGGAGGAGGGGCGGCGGCGGCGGGCGGAGCGGGGAGCGGGCGGCGAGGTGGTGGTGGCGCCGGGGTTTGTGTGTGCCTGCCTGGGGTTTGTATGCGGGCGCTGTGGGCGGATTTGGGAAGTACGGCGTGGCGTGGGCTGGCCGTTCTGGTTGCGTGTGACGGCGCGCGCGTTCACATGGTCCCACGGCAGGGGCAACCTGCCGAATCAGGCCCTTGCAGCACTGCACATGCTCGGGTCGGGTCGGGTCGGACCGGATTAGTTACGCGGTGTCCGGGTTCCGGCAGGGGAGAGGAGAGAGCGGCTTCGGCTGGAATTTGAAATTTGGGGGTTTGGAATTGGAAACTGCGGGTGTCGTTTTTTAGGAAAGAATGTAGTACTGGAATTTACCATATCTTCGCCGCCTACAAACATGCGCCCAATTTGTGTGCACAAAGGGTATGTCACGTTACAGTGATGTTCCACGTGCTTGTTTCTTAGCATTGTATCATAGGGAAATTAGTGACGTGACAATTGTACTTAAAGAGGAAATAGATCATCAATTTATTTTTATCCCACCTCACATGGAGAGCGCAAGCACCTATTGGATTTGCTAATCATCCTATCCAAAGTAGGAACCGAATCGCTCCGGAACACGTTATGCCTACAGTTTAATTGCGAATGCATCACCGAAAAGAAAGGTACATTTGTTGGGGATGGAAACACATGGTTTCTAGCATCCCTCGAAGTGTGACCACAATGAAACCTGACCACGCACATACGCTGAAACGGAAATGGAAATTTGTAGGCGGATCTAAGCGGAACCGAGGGGGGGGGGGGTCAGATCTAGATGACCAGAGACGTGGCGTAACCTACTAACTCTGGCGGACATGCCAACCATCCCAAAAACACTGTCGCCTAGATAAAGCAGGAGGGTCATAGATCCCATCGCCATGCCAGATGATAATGAACGAATCCCGTGGCCAGTGAGGAAGAAACTGAGGGAATTTGTACAACGAAGACATGCAAATCTCGGCTACTAGGCGTGATCCAACAGAAAAAGATACCGATCCTACTACAACCAACTACAGAATTAACAACCATGGTGTGAAAACAGAGAGAACAGAGCAAGGAAGGTCGTACCTGGGTAAGCGGACTGCATGTTGACGGCTTCATCCATGGAAGTAGGAGGCTCGATTTGGAGATCGCCATCGTCGTCGCTAGGCATGAGGTTTAGGTCAATGATAGGACGTGGGGCCGCAACAGGGCTTCCAGATCTGGCCGCCATGACACGAGTTGCTGGGGTGGGGGTGGGTGGATTCGAGCTGGAGAAGATCCACGACAACGAAAGTTGGGATGGAGGGAGCAACAACTCAGAAGGGACTGGTCTGGTACCGCTGGGAGAGGAGATTGTGGCGTCGTGCGAGTGGTCGCGCACCTCCGAATGGGGGTCGCCAGCATAGTCACGAGAGCCCATCTCCTCTCGCCAACCAATCGTGATAGGAAACTCTGATTGGGACGGTGAGAAACACCTCGGTTATTATAGATCTTGGTTGCGTACACACGAAAGGACAGATGGTATCGCCACCTCAGAACATATTATTTTGGAGAGGTTTCCTTTCTCAAAATATATGCATAATATCTTACCTTCCTCATTTAGTTTTCATGGGACGCGTTAATCATAAGATTTTACATCTCTATCCTTATACAAGATATGCATCCATTAATTACCTTCTTCATTTGCGAGGTCGCTAGACCTAGGCCTTCCTCGGGTTGGGCTAGGTTTGGGGTTGGGCTTGCAAATGGCCGACTTCAACCAACCAGCCCAACCTAGGCCCGAAGCCAAAGATTCACACTAACATGAAGCCTGACCCTAACCGAGGTAAATCTTGAGACCCTTCCTAACCCATTTAGGGTTCTTGCCAAAACAGAGTAGGATCTAGGTTGGAAAGGTACTAATCATCCAGAATTGTTTTTGCGTGTGTAGTGTCTCTCTCTAAGAGACACCATGGACAAACCCTAGGCTATAGCTGGAGTCACGTATCTCGCCTCCCTCTAGCACCGCAAGCATGTTCCATGGTGGTGGCGAGCCTTCTACCAATAGTTGGGAGGTCCTCCTATGTTGTTGGCGGTCACCGAGTGAGGGGTGTGGGTGGCTATGGATTCTGTATATTTGGGATGGCAACAACCACATTGTTTGCATGCATTTTAGAGAAGAAAGTGGAGATCTGTGGTTTCACTAGTGATTTGTTGGTCGTAGTTGCATGCGACAATGGCTAGTCATGTCTGCAAGTGCACAAGACGTTTGTATCTATTTTCGAAATAAGAGAATCAAAGTACAGTGGGGCTATTTTGTGAAGGTTTAATTGCCTCTTGTTACCTTCACTTAGATGTACCTACAAGTTATTCTCAATCCAAAGAAAAGTGTGATGAACACGATTGTTAGTCTTGGGTTGTTAAGAAAGCAATAGTAAATAAAGTGAGTAGAGAAAGGAAACAGTGCAAGCGATGTAAAGAACTTGATACTACAATAAGGGTAAAGTGTTCTTAGAGATTTTTGGATTCACGACTAGCATGTTTAAAACATGATTAGGATATATGATGTATTTGTAGCATGTGTGTATGGGTGGAGTCCCACATAAAGGTGCACTTAGTTGCGCTAATATGCACCCCGCATAAACACCACTACTCCTCGGCAAACAGAGTACACTAGTAATCAAGGGTCTTGATGTGGGCATTACCCTTCGGGTACTCGACATTGCCCTACCTCCTCTGGCCCAAAGAGGGGCCCATCTGAAGCATCGGAGCCCAAGGTGGACCAGGACGTCGGTTGCAGGAGGAAAGATGGAAGGTGACGGTCTCTGAAGGACAAGGCAAGAAGAAATTCCAATAGGGAAAGGATAGATACAATCCCTCTATATTGTAACCGACTCTGAGCAGGACTCTCGGGACTTGGCCTCGTATATAAAGGCCAGGAGAGGGCCTGCCGGAAGCTCTCTCATACAATCGCGCACCCCTCCTTCCCGGATAAATTCAAGTATTCGCTGATACCGGATCGGATCACGAAGAAACGGGAACAACTTTTGCACTAGCAGAATGGGTACCACCATCGGGATTGAGAGGCCAGTTCGTTCATGATGTCCATGGTCCTGAAGCCTCACGCATACACAAACCCTAGAAAGCTTGCCCCGTTGTAACCAATTTTACTCATAATCAAGATTAGACCGGCATGACGTAAGGGTATTACCTTATTGAGGGCCCCAAACCTGGGTAAATCTCGCTCTCTGCTTGGATAGTATTTGATGTCTCGTGCTAACCTGCAGGATTCCGCTAACACTAAGCCCCTCATGTTGGGCATTGCCGAGGAGCCACCTCATCAGGTCTCCTCATGGTTATGGATATCCACTCTTGGATCTCCTGGTCCCTCATTAATACATAGTTGATGGAGGCGGGGGATGTTGTCACGTAATGATGCCCACATACTACCAACTACATACAACTATGATGTTCTCCAATGTCCCAAGCGGGGAAAACATTGTGCGGTCGACATTCACGCAACATCATTGAATAATATCTCCACACACATAATGAAGGCACCATAATCTTTTCAGTTCATGAGATTGCTAGGGCTTCTCCATCTCCACAAGAACAAAACAATTACTCACACATGGAGGCAAACAACATCATCATAATGGTATGAATGGAGTATGAAAGATCAAACAAGTACATGTGAAGATCCACACTAGGGTTTGGATGGATGGGTGATAATGGTGATGAAGATCGATGACAAGGCCTCTAATATTCAAGCAACGGTAGTAGTAGTAGTAGTAGTAGTAGTAGCAACAACAACAACAACAACAACAACAACAGCAGCAGCAGTAGTAGTAGTAGTAGTAGTAGTAGTAGTAGCAGCAGCAGCAGGAGCAGGAGTAGTAGTAGAGCAGTAGGAGCAAGAGAAGCAGCAGCAGCAGTAGTAGCAGCAGCATCATAATAGTGGTAGTAGTGGTAGTAGTAGTGATACGTCGCAAACGTATCTATAATTTTTGATGCTCCATGCTTGTTTTACACCAATTGCTATATGTTTTGTTTACACTTCGTGTCACTTTTATGCATTTTCCGGAACTAACCTATTGATAAGATGCCACAGTGTCAGTTCTTGTTTTCTGTTGTTTTGTATTTAAGAAAAGTTGTACATGAAATATTCTCGGAATTGGACGAAACAAAAGCCAAAGTTCAATTTTTTCCCGGAGCGAAGACGGAGTCCAGAGCAGAGACGGAGGGGTGCGATAGGGTGGCCAGACCATGCCTAGGTGCGGCCTGGCCCTAGCCCGCGCCTAGGGGTGGTCTGGGGCCACCAGGCCTCCACCAACCTTGCCCTTCCGCCTATATAAAGCTCCCGACGCAAAAAGCCTAAATCAATCAGCCTCCATCCACGAAAAGTTCCATAGCTCCGCCACCATTGCAGACAAGATTCGGGGGATAGAAGTCTCAGTTCCGGCACCCTGCCGGGACGGGGAATTGCCCCCGGTGCCTGATACGTCTCAAACGTATCTATAATTTCTTATGTTCCATGCTACACATTATATGTCATTATTATGCATTTTCCGGCACTAACCTATTGACGAGATGCCGAAGAGCCGATTCTTTGTTCTAGCATGTTTTTGGTTTCAGAAATCCTACAAAGGAAATATTCTCGGAATTGGACGAAATCAACGCCCAGGGTCTTATTTTTCCACGAAGCTTCCAGAAGACCGAGGGAGATACGAAGTGGGGCCACGAGGTGGCGACACACTAAGGCGGCGCCGCCCTAGTGTGTGGGCCCCTCGTGACGCCCCCGACTCTACCCTTCCGCCTACTTAAAGCCTTCGTCGCGAAAACCCCAGTACCGAGAGCCACGATACGGAAAACCTTACTGAGACGCCGTCGCCGCCAATCCCATCTCGGGGGATTCAGGATATATGTATGTGCATTGTTATGCCTTCTTTATTTGTCAATTGCCCAACTGTAATTCGTTCACCCAACATGCTATTTATCTTATGGGAGAGACACCACTAGTGAACTTTGGACCCCGGTCCATTCTTTACATCTGAAATACAATCTACTGCAATACTTGTTCTTTACTATTCTTCGCAAACAATCATCTTCCACACAATACGTTTAATCCTTTGTTTACAGCAAGCCGCTGAGATTGACAACCTCACTGTTACGTTGGGGCAAAGTACTTTGATTTTGTTGTGCAGGTTCCACGTTGGCGCCGGAATCCCTGGTGTTGCGCCGCACTACACTCCGCCACCAACAACCTTCACGTGTTCCTTGACTCCTACTGGTTCGATAACCTTGGTTTCTTACTGAGGGAAAACTTGCTGCTGTACGCATCACACCTTCCTCTTGGGGTTCCCAACGGACGTGTGTCTTGCACGCTATCAAGCATTTTTTCTGGCGCCGTTGCCGGGGAACGAAGAAAAGCTACACCACAGAGATTTCTACCTCCCACGTCAACCACGCGCCAGTTGTGGACAGCAGTGCCATCTTCATCGACTCCACCGCCATCTCCATCGCTGTTGCTGACTCCCATGATGAGGAGGGAGTAGTTCTCCCCGGGGGTTGAGGGCTCTAACGGTAGCTATGTGGTTTATCTCTCTCTCTCCCATGGTGTGATCTTTATGTGATCATGAGCTTTGTAATCTAGATGTCGTTATGCTATTCAAGTGGATTTTACTTATGTGATCTCCGGAGACTCCTTTGTCCCACGTGTGTAAAGGTGACAATGTGTGCACCGTGTGGGTCTCTTATGCTATATTTCATAGAATACTTGTTCACTGAATTATGATTTCAGTTAGATGTCTCTATGAAATTGTCGTGTGTTAGTAACTCCTATGAATGCTCAAAGTGACAGTGTGGGGTGTTTATTAGTACTTGGGAATACATCTTTAAGGTTTGCTTCTGCAACCCTACACGGTGAATTAGTGTTCGTTGTCCAACCAGAGAGTAGTTCAGAGTAGCATAGTGAAGTGTTTATATTTATATTCCTTTATGATATCATTGTTGAGAGTGACCACTAGTGAAAGTATGATCCCTAGGCCTTGTTTCCGAACATTGAATCACCGTTTATTTACTGTTTTACTGCATGTTTAATTGCTGCCATATTTATTTCAGATTGTTATTACCACTCATATTCATCCATATCATTTGCATTTTACTATTTCTTCGCCGAACTAGTGCACCTATACATCTTACAAGTGTACTGCGTGTGTTGGGGACACAAGAGACTTCTTGTATCGTAATTGCAGGGTTGCTTGAGAGGGATATCTTTGAACTCTACCTCCCTGAGTTCGATAAACCTTGGGTGATCCACTTAAGGAAAACTTGTTGTTGTTCTACAAACCTCTGCACTTGGAGGCCCAACACTATCTACAAGAATAGAAGCGTGCGTAGACATCAAGCTCTTTTCTAGCACCGTTGCCGGGGAGTTAAGGCAAAAGGTACTCACATTCTTTGGCTACTAAGTTTACTAGTTGCTCGTGAGTGCTCGAAGTTATTTCCTTTAGATTCTGCAATTATATATTTTTATTTCTTGTTTTTATTTTCACTAGTTAGGCTTAATGGAAAACCACAACAAAATTAGAGAGCTCTATATTATTTATCTTGAGTTAGGACATGAGGTGTTTGAAGAAAAAGAAAAAGAAAACCTATGGAACTTTACTTGCATGCTAGTAGCAATGCTATTAGTATGAATTCTTTGAACACCATCATTGCTAATGCTATGAAAAAGTCTAATCTTCGGGAAGCTAGTTTTTATAAAAATGATCTTTTTAGTTCCCCAGCTTTAGAGGAGGAAATTAGCTATGATGATACTATGTCTCCAATATATGATGATTACAATGATGATTATGTTATTTTCAGTCCACCAACTATTGAGGAGAAAATTAATTATGATTACAATATGCCTCCTATATTTGATGATTATGGTGATGAGAATAATAATGATAGCTATTTTGTTGAATTTTCTCCCACTACAATTAATAAGAATGACTATGCTTATGTGGGGATTAATAATTATTTTATGCATGTGACTCATGATAAGAATGCTTTATGTGATGCTTATATTATTGAGTTTATTCATGATGCTACTGAAATTTATCGTGAGAGGAAAAATAGCCAGAGCGGAATTTTGAGCTGCCATTTTTTATCCATATGACCCAGGTTATTATCTCACCTTCGTTAGTTTGCCACTTTTAGATATGAGCAACAGACGATTTTTGAAAAAATCAATCTTTACTTGTTGTTCTGCTTTGATAGATTTCTGCACTATTTGCATTTGCCTCTTAAATCTCTTTCTTTTTTAGTTCTTTTGATCAAATATCTTTTTGAAGAGTTGCTACAGTAGCTAATGCTTTAATAGATTTTTGATATATGTTAGAACTGAATCCAAGTGGATTTGTTTATTTTGATTGTACTAATGCTGCTAATAAACAATTGTGTGAAATTTTGGATGAAGGAAGTTTTCAAGTGTTGGGAGAGAAGAATGATGTGATGAGATGAAGAATGGACAAAAGCTCAAGCTTGGAGATGCCCCTGCACCCCAAGACATATTCAAGAGGTACAAGCGTCAAAGCTTGGGGATTCCCAAGGCATCCCCTCTTCATCAACAAAGCAACAGGTCATCTCTCTATGTGCTATATTTTTATTGCTTCATACGCTATGTGTTGTTCTTGGAGTGTCTTTATTTTTGTTTTGTTTTGTTTGCTGTAGCATATGTTGGATCCTTTCATATTTGTTTTGAAGAGACACGCTCCGTTTTAATTGCATAGAACACTCTAGTTTTCGCTCTTATTATTTTGCGAGTGTTATAGTTTTCTAGTACTGCGTTTAGGTCTTGTTCTTTCACTTGAATTTTGTTCAGAGCTCATTGGTATTCTTTATTTGTGTATGATTAGCTCTTTGGTCCATAATGTATCCTTCGATGTCCACTTAGGTCAATGGAATATTCAGGGAAAAACACATAATTTATCCTTCGATGTCCACTTAGGCCATCTCTGACACGGTCACCCAAATTATACGCATTTGTATCTGATTTTCTCCGTTTGGGCGGCTGCGCGGATAGCGGTGGATAGCACGGTGCCTAAATGTCCGTTTTGTTGGCACACTGCACCCATGCGACAACCATTTTGGGCCGCGAGGCCATACAAATGAGTGATACGTCTCCGACGTATCGATAATTTCTTATGTTCCATGCCATATTATTGATGATACCTACATGTTTTATGCACACTTTATGTCATATTCGTGCATTTTCTGGAACTAACCTATTAACAAGATGCCGAAGTGCCGATTGCAGTTTCTCGCTGTTTTTGGTTTCGTAAATCCTAGTAACGAAATATTCTCGAATTGGACGAAATCAAGACCCAGGGGCCTATTTTGCCACGAACCTTCCAGAAGACCGAAGGGCATACGAAGTGGGGCCACGAGGTGGCGACACCACAAGGCGGCGCGGCCAAGGGGGCCCGCGCCGCCCTGTGGTGTGGGCCCCTCGTCGGCCCTCCGACTCGCTCCTTCCGCCTACTTAAAGCCTCCGTCGCGAAACCCCCGATGCGAAAAACCACGATACTGGAAAACCTTATCGAGACGCCGCCGCCGCCGATCCCATCTCGGGGATTCGGAGATCTCCTCCGCACCCTGCCGGAGAGGGATTCATCTCCCGGAGGACTCTACACCGCCATGGTCGCCTCCGGAGTGATGAGTGAGTAGTTCACCACTCGGACTATGGGTCCATAGCAGTAGCTAGATGGTTGTCTTCTCCTCATTGTGCTTCATTGTTGGATCTTATGAGCTGCCTAACATGATCAAGATCATCTATCTGTAATACTCTATGTTGTGTTTGTCGGGATCCGATGGATAGAGAATACCATGTTATGTTAATTATCAAGTTATTACATATCACTACAAGAAAAGTTCTGATAGACAACGTCTCAAAATCGTCCGCTAAGGGGTATTTTTCGTCGCCTATGGGCCTAACC
>NC_061512.1:240380957-240398212 GCF_022539505.1 Lolium rigidum | reverse complement strand
GGGAACAAGACATGTGAGATAGCTGAAGAAGTTGTTGTCAGTAAAGATAGTCCAGTATCGAATGAATTTTATGTGAGTAAAGAAACCTCAACGTGGCCAATATGAAAAGTTGTCTGCTTCTCCTCAGCCTGACAAGGAGAAAATGTTTGATTGAGTACGGTGCTATTACCAAGGGTGTCTCGTCAATCATTGAGAAGGAATTTGATGCAGCAATTGGTCATTCACACAGTACCAACCAACCAGGAGGCCGGAGTCAAGGTGGAGAAACTATCTTGTCGAGGGTGTGAAGCACTATGGTGGCTACTTCATAGTTCATATGATGACTATTTCAAGTTGAAGAGGCATTGTGGTGGGCTACTTGGGTTGTTTTCTATTCAGAAGTGCACTGTTGTTGTCTAGATGCTTACCTATGGAGCTGCAGATGATCAAACTGATAAGTACATTCGCATGGGTGAACCACATGCCTTGCTGACACGTAATGTTTTTTTTCTTCTTTTTTTTGCTTCTGTGGTGGCAATGTTTACAAAAGAATACAGGAGAGGACCAAATGCTCAAGCCTCAAGGCACAACATAATTGATATCTAGAAGTTTCCCAGGATGCTTGAAAGCATCGGTTGTTTGTACTTGAATGGAACAATTGTTCATATGCTTTGCAAGGGCAATATAAAGGTCATGCTGGTGAGGCAACGACGACACCTAGAGTCATGCCATCCTTTTTCTGGTATGGTAGGGTCCCACAGTATTAACATGCTTCAACGATCTCTGGTGTTTGTGAGGCTTGCTGAAGAAAATGCTCGGGAGTGCAACTATGAAATCAATGGTCACCACTACTCCACTAGGATAAGGAATACTATCTAGCTAATGGTACAATATCCTCCATGGGCTGACATTTGTGAAGATTATTTCTAACGCACGAGTAACAAGAAATCTCTCTTTGCACAACAACAAGAAGGTGTGAGGAGGGATGTGGAACGGGCATTTGAAATGCTCCAAGATCGTTGAGCAATTGTTCACCATCCGGAAGGACTTGGTCTTCGCAACCGCGGGAGGCCATGGTTGCTTGTGTCGCCATGAACAATATGATTGCGGGGATGAGCATGATCTAACTCGCCAATATTGATATTGATTTAGAATTTTTGTACATGTATGTGCATCAACAATTTCAAGACAATTTAGTCGAGCACACGATGGATACATCAAGGCAACCAATGGTGCTAGCTCTCTATTTGCGAATTTGGATCATTGAATTTAAACTACATAATTTTACTCACTTGAATTATTGTTGATTTCCTTTGCACTCAAATATTTATGCTTGAATTGATATTGCTGAATAAGTAGTTGTTCAAAATCGGATTGCGAACATCGAGTTTGGCAACTTTAGAAGTGGACAAATGGTAGAACACCCTTGGGAAAGTACGAGGCTGATGTGCTTAGACAGAAAAGTGACGGAGTAAAATTAAACTGAGATTTTTCAGCGGAGCAGAGCAGTATTGGTATTTTGACTGTTAAATTATTAAATTATTACGTATTGTTGTGAGCTACTACTCTCACTAGGACTGAGTCGTGTCTAGCTGGACAAGAAACAACGAACATCGAGTCGACTAGTTAATTGTTCTTTCCCCATTTCCCTGTGCTTGTGAGCTGTCGAGACAGGAACGGAAATCCCCATCGTGTCGTCGTCCTCCTCCCGCAGGCATCTCTTCCTCCTGCTGGCTGCGACCCCGCGGCTCCCCACGATTCCTTCGCTTCCAGCTCGAGGCCAAGCTCTGCTCTCTCTCTCTCTCCTCCCTCCGATCCATTCCCCGTGTTTTCATTTCTTCCCAAGAGAAAGGGAGGCATGGAGTCCGATCCCAACAGTAATCAGGAGCAGCAGCACCGCATCTTGTTGCCTAGTGATACTGATAGTGCAACAGCAACAGAAGCAGCAGCAAAGGCCGACCACGGCGAACAAGATGCCGATCTCGATCTGGATCCCGTTGTGATTGAAGGAGAAGAGGTCAAGGTGGAGAAGAAGAGGAGTAGCCGGAAAGTGCGGTTCAACGACTGCAGCCTCACCCAGGTCCTCGAGTTCCAGCCAAGGTACCCACTGACCCTCCCTCCTTTCACCCTTAATCTCATCAAGCGAGCGACTCCTCTCCGCGGTACAATATACTAATTCTTGTTTTCACAGCACCCAGGAGGACGCCATTTCCCTGTGTGCCCAGCTTTGCACTTGGCTCTGTGGACAGAGGCCAGAAACATAGGCATGCATGCCTGCTTCAAGGAGAAGAGGTCAAGGTGGAGAAGACAAGGAGTATATGCTTGTGTTGATTCTTGGAGTTCACTCATATGGCAACAGCAAGAAGCCGGAATTTAGCTGAATGAGGGATGGAGGGATGGTCAGAGATACAAAGAAACATGCATGGATGTGTATATGTATGGTCGCTCCATTTCCTCGCAGGCATCCAGCTAATGCCTTTGCCTCAGTTTTGGTGGTCAGTGTAACTCCATCTTGTGAGTGTAGTCAATCAATTCGTTACATCACTACCTTGTTGTTCCTGCTAGTTTGCTTCAGCTGTATTAGTCCTTTTAGATATATATCTGTATAAAGAAAGGAGCCACACCCTGCATGGACAGTCATCAATCGTTAAATATTTATTCTTTTCATAGCTCAGTTTCTGTCTCCAGCCTACCCTTACGATCTAGTAGCAATTATAACATCTTCTGATGACCAAATTAGCTGCTATAAGTTCTTGGCTAACACCTGTGTATGATCTGTAGGGCAAGTTTTTGTGTGATTCATTTACTCTGCTTCAACTTGAGTAACTAATTCTTCTATCAGGTACCATATGTCTTTGATCCTGTAATGAAGAATGGTGCTTTGGAACGCTAAAATGGCATCTTTTTTTTCCTGTTATTGGTTATTGGTCCTCCATGTTCGTAACCTACATGTTCCAAATTTCGTCCCCTCTGCACATCTAAACATGGTTAAATTGGCAATCACACTGTAGAACTACTACAGAGTTTTGGCAAACATTGTGGGTATGTTCTGCTGGGAGCCATAATTTTTCAAAAGTTCTGTGCTAAATTGTGGAGTGGCACACTTCTCGCCGTGGACAAATCCTCCGCCGCACTATGTGACGAATAAATCATCCGGCAGAAGTTTGGCAATAATAAGTTTATATATAAATTCCACATTGCTAGTACTCATCATGTCTAAAACTTATGCAGAACGGAAGATGACACCAAAAGCGCCTTCAATAATAGAAAAATATAAGGAAACTTCCTCAAATTTGATGGTAGTGGCCAAAGGAGATGGTGGTCAAACCATGGGCAAAGAGGAAGAGATTGAGGGAGGCACTCCTCGTACAATAGATGCCAGGTACGGAACCTCAAGCTTGAATGGACCATATAAGCATAAGAATTAAGAATAGCATATGGAGGGGGTTTTGTGCCACCTACTTCCTGATAATTGTGCATTGAATTCAATCCCTACCGATACATGTTAGTTTCTTGCATTGAGATGATAACATACACAGTGTACTGCCGTAACCATGCTTGGGCCAAAAGAGTTCTCAAGGTTTCAGATCAATAGACTACTTGTTTATTTACCAATTGTTGTGGAGTGTTAGGCCTATTTAACGTCAGGGTTCAGTTCATTGTTACTGAATATGTGTACACCTTTGTAGGCTTTATTAGCCATACTGCCATAGCATTGCAATCACTTGTAAATAACTGATCAGGTTCCTGGCTAGCAATAACCAGTAACTGCTGTTTGATTGACAATCATTGTCTCTCTCTTAGAACTCACACATTGTTCCGAGCACTTCTTCACTAGTCACTTTCCTATGATTTCAGGAATGTTTCATGCCAGTGTACATCTTACAAGCCCTGTTTTGACATGAGCATTGCTGGCAGTCCATGTCCGGCCCCACGCGAGGTCAGGTGATCTGCAGCTACCAATATGATAGTGGAGCTTCACAGAAAGGCAGAGGATAAAGAACAGCAGGATACCTGATGCAAATATGCCTGGTTAAACTCCCAAAGTTGGGAACCTGCAGGCCGCAAACCAGTAGTAGTTACTGAACTCTGTTAAAAACATAATCGTCTTGGTGCCTTGTCTAGCTATTTTACCTTCTGACAGGTTGCCTGCTCGTGGCTGTTGTAAGGTCATTGTAAACCCCAGACTGTTATTTTGATAATCTTCTGATTTTGAAAATTCTGTGGCACTGCAGCTGCAAATCAATTTTGTGATGTGAGTGAACACAAGCTGTTTCTGGAATTATGGTTGGTTGATAATGTTTGCGGAGTATTCCGATTTTTTTTTTGCGAAGTATTTAGCTGTTGCTGCCTTTATTCGACAAATTGTTTGGTGGCATAGCAAGTGAACAGTCTGTGTGTTTTTGTATTAAATGGGCATATGTGAGTAGATAATAGTGTGAATTAAGGTAGGTTCATGACGCTGGAATAGCTGGTGCTCTCTTAGAAAAGCCAAAAGCTTTCATTTCGTCAGGTTTCTTCCTTTCAGGTACTAAAAAACGTACCCCAACATCCTTTTTTGGGACGGAGCAAGTAATTCCAATCTGCAACATCTGAGCATTCTCAGATTTGAAGTTTTCAACCAAAGAAACGCATGGTGTGCACTAACTCTCAACCAATTGTTCTGATCTGTGAACAATCAGACAAAGGTAACACCGTGCATGTGAAATACTCCAGAATGGATGATATATACCAAAGCTAACCATTATTGGACAGAGAGAGTAGTATGGATGATGAACACCAACGCTATCCATTTGGAGATCTGAGGTGTGAACATTATCAGGCAAGGACAATAACATCCATGTAGCCCCGCGCAAAAACAAAAAACAAAAAATAACATCCATGTGAAATTCTGAAGTGTAACCAGTAATGCGGGGTACCAGTGCATTAACGAACTGGTTATGCTCAGGCAAACGACCAGATCAAGTTAGAGGTACGAATAGGCAGTGCAAAGATTATCGGGTAAAATAGTGCATTGGGATTAAAACCCCTGGTACATAGGCCAACATATAAAAATGGGGCCAAAGCGCAATCCTGAGAAACACTGTACACTGTTGTCCATGACAAAGAACCTGTCTTGAACATCTTTGATTTTGTACGCTGTTTCTAGAGTTCTGGTTGGCCGATAATGTCCATGGAGTATTTAGCTCTTCTGTATTTTTTGCAAAGTATTATATCTGTTGCTACATTTGTCATGCCAAGTGAACAGCCTAGGTGTTGTTTTTGTTTTCAATGGGGATATGTGAGTAGATAGTAGTGCGAATTAAGTTCGGTTCATGAAGCAGGAATAGCTGGTGCTCCCTTCTTCATCAAATACTTAAAAGTTAAAGCCTGTCATTTCATCTGTCTTCTTTCTTTCAAGCACTCAGAAAAGCAAGTTTCTCTAGACACCTTGGAAAAGATCACTGACGAGCTCAATTTCAAGTATAGTTGCAATCTGCAACATCAGGTAACATTGGCACATGTGACAGATTTCAAGTTTTTAACCGAAGCAACGAATGATGTAGAACAACTAACCATTTACATGCAGTGACAACCACATCCATGTTAAAAAGCAATGGATGAAATACACCAACTCTAACATCTGGCATTCTGATGTCAGAACAATAACATCAGGCAAGGATTATTTTAAGGTAATATCCAGCAGGCAACGACCAGACCAAGCTATTGTTTTGGATAGCTACTCATAGGTAGGCAGTGCAAAGCTTATCAAGCAAACTAATTGTTGGGAATGACATCCTGACTTTCTTGGGCGAACGCGCAACCCTATGGGATCCTGTCAATGTCAAAGACCTTGCCTCGAACATATGGAAGATGAGAATCAAGTGCCATGGGGTACTTCTTGCATCAACAATGTTTCCTATCAAATTAGTGATGTGAATGATGTAATCTTCGCTTATTTATATGCTTCTCAAAGCAGTACATTCTTACAGAAATATGCACACACACAAAATGCTAGCATTCAGCATTTGTGGACGCCTTCTCCAAACCTAATTTACTCATGTGAAGCTTGTCACTCTTGAAATGGTTCCTGAATTGCTTCTTATAAGAATTTTGGTTGTCTAAGTAATGGCATTATGATAACAAATGCAACAGGACTAGCAACTTTTGGTCTTCTAAGGCTATCATTATTCTAGTGCTAATGTTTGTAGATATGGAAATGGAACTCTGAAAGAAGAATAGATGAAAATGATGAACAGGTCAACAGTGGACGAATTCACTCGAATGTTACTCCAATACCAATATACTACTCTTACATGCTTCCTCTTTCCTCCTAATATTCAACATTTCATTTTTGAAGACTACCAGCACCCTTGCCTTAAATCTTCCATTCCCTCAAATCCAAGATCATGACCAAATACCTACAGAAGTCTGGTCAGAGTTATAACAGCATTTGCAATGGAGGAGAACCAAGCACTGGCTTGGTGGCTTGAGCTCACGATGGTTAGCTCGCCCACGAATTAAACGGGGTGCTATCCAGGGCGCATAAATCCGCCGCTGGAGAGGTCTCATCTTCTACCTAACAACGGACAGCCAAGGGAGGGATTCATCCCCATTTGGTCAATGTAGAATTTGCAATGGTAGCAGCTAAAAACATACCTCAGGAAACGTGTACATGGAATTTGATAACATCTTTTACCCAGCACTTTCTAGGATGTTGATTATCATTTCTAACAATTCAGAATGGAGACCAGTTTAAAGCATCACCAAGCATTCGAATCCAGTAGTATGAGAAAGAAATTGAAATGCAGAAAGTATATGCCGAGCTGCAACCAAGAATACATCAAATGTACAGAGCAAAACAAACAAACAACAGGGGTAAATGGCAAAGGGGTTCCATATTACATCATCCACACGCTCCACATCCGAAAGGAGACGAGAGTTTGAGGAGCAGCTCTAAGTTTTGCCGATCAAATTCATTATTCTTTCATCAAAACCGTACCATGAAACGGAAGCTTGCGGCGTGGTGGAAGGCCGCACGTTTGGGCCGGCTTACGGGATGTCCCATGGCTTGGGCTCGGGGAGGGCGACGACCATCCCCTGGTGCTCCTTGCCGAGCACGACCTGGCAGCCGAGGCGGGCGTGCTTGTTGAGCTCCCGGTTGCGGGAGGCGCGGGTGAGGACGTAGCGCTCCTCGTAGGAGGGCGGGGGCAGCTTCTCGAGCCACTCCTGCGCGATGTGGACCTCGCACTCGGCGGAGCAGGCGTCGATGTCGTCGAGGCGGTGGGAGGCCGGCTCGATGAGCTCGGCGTTGGCGAGCGCGCGGAGGAGGGTCTGCCCGGCCAGGCCGACCACCTCGCGGCGCGCGCCGTCCAGGTCGATGGCGAGGACGCGCACGATGCGGTCCGAGACCTTGGCGGAGGAGGGGGCGGGGGCGGCCGGGGAGACGGCGCAGAACGGGCGGGAGAGGGCGGGGGCGAGGTGGAGCTGGAGGCGGCGCAGGGCGCGCGCCGCGATCGCCATGGTTAGGGTTGGTGTGGGGGAGAGATCTGAGGTGACGATGGGGAATGGAGAGGGTGGAGGTGGTGGACGTTGGGGACAGAGTGAGGATGCCTGCCACTGAAGGGTGGGCCTGCTGTTGGAACTTTGTGGGTCCAGCTGTCTGTGTCGCCACTTGGACCGAAAAATGGAGCCATCGAAAGGCCACCAGTCACCAGTGTCCCGAGACACACACACAAAAAAAAAGAACGATTCCACACTTAAACGTCCTAGGCATCCATCCTGGGAACCGGCCGTGGTCGGTCGAGATGGTGCTCCTCCCGGCGTGCGGGGCGCTTCCTGCCCTCCGCGGCGACGACGATTAGCTGCCTCTCCTCTGCGGCGGTGTCGCTTGGCTACCTCTCCTCTGCGGCGTCGGTGCTCGGCTGTTTGGAGCCGGCTCAGCGTGACAAAGTGCGGAGGAGGAGGAAACGTTGGCACGAAACCCTCCTTTCCATCCCGCCACAATTTCTTCCTGTGTGGCAGCTCCCTTTTCCCCTCTCGATTTGGCCCCTCGATTAGGTTCGGGTGTGCTTGATGGAGTCATTTTTGCCTTGGGCCGCTGATGGCCTTTCGATGTCACATGTTTGCCGAATGGTGCAGCGTGCCATGCCGTGGGCATGTCACCTGATCTATGTCCCAAAGTAACAAGACCATCTTCAAGGCAGGCAACCTATTTTGTATGCTGGTGATTTGGTGTCTCAATGCATAGCTGTGGATGGAAAATACGGCTCAATGTTGTCATCTACTCCCTCCATATCAAAATATAAGATGTTTTAGATTACTTAAATAGTATAGTATTACAAAGGGAGTATTTTCTAATATGTTTAGTTTTTGTGTTCAACATGATTCAAAGTCAATCTCGGTCGGTTTTGCTTGGACGTGGAAACCTCTTGTGTCCTCCCTTGTCCTCTCCCTAGCCCGCCAATTGGCGTCCCATCGGCAGTCCACTCACCCCTTCTCCTAGAAAATCCCACCCTCAGCACCCATCGCTGGCCCACAATTGGCCATTTGACACCGTCTCTGACACCCGCCGCCACCGCCGCGACTTTGTCCATGTTTCGGGGACGTTTATCGAGCGAGGTTTGCATTTGCCGATTAGGATGTTTGCATTTGGCGATTAGGATGTTTGCATTTGGCGTTGCGGGTGATCTGCTAGATGAGTATTTGCGGATGAGCGAGTCCAACTACCTAGAATCAATGTACAGGTTCTACAGAGCGATGGTTGTTGTGTTCGGGGAAGAATAATGTGGCACGGCCCTTTTATTGTTAATCAACGCTTCCATATGGTTTGCTGGGATGCTTGGTAGCATAGACTGCATGCGCAGTGGAAGAACTTTCCATTTGGTTTGCACGGGCAGTACAAGGAACATTCTGAGGGGTGCATAGTCATACTTGAAGCTATGGCTTCACATGACCTATTGATTTGGCACTCCTTTTTTGGAATGGCTAGCTCACATAACGACATCAACGTGTTGCAGCACTCTACGGCGTTCGATAGGCTTGCAGAAGGCAAGTTCCCTATTCTCCAGTTTGAGGTCAATGACAACCAGTATGACAAGGGGTACTATCTAGCATATGGCATCTATCCACCTTGGGCTAAATTGGTCAAGACAATCCAGAATCCTGCCGACGAGAAACCATCAAGATTTGCTAAACAGCTAGGAAAGATGTCGAGCGGGCATTTGCCATGATCGAGGTTTGTTGGGCTATTGTTCAGTACCGTGCTAGCACAAGGAGCATTCAGACCATGTGGGAAGTGATGACCGCTTGTGTGATCATGCACAACCTGATTGTTGAGCAAGAGCGAGGTGATTCACTATTTGAAATAGATCTAGAAGGGCTGGGGCAAGTTGGTTGATCCCCATTATGGTTTGGCAACATTCTAGGATATCCTCAGTGTGATCATGACATCCATGATCATACAATTCAAAATCAGCCTCAAACTAATTTGGTTCAGCACATGTGGGAACATGCTGGAAACAAATAATGTTGGGAACAATGAAGAATACCCTCTGAACTACTTTGTCTCCTTTGTTGATATTTTGATTTCATTTGCTTCATGAACTATGTTATATGATTTTCATACAAACTATTTGTGTAATAAAGATTGCATATTTATGTGTTTTATCAATTTTTTGAGATGATTGTATGGCCATGGACAGCTCATTGATGGCGTGTATTTCACACGTACGTTGGGCAACCCCAAGAGGAAGGTATGATGCGCACAGCAGCAAGTTTTCCCTCAGAAAGAAACCAAGGTTTATCGAACCAGGAGGAGCCAAGAAGCACGTTGAAGGTTGATGGCGGCGGGATGTAGTGCGGCGCAACACCGGGGATTCCGGCGCCAACGTGGAACCTGCACAACACAACCAAAGTACTTTGCCCCAACGAAACAGTGAGGTTGTCAATCTCACCGGCTTGCTGTAACAAAGGATTAACCGTATTGTGTGGAAGATGATTGTTTGCGGAGAAAACAGTAAAAACAAGTATTGCAGCAAATTTGTATTTCAGTATTAAAAGAATGGACCGGGGTCCACAGTTCACTAGAGGTGTCTCTCCCATAAGATAAAAGCATGTTGGGTGAACAAATTACAGTCGGGCAATTGACAAATAGAGAGGGCATAACAATGCACATACATGACATGATAAGTATAGTGAGATTTAATTGGGCATTACGACAAAGTACATAGACCGCCATCCAACCGCATCTATGCCTAAAAAGTCCACCTTCGAGTTATCATCCGAACCCCTTCCGAGTATTAAGTTGCAAAGCAACGGACAATTGCATTAAGTATGGTGCGTAATGTAATCAACAACTACATCCTCGGACATAGCGCCAATGTTTTATCCCTAGTGGCAACAAGCACAACACAACCTTAGAACTTTCTCGTCATCGTCCCAGGTGTCAATGCGAGCATGAACCCACTATCGAGCATAAATACTCCCTCTTGGAGTTAAAAGCAAAAACTTGGCCGAGTCTCTACTAGTAACGGAGAGCATGCAAGATCATAAACAACACATATGTAATAACTTGATAATTAACATAACATGGTATTCTCTATCCATCGGATCCCGACAAACACAACATAGAGTATTACGGATAGATGATCTTGATCATGTTAGGCAGCTCACAAGATCCAACAATGAAGCACAATGAGGAGAAGACAACCATCTAGCTACTGCTATGGACCCATAGTCCAGGGGTGAACTACTCACTCATCACTCCGGAGGCGACCATGGCGGTGTAGAGTCCTCCGGAAGATGAATCCCCTCTCCGGCGGGTGCCGGAGGAGATCTCCGAATCCCCCGAGATGGGATCGGCGGCGGCGGCGTCTCGCAAGGTTTTCCGTATCGTGGTTTTTCGCATCGGGGGTTTCGCGACGGAGGCTTTAAGTAGGCGGAAGGGCGAGTCGGAGGGCCGACGAGGGGCCCACACCACAGGGCGGCGCGGGCCCCCTTGGCCGCGCCGCCTTGTGGTGTTGCCACCTCGTGGCCCCACTTCGTATGCCCTTCGGTCTTCCGGAAGGTTCGTGGCAAAATAGGCCCCGGGTCTTGATTTCGTCCAATTCCGAGAATATTTCGTTACTAGGATTTCGAAACCAAAAACAGCGAGAAACAAAGAATCGGCACTTCGGCATCTTGTTAATAGGTTAGTTCCGGAAAATGCACGAATATGACATAAAGTGTGCATAAAACATGTAGGTATCATCAATAATATGGCATGGAACATAAGAAATTATCGATACGTCGGAGACGTATCAAGCATCCCCAAGCTTAGTTACGCTCGTCCCGAGCAGGTAAAACGATAACAAAGATAATTTCTGAAGTGATATGCCATCATAACCTTGATCATACTATTTGCAAACATATGTAGTGGATGCAGCGATCAAAACAATGGTAATGACATGAGTAAACAAGTGAATCATAAAGCAAAAACTTTTCATGAATAGTACTTCAAGACAAGTATTAATAAGTCTTGCATAAGAGTTAACTCATAAAGCAATAAATCAAAGTAAAGGTATTGAAGCAACACAAAGGAAGATAAAGTTTCAGCGGTTGCTTTCAACTTGTAACATGTATATCTCATGGATAATTGTCAACATAGAGTAATATAACAAGTACAATATGCAAGTATGTAGACAGTTCACACAAGTGTTTGCTTCTTGAGGTGGAGAGAGATAGGTGAACTGACTCAACATAAAAATAAAGAGAATGGTCCTTCAAAGAGGAAAGCATCGATTGCTATATTTGTGCTAGAGCTTTTATTTTGAAAACATGAAACAATTTTGTCAACGGTAGTAATAAAGCATATGAGTTATGTACATTATATCTTACAAGTTGCAAGCCTCATGCATAGTATACTAATAGTGCCCGCACCTTGTCCTAATTAGCTTGGACTACCGGATCTTTGCAATGCACATGTTTTAACCAAGTGTCACAATGGGGTACCTCCATGCCGCTCGTACAAAGGTCTAAGGAGAAAGCTCGCATTTTGGATTTCTCGCTTTTGATTATTCTCAACTTAGACATCCATACCGGGATAACATGGACAACGAGATAATGGACTCCTCTTTAATGCATAAGCATGTGGCAACAATTATTATTCTCATATGAGATTGAGGATATGTGTCCAAAACTGAAACTTCCACCATGAATCATGGCTTTAGTTAGCGGCCCAAAGTTCTTCTCTAACAATATGCATGCTCCAACCATAAAGGTGGTAGATCTCTCTTACTTCGGACAAGACGGACATGCATAGCAACTCACATGATATTCAACAAAGAATAGTTGATGGCGTCCCCGGAAGCATGGTTATCGCACAACAAGCAACTTAATAAGAGATAAAGTGCATAAGTACATATTCAATACCACAATAGTTTTTAAGCTATTTGTCCCATGAGCTATATATTGCAAAGGTGCATGATGGAATTTTAAAGGTAGCACTCAAGCAATTTACTTTGGAATGGCGGATAAATACCATGTAGTAGGTAGATATGGTGGACACAAATGGCATAGTGGTTGGCTCAAGTATTTGGGATGCATGAGAAGTATTCCCTCTCGATACAAGGTTTAGGCTAGCAAGGTTATTTGAAACAAACACAAGGATGAACGGTGCAGCAAAACTCACATAAAAGACATATTGTAAACATTATAAGACTCTACACCGTCTTCCTTGTTGTTCAAAACTCAATACTAGATGTTATTTAGACTCTAGAGAAACCAAATATGCAAACCAAATTAGCAAGCTCTAAGTATTTCTTCATTAATGGGTGCAAAGTATATGATGCAAGAGCTTAAACATGAGCACAACAATTTCCAAGTATCAAATTATCCAAGACATTTTAGAGTTACTACATGTAGTATTTTCCAATTCCAACCATATAACAATTTAACGAAGATGAAACTTCGCCATGAATACTATGAGTAGAGCCTAAGGACATATTTGTCCATATGCTATAGCGGAGCATGTCTCTCTCCCATAAAGTGAATGCTAGGATCCATTTTATTCAAACAAAACAAAAAAAACAAAAACAAACCGACGCTCCAAGCAAAGTGCATAAGATGTGACGGAATAAAAATATAATTTCAGGGGAGGAACCTGATAATGTTGTCGATGAAGAAGGGGATGCCTTGGGCATCCCCAAGCTTAGACGCTTGAGTCTTTTTATAATATGCAGGGGTGAACCACCGGGGCATCCCCAAGCTTAGAGCTTTCACTCTCCTTAATCATATTGCATCATACTCCTCTCTTGATCCTTGAAAACTTCCTCCACACCAAACTCGAAACAACTCATTAGAGGGTTAGTGCATAATAAAAATTCACACGTTCAGAGGTGACACAATCATTCTTAACACTTCTGGACATTGCATAAAGCTACTGGACATTAATGGATCAAAGAAATTCATCCAACATAGCAAAAGAGGCAATGCAAAATAAAAGGCAGAATCTGTCAAAACAGAACAGTCCGTAAAGATGGATTTTATTAGGCCACCAGACTTGCTCAAATGAAAATGCTCAAATTGAATGAAAGTTGCGTACATATCTGTGGATCATGCACGTAAATTGGCTTAATTTTCTGAGCTACCTACAGGGAGGTAGACCCAGATTCGTGACAGCAAAGAAATCTGTAACTGCGCAGTAATCCAAATCTAGTACTTACTTTACTATCAAAGACTTTACTTGGCACAACAAAACTCAAAACTAAGATAAGGAGAAGTTGCTACAGTAGTAAACAACTTCCAAGACACAAATATAAAACAAAAATACTGTAGTAAAAACATGGGTTGTCTCCCATAAGCGCTTTTCTTTAACGCCTTTCAGCTAGGCGCAGAAAGTGTATATCAAGTAACATCAAGAGATGAAGCGTCAACACCATAATTTGTTCTAATAATAGAATCATAAGGTAACTTCATTCTCTTTCTAGGGAAGTGTTCCATACCTTTCTTGAGAGGAAATTGATATTTAATATTACCTTCCTTCATATCAATAGTAGCACCAACGGTTCGAAGAAAAGGTCTTCCCAATATAATGGGGCAAGATGCATTGCATTCAATATCCAAGATAACAAAATCAACGGGGACAAGGTTATTGTTAACCATAATATGAACATTATCAACTTTCCCCAAAGGTTTCTTTTTAGCATTATCAGCGAGATTAACATCCGGATAACAGTTTTTCAATGGTGGCAAGTCAAGCATATCATAGACTTTCTTAGGCATAACGAAATACTTGCACCAAGATCACATAAAGCATTACAATCAAAATCTTTGACTCTCATTTTAATGATGGGCTCCCAACCATCCTCTAGCTTTCTAGGAATAGAAGTTTCAAGTTTTAGTTTCTCTTCTCTAGCTTTTATGAGAGCATTTGTAATATGTTTTGTGAAAGCCAAGTTTATAGCGCTAACATTGGGACTCTTAGCAAGTTTTTGGAAGAACTTTATAACTTCAGAGATGTGGCAATCATCAAAATCTAAATCATTACAATCTAAAGCAATGGGATTATCATCCCCAAGGTTGGAAAAAATTTCAGCAGTTTTATCACAAGCAGTTTCAGCAGTTTTAGCAGTTTCAGGAAATTTTGCGCGCTTTGCACTAGGAGTAGAAGCATTGCCAACACCAATTATTTTACCATTAATAGTAGGAGGTGCAACAACATGTGAATCATTAGCATTGCTAGTGGTGGTAATAGTCCAAACTTTAGCTACATTTTCCTCTTTAGCTAGTTTTTCATTTTCTTCTCTATCCCACCTAGCACGCGATTCAGCCATTAATCTTATATTCTCATTAATTCTAAATTGGATGGCATTTGCTGTAGTAACAATTTTATTTTTAATATCCCTATTAGGCATAACTTTCGATTTCAAAAGATCAACATCAGAGGCAAGACTATCAACTCTAGAAACAAGATTATCAATTTTATTGAGCTTTTCCTCAACAGATTTGTTAAAGGCAGTTTGTGTACTAATAAATTCTTTAAGCATAGCTTCAAGTCCAGGGGGTGTATTCCTATTATTGTTGTAAGAATTCCCATAAGAATTAGCATAACCGTTACCATTATTATAAGGATATGGCCTATAGTTATTACTAGAATTGTTCCGATAAGCATTGTTGTTGAAATTATTATTTTTAATGAAGTTTACATCAACATGTTCTTCTTGAGCAACCAATGAAGCTAATGGAACATTATTAGGATCAACATTCGTCCTATCATTCGCAAGCATAGACATAATAGCATCAATCTTATCATTCAAGGAAGAGGATTCTTCAACAGAATTTACCTTCTTACCTTGTGGAGCTCTTTTCGTGTGCCATTCGGAGTAATTAACCATCATATTATCAAGAAGCTTTGTTGCTTCACCAAGAGTGATGGACATAAAGGTACCTCCAGCAGCTGAATCCAATAAATTCCGCGAAGAAAAATTTAGTCCTGCATAGAAGGTTTGGATGATCATCCAAGTAGTCGATCCATGGGTTGGGCAATTTTTAACCAAAGATTTCATTCTTTCCCAAGCTTGAGCAACATGTTCATTATCCAATTGTTTAAAATTCATTATGCTACTCCTCAAAGATATAATTTTAGCAGGGGGATAATATCTACCAATAAAAGCATCCTTGCATTTAGTCCAGGAATCAATACTATTCTTAGGCAGAGATAGCAACCAATCTTTAGCTCTTCCTCTTAATGAGAAAGGAAACAATTTTAATTTTATAATGTCACCATCTACATCTTTATACTTTTGCATTTCACACAATTCAACAAAATTATTGAGATGGGCAGCAGCATCATCGGAACTAACACCGGAAAATTGCTCTCTCATAACAAGATTTAGTAAAGCGAGGTTTAATTTCAAAGAATTCTGTTGTAGTAGCAGGTGGAGCAATAGGTGTGCATAGGAAATCATTATTATTTGTGCTAGTGAAGTCACACAACTTAGTATTTTCAGGGTTGGCCATTTTAGCGGTAGTAAATAAAGCAAACTAGATAAAATAAATGCAAGTAACTAATTTTTTTGTGTTTTTGATATAGCAAACAAGACAATAAATAAAGTAAAGCTAGCAACTAATTTTTTTGTGTTTTGATATAAGTGTAGCAACCAAAGTAGTAAATAAAATAAAGCAAGACAAAAACAAAGTAAAGAGATTGAGAAGTGGAGACTCCCCTTGCAGCGTGTCTTGATCTCCCCGGCAACGGCGCCATAAAATATGCTTGATGGCGTGTATTTCACACGTTCGTTGGGCAACCCCAAGAGGAAGGTATGATGCGCACAGCAGCAAGTTTTCCCTCGGAAAGAAACCAAGGTTTATCGAACCGGGAGGAGCCAAGAAGCACGTTGAAGGTTGATGGCGGCGGGATGTAGTGCGGCGCAACACCGGGGATTCCGGCGCCAACGTGGAACCTGCACAACACAACCAAAGTACTTTGCCCCAACGAAACAGTGAGGTTGTCAATCTCACCGGCTTGCTGTAACAAAGGATTAACCGTATTGTGTGGAAGATGATTGTTTGCAGAGAAAACGAGTAAAAACAAGTATTGCAGCAGATTTGTATTTCAAGTATTAAAAGAATGGACCGGGGTCCACGGTTCACTAGAGGTGTCTCTCCCATAAGATAAAAGCATGTTGGGTGAACAAATTACGAGTCGGGCAATTGACAAATAGAGAGGGCATAACAATGCACATACATGGCATGATAAGTATAGTGAGATTTAATTGGGCATTACGACAAAGTACATAGACCGCCATCCAACCGCATCTATGCCTAAAAAGTCCACCTTCGAGGTTATCATCCGAACCCCTTCCGGTATTAAGTTGCAAAGCAACGGACAATTGCATTAAGTATGGTGCGTAATGTAATCAACAAGCTGCATCCTCGGACATAGCGCCAATGTTTTATCCCTAGTGGCAACAGCACAACACAACCTTAGAACTTTACATCACTCGTCCCAGGTGTCAATGCAGGCATGAACCCACTATCGAGCATAAATACTCCCTCTTGGAGTTAAAAGCAAAAACTTGGCCAGAGTCTCTACTAGTAACGGAGAGCATGCAAGATCATAAACAACACATACACTACAAGAAAAGTTGCCATGGCCGACGAAGTTGAAGTCGCGCCGTGGTTGCTGGTGTACCATGGCCGACGATTTTGGGTCCCTCCGTGGTGCATGTCAAAACTTTTTTTCTCGTTTTTGAGGCCACCTAGCCCGACGAAAGCGGCCAAAACGTCGCGTATGGTGGCCCGGGACGTGGTGCATC
>NC_061512.1:240329169-240380857 GCF_022539505.1 Lolium rigidum | reverse complement strand
TAGGGGAATGCATCTGTTATCACCAGAATTTGACCAAGTCAGAGGTGGGCCGCGATCAAGATGGTTTGAAGAAATATATATATATAGAAGGAATACGTGGATCGGCCTTTTATACCAAGTTGGGCTTAATTGCCCGTGTATCTGTAACATATTAGATCGCATCTTAGTTTAGAGATAGAATCTTACTCGTGCACGGTTTAGTGCACGCCCACATTAGAAAGTCCGCTGGACTATAAATATGTACCTAGGGTTTATGGATTAAACAACAACTCACGTTCAACCCAAAACAAACCAATCTCGGCGCATCGCCAACTCCTTCGTCTCGAGGGTTTCTATCAGGTAAGCGACATGCTGCCTAGATCGCATCTTGCGATCTAGGCAAAGACAAGCCCCACGTTGTTCATGCGTTGCTCGTATCGAAGCGCTTTTGATGGCGAGCAACGTAGTTATCATAGATGTGTTAGGGTTAGCATTGTTCTTCGTTTAAGCATGCTTACGTAGTGCAACCCTTGCATATCTAGCCGCCCTCACACCTATCTCAGTGTGTGGGGCGGCACCCCGCTTGATCATTATTTAGTAGATCTGATCCGTTACGATTGCTCCTTGTTCTACAAGGATTAGTTTAATATCTCGCAATAGTTAGGCCTTACAAAGGGGGGAGGATCCAAGTGGCACGTAGGGTGGCGTTCGCAAGTCCTAAACAGGATGTTCCGAGGATCAACTTCATGTTGGTTTTTAGGCCTTGTTTAGGATCGGCTTACGAGCACCGTGCGTGGCCGCGAGGCCCAACCTGGAGTAGGATGATCCGATTATGCGGTGAAAACCCTAAATCGTCGTAGATCTCATTAGCTTTATCTTGATCAAGCAGGATGATGGCGTGTATTTCACACGTTCGTTGGGCAACCCCAAGAGGAAGGTATGATGAGCACAGCAGCAAGTTTTCCCTCAGAAAGAAACCAAGGTTTATCGAACCAGGAGGAGCCAAGAAGCACGTTGAAGGTTGATGGCGGCGGGATGTAGTGCGGCGCAACACCGAGATTCCGGCGCCAACGTGGAACCCGCACAACACAACCAAGCTACTTTGCCCCAACGAAACAAGTGAGGTTGTCAATCTCACCGGCTTGCCGTAACAAAGGATTAACCGTATTGTGTGGAAGATGATTGTTTGCGAGAAAACGAAGAGAAACAAGTATTGCAAGAGATTGTATTTCAAGAAAGAGAATTGGACCGGGGTCCACAGCTCACTAGAGGTGTCTCTCCCATAAGACGAACAAGCATGTTGGGTGAACAAATTACAGCTTGGGCAATTGACAAATAAAGAGAGCATGACCATGCACATACATATCATGATGAGTATAGTGAGATTTAATTGGGCATTACGACAAAGTACATAGACCGCCATCCAACCGCATCTATGCCTAAAAAGTCCACCTTCAGAGTTATCATCCGAACCCCTCCAAGCATTAAGTTGCAAACAACAGACAATTGCATTAAGTATGGTGCGTAATGTAATCAACAACTACATCCTTAGACATAGCATCAATGTTTTATCCCTAGTGGCAACGAACGACAACACAACCTTAGAACTTTCGTCACTCGTCCTGGTGTCAATGCAGGCATGAACCCACTATCGAGCATAAGTACTCCCTCTTGGAGTTAAAAGCATCTACTTGGCCGAGCATCTACTAATAACGGAGAGCATGCAAGATCATAAACAACACATAAGCATAACTTTGATAATCAACATAACAAGTATTCTCTATTCATCGGATCCCAACAAACGCAACATATAGAATTACATATAGATGATCTTGATCATGATAGGCAGCTCACAAGATCCGACAATGATAGCACAATGGGGAGAAGACAACCATCTAGCTACTGCTATGGACCCATAGTCCAGGGGTAGACTACTCACTCATCACTCCGGAGGCGACCATGGCGGTGTAGAGTCCTCCGGGAGATGATTCCCCTCTCCGGCAGGGTGCCGGAGGCGATCTCCAGGATCCCCCGAGATGGGATCGGCGGCGACGGCGTCTCGCAATGTTTTCCGTATCGTGGCTCTCGGCATCGGGGGTTTCGTCACGGAGGCTATTTGTAGGCGGAAGGGCAAGTCAAGAGGCGGCACGGGGGCCCACACCACGGGCCGGCGCGGCCAGGGGGGCCGCGCCGCCCTAGGGTTTGGCTCCCCGTGGCCCCTCTTCGTCTCTCCTTCGGACTTCGGAAGCTTCGTGAGAAAATAGGCCTCCGGGCTTTTATTTCGTCCAATTCCGAGAATATTTCTTTACTAGGATTTCTGAAACCAAAAACAGCAGAAACAAAGAATCGGCACTTCGGCATCTTGTTAATAGGTTAGTTCCGTAAAATGCACGAATATGATATAAAGTGTGCATAAAACATGTAGATAACATCAATAATGTGGCATGGAACACAAGAAATTATCGATACGTTGGAGACGTATCAGCATCCCCAAGCTTAGTTCTCGCTCGTCCCGAGCAGGTAAAACGATAACAAAGATAATTTCTGGAGTGACATGCCATCATAATCTTGATCATACTATTTGTAAAGCATATGTAGTGAATGCAGCGATCAAAACAATGTGTATGACATGAGTAAACAAGTGAATCATAAAGCAAAGACTTTTCATGAATAGCACTTCAAGACAAGCATCAATAAGTCTTGCATAAGAGTTAACTCATAAAGCAATAATTCAAAGTAAAGGTATTGAAGCAACACAAAAGAAGATTAAGTTTCAGCGGTTGCTTTCAACTTGTAACATGTATATCTCATGGATATTGTCAACATAGAGTAATATAATAAGTGCAATAAGCAAGTATGTAAGAATCAATGCACAGTTCACACAAGTGTTTGCTTCTTGAGGTGGATAGAAATAGGTGAACTGACTCAACAATGAAAGTAAAAGAATGGTCCTCATAGAGGAAAAGCATCGATTGCTATATTTGTGCTAGAGCTTTGATTTTGAAAACATGAAACAATTTTGTCAACGGTAGTAATAAAGCATATGCATCATGTAAATTATATCTTATAAGTTGCAAGCCTCATGCATAGTGTACTAATAGTGCTCGCACCTTGTCCTAATTAGCTTGGACTACCCGGATTATCACCGCAATACATATGCTTTAACCAAGTATCACAAAGGGGTACCTCTATGCCGCCCGTACAAAGGTCTAAGGAGAAAGCTCGCATTTGGATTTCTCGCTTTTGATTATTCTCAACTTAGACATCCATACCGGGACAACATAGACAACAGATAATGGACTCCTCTTTTAATGCTTTAAGCATTCAACAACAATTAATTCTTTTCTCATTAGAGATTTGAGGATGTTTGTCCAAAACTGAAACTTCCACCATGGAACATGGCTTTAGTTAGCGGCCCAATGTTCTTCTCTCACAATATGCATGCTCAAACCATTCAACTCGTGTAGATCGCCCTTACTTCGTACAAGACGAACATGCATAGCAACTCACATGAAATTCAACAATGAGTTGATGGCGTTCCCCAGTAAACATGGTTATCGCACAACAAGCAACTTAATAAGAGATAAAGTGCATAATTACATATTCAATACTACAATAGTTTTTAAGCTATTTGTCCCATGAGCTATATATTGCAAAGGTGAATGATGGAATTTTAAAGGTAGCACTCAAGCAATTTACTTTGGAATGGCGGGAAAATACCATGTAGTATAGGTAGGTATGGTGGACACAAATGGCATAGTGGTTGGCTCAAGTATTTTGGATGCATGAGAAGTATTCCCTCTCGATACAAGGTTTAGGCTAGCAAGGTTGTTTGAGGCAAACACAAGGATGAACTAGTACAGCAAAACTCACATAAAAGACATATTGAAAGCATTATAATACTCTATACCGTCTTCCTTGTTGTTCAAACTCAAAACTAGAAATTATCTAGACCTTAGAGAAACCAAATATGCAAACCAAATTTTAGCATGCTCTATGTATTTCTTCATTAATGGGTGCAAAGCATATGATGCAAGAGCTTAAACATGAGCACAACAATTGCCAAGTATCACATTACCCAAGACATTTATAGCAATTACTACATGTATCATTTTCCAATTCCAACCATATAACAATTTAACGAAGGAGAAACTTCGCCATGAATACTATGAGTAGAAACCAAGGACATATTTGTCCATATGCTACAGCGGAGTGTGTATCTCTCCCATAAAGTGAATGCTAGGATCCATTTTATTCAAACAAAACAAAAACAAAAACAAACCGACGCTCCAAGAAAAAGCACATAAGATGTGGCCGAATAAAAATGTAGTTTCAGGGGAGGAACCCGATAATTTGTTGATGAAGAAGGGGATGCCTTGGGCATCCCCAAGCTTAGACGCTTGAGTCTTCTTGATATATGCAGGGGTGAACCACCGGGTGCATCCCCAAGCTTAGAGCTTTCACTCTCCTTGATCATGTTGCATCATACTCCTCTCTTGATCCTTGAAAACTTCCTCCACACCAAACTCGAAACAACTCATTAGAGGGTTAGTGCACAATATAAATTGACATATTCAGAGGTGACACACTCATTCTTAACACTTCTGGACATTGCATAATGCTACTGGACATTAGTGGATCAAAGAAATTCATCCAACATAGCGAAAGAGGCAATGCGAAATAAAAGGCAGAATCTGTCAAAACAGAACAGTTCGTATTGACGAATTTTAAAATGGCACCAGACTTGCTCAAATGAAAATGCTCAAATTGAATGAAAGTTGCGTACATATCTGAGGATCATGCACGTAAATTGGCATAATTTTCTGAGCTTCCTGCAGGGCAGTGGGCTCAGATTCGTGACAGCAAAGAAATCTGGAACTGCGCAGTAATCCAAATCTAGTACTTACTTTTCTATCAACGGCTTAACTTGGCACAACAAAACTCAAAACTAAGATAAGGAGAGGTTGCTACAGTAGTAAACAACTTCCAAGACACAAAATAAAAACAAAGTACTGTAGGTAAAAACATGGGTTGTCTCCCATAAGCGCTTTTTTTAACGCCTTTCAGCTAGGCGCAGAAAGTGTGTATCAAGTGTTATCGAAGGGTGGTGCGTCAACATTACCTTGGGCTTTACCCTTACCTTTCTTATTGTTCTTCTTTCCCTTTGGTTTAGGAAATATACGAGTTTCTCCCGGTATAGAGGTGAATTTCAAAGTGCCTTCTCCAACATCAATGACTGCTCCCAATAGTTTCAGCAGGGATCTTCCGAGTGTGAGTTTTCCTGTTCCAACAACAAGATAATCAATAGATATTGTTCTTCCACAAATAGTTGTATGCACACCTGCGGCTATTCCTTTAGGGATTATAGTAGAGTTATCAATGAGAGTTATCTTTTCTCCTCCTTCCTCAACTCCCCAAAGTTTCAAAGATTTATAAATACTTTCGTGCATAAGGCAAAATTCATACATAATATCACAAGTAGGCATGGAGTGTTCGATCACCGATAAAAATTTTAACAGAAGGATCCCACAATGAGAGTTTAGAGTTCACTAAGACTTGTTCAAGACGATTACGAACGTGGCAATAGTTATCATTCAAGCGAGATGTACTTATCTCCAGCAGTATTTAATCTACTATATATGCTAGCGAGGACTCGAATCAAAGTTATTAGCTGAATCATATGATGCAACCAACTTCTTTATGGCATTAAAAGCTTGATCCCCATTGCAATGAAGGAAATCTCCTCCCACTAAAGTATCCAAAGCATATCTATAGCGAACCATAAGACCAAAATAAAAATTACTAAGGAGCAAACTTAGAGTCATTTGAGGTTCAGCTTCACGATAAGAAGTAAAAATTCTAGACCAAGCATCCTTAAAACTCTCCTCATCCCCTTGTTTAAAAGTGAAGACTAATTCTTCAGGCGAAGAAGTAACAGGTTCAGAGCTAGACATGGTAACAAAAGTAACTAAAATTTTTTTGTATTTTTAATATAGAGTGCAAGACAATAAAGCAAACTAGATAAAGTAAATGCAAGTAAACTAATTTTTTTTTGTGTTTTCGATATAGCAAACAAGATAGCAAATAAAGTAAAACTAGCAACTAATTTTTTTGTATTTTGATTTAGTGCAGCAAACAAAGTAGTAAATAAAATAAAGCAAGACAAAAACAAAGTAAAGAGATTGAGAAGTGGAGACTCCCCTTGCAGCGTGTCTTGATCTCCCCGGCAACGGCGCCGTGAAAATATGCTTGATGGCGTGTATTTCACACGTTCGTTGGGCAACCCCAAGAGGAAGGTATGATGAGCACAGCAAGCAAGTTTTCCCTCGTAAAGAAACCAAGGTTTATCGAACCAGGAGGAGCCAAGAAGCACGTTGAAGGTTGATGGCGGCGGGATGTAGTGCGGCGCAACACCGGAGATTCCGGCGCCAACGTGGAACCCGCACAACACAACCAAGCTACTTTGCCCCAACGAAACAATGGAGGTTGTCAATCTCACCGGCTTGCTCGTAACAAAGGATTAACCGTATTGTGTGGAAGATGATTGTTTGCGAGAGAAAACAGTAGAAACAAGTATTGCAAGTAGATTGTATTTCAAGTAAAGAGAATTGGACCGGGGTCCACAGCTCACTAGAGGTGTCTCTCCCATAAGACGAACAGCATGTTGGGTGAACAAATTACAGTTGGGCAATTGACAAATAAAGAGAGCATGACCATGCACATACATATCATGATGAGTATAGTGAGATTTAATTGGGCATTACGACAAAGTACATAGACCGCCATCCAACTCGCATCTATGCCTAAAAAGTCCACCTTCAGAGTTATCATCCGAACCCCTCCAGCATTAAGTTGCAAACAACAGACAATTGCATTAAGTATGGTGCGTAATGTAATCAACAACTACATCCTTAGACATAGCATCAATGTTTTATCCCTAGTGGCAACAAGCACAACACAACCTTAGAACTTTCTCGTCATCGTCCCGTGTGTCAATGCGAGCATGAACCCACTATCGAGCATAAGTACTCCCTCTTGGAGTTAAAAGCATCTACTTGGCCGAGCATCTACTAATAACGGAGAGCATGCAAGATCATAAACAACACATAAGCATAACTTTGATAATCAACATAACAAGTATTCTCTATTCATCGGATCCCAACAAACGCAACATATAGAATTACATATAGATGATCTTGATCATGATAGGCAGCTCACAAGATCCGACAATGATAGCACAATGGGGAGAAGACAACCATCTAGCTACCGCTATGGACCCATAGTCCAGGGGTAGACTACTCACTCATCACTCCGGAGGCGACCATGGCGGTGTAGAGTCCTCCGAGAGATGATTCCCCTCTCCGGCAGGTGCCGGAGGCGATCTCCAGGATCCCCCGAGATGGGATCGGCGGCGACGGCGTCTCGCAATGTTTTCCGTATCGTGGCTCTCGGTACCGGGGGTTTCGTCACGGAGGCTATTTGTAGGCGGAAGGGTAAGTCAAGAGGCGGCACGGGGGGCCCACACCACAGGCCGGCGCGGCCAAGGGGGGCCGCGCCGCCCTAGGGTTTGGCTCCCCCGTGGCCCCTCTTCGTCTCTCCTTCGGACTTCCGGAAGCTTCGTGAGAAAATAGGCCTCTCGGGCTTTTATTTCGTCCAATTCCGAGAATATTTCTTTACTAGGATTTCTGAAACCAAAAACAGCAGAAACAAAGAATCGGCACTTCGGCATCTTGTTAATAGGTTAGTTCCGTAAAATGCACGAATATGATATAAAGTGTGCATAAAACATGTAGATAACATCAATAATGTGGCATGGAACACAAGAAATTATCGATACGTTGGAGACGTATCACGAGACCACCAAGTATTCGTGCACCCCGTACGAATCATGGGTGGATCGGCTCTTTGAGCCGATTCACAGGATAACCTGAGAGCCGATCGAGGCTCATATTTAATGTTTACATGTATGCCCTGCAGGAAACTAAGCGAGGCATCCCCATCACCTTCCTGACCGGGTATAGGTCAGGTGGCACGCCCTTGCACTTCGCATCGCCGCGTGTGACCGGAAGAGCATTGCGGGCCGTCGCTCGGAGGGGTCTCAGCCAGCCGCAGCTCTAGGCTCTTCCCGGCTCTACGGTGTTGACAAGGCCGCTGCCCGCCGGTGGGTTTTGGCAGTCAACACATTCTCGGCACGCCCGGTGGGACAAACGTCTACATCAACCACATCGCCATCTACATCCGAGATGGCGGACGGCACGCCGGTCACCTACGAGGAGCTGCCCGACGAGCTCAAGAAGCAATACAACGAGATCAAGGCCACCCTCGAAGCCGACCTCATCGGCTCTTTCGCAGAACCCGTTCCCATGGCATCGGATGGAAGGGATTCTCACCGCAAGGGGCACTCGATGGGATAGACCTCTCCGCCCCGTCGGAGGAACGCACCAGGGGACCGCGGAAGGAGATCAACTACTTGGTGGCTCACTCGCTACATCGCCACTCGAAAACTTGGTCAACGTGTTGGAGCGTGTCGCTCGCGCGTAATCCAGGAGATCATGAGCCACCGGTACTCGCCGTCGGGACCAGCTCTCGGGACTCATCAAGGAGAGTTGCCGTTCCAGCCCCGTCCACCGCTGCCATATGCGTTGGCAGCACTCTGCCGAAGTGCCGACTACACCGGCATTCGTCGTCTACAAGATTGGTGGTGACCCTAGTGACTACCAGTTCTTGACCGAGGCGCCTAAGGAGATCCCTCAAGGATACGCGTGCACGTATGTGCCAGATTGTGGTAACTGGGCACTCACAAACCAGGCCACAACATCGGGGACTCCGACGAAGACAGGAGGAACGTCAGCAACAGAGCTTGAGAAGCAGACGTGGCTAACTAAGTACGCCACACCGACGAAACTCCCGAGCCCAGCTCCTGCAGTTGGCTCAGAGCTGGAAAAGCAAACATGGCTGGCTAAGTACGCCACCCCGGCGAATCTTCGCAGTGCAACTCCTACAGCCAAGACACAGCGGATCGGATCGGCACCATACCGAGAGACCAGCTCGGCATGGTGCCGAAAAGAAGGGCGGTCGGCTATTCCAAGCCGTACCCCGACGATTACGAGATGATCCCGCCGCCACCTAAATATCGGCTCCCCGACTTCTCCAAATTCAGGTGGATCGGATGGCTCCAGCTCCATCGAGCACGTCGGCCGATATTTGGCTCAACTAGGACCGGCTTCGGTGTCGGATCAGCTACGCGTGAGGCTCTTTTCACAGTCCCTCACGGGATCGGCTTTTGGATGGTACACCTCTTTGCCAGCAAACTCCATCCGAGTCTTGGAAGCAATTGGAAGAACAGGTTCCATATGCAATACCATTCGAAGCTTCCGAGTCTAGCATTGCCGATCTAGCACAACTACGTCGAAGCGCGGGGAAACGGTGACGAGTACATCCAGCCGCTTCAGGAATCTTAGGAACCGATGTTATTCGGTTCGTATAACCGAGAAGGAAGCAATCGAGTTGGCGATAGCAGGCCTTGCAACACAGCTCAAGGACATGGCCTCCCAAGCAGATTATCCTCGCCGGCGCACGTGGTTCGAAACTATCAGCATATGAACAGCGCCACCCGGACCTGTACCAAGACAAGTTCAAGCGTGCGTAGTCATGGTCGATACGAGAGGAAGATGAAGTGCTCGCGGGAGACCAAGAAGTAGCAGTGGCTGAGTGGACTCGGGGAGGAACCCCGTGTCCCGCAAATGGGTAAAGCCACCGGGGCCGCCCGGGGATTTGATTTTGACGTGACCAAGACTGAACAAATCTTCGACCTCCCGCTCAAGGAGAAACAAGTTGACGATTCCCGAAGGTCTCAAGTTCCCCACGGCGAAAGAGCTAAACGGAAAGCCGTACCGCAAATTCCACAACTCGCTCTCCCATGCCACCAACGACCGCAGGGTGTGGCGTCAGCACATCCAAGCGGCGATAGAGAAGGGGCGTCTAATTTTCAACCAAGTACGCCATGAAGGTCGACACCCAACCCTTCCCCGCCGTTAACATGGTGGAAGTCACCTACCCCGAGGGTTGCCAGCCAGGTCCCTCGTTCAAGCATCAACATGGTAGGACCCGGGAACCACTGCGGCAAAGATGGAGATGAGGGCAGCCTGCTCTCATAGCAAGGATACAGAGGAGGCCGCTCCACGCGATCGGCTCCGTCATGATGGCAAGCGCTACGTCACGGAGGGAGAGGTGAAGAACATAAGATATCAACGGCCTCTCTCCGATCACCTCCTCAACAAATATGTGAGTCAGCATGACCAACGCCGACGGTCCAATTATGATGATAGAGGAGATCGTCCGGCTAGAGAAGCCGGAAGACATCGTCGGCGAGGATCGCGATGAGGAGGAGCACGAGCGCCGTGCCACGGAAACATCAAGGGAGCAAGATGACAACGCCGGACACCGGGACTGCCCCTTCTTCGTACACCGCCGGGATTCAGGAATGAGCCGATTGCCCACAATCGGCAATTGCCCGTAATGCAACAAGAAGAAGAAGGAGGCAGCCAACGTGTCCGTGTTCGAGCGCCTAGGGCCTCTCCCGCCACAAAGCAAACGCGCCGAGTCACCTCGTTGGGCAGATCTTGAGGATTCGGAAGACGAGGGAGAAGTAGAAGAAGACAGGTACCACCGGCCAAGGTGGTGCCCCGACGGACTCAGCCGTTCCCAAAAGCGCGAGGTTCAGCGATTGCGCGGCCCGGAGGAAGCCGAAAGGTTATACCCGCATACGCTAAGGAAGGCACGACCTGATTCGGCTGCAAAGGTTCAGCGAACCCTCGGATGAAGAGGGTCGTCCACGGAAAATGGAGTGGCGCCCCAAACAAAGGAAAGCCGATGATGAGACATCGGCCGGCACAAACATGGTACTCGTCTTGCCGACGAGCTTAGTGCTCCACGACTCTACGGTGCACTCAAGGTGGACGACAAGCAAGCGCATCAAGTCGGAGGTTGGGTTGGTTTTATCCAGCCTAACCGAATAGCAAGATCAAACCAATGAGCAAATCGGGCAAGGCTGATCCTTGTGATCGGCCCCAAAAATTATGAAGGAACGCTACGGAACCTTCAGACAGCGCTCAAATGGATATGGAGGCCGATTCCGGCAATCGGCCAAAATTACCTTCACCACATGTTCTGCTTGCGTTCAGCACCGATCTACTGAGCAGTGGCCACGTCGGCAGACGAGAGTCGGCGTGGATTTTTGCGAAGCCAACGTGCAAGTGCAGTGCCCTGACTAACCATACAAGCCGATATTTGCAGTCGTCTGGCAGATATCGGCTCGGGGGGCATATAATCAGATGAACATGTGCAGATAAACATGTGAGAACATACGTGCAATGAAACATTGGGGGCCGATTAAGAAAAATCGGCCAAATAAAAACATTTTTGGAACAGCCGATGCAGCAGACATCGACTTAAGGATATGAAAGCCGATGCATGGCCATCGACTCAAGAGGAGTAACTGTTACGATCAGAGGGGCAATGGAGCACAAAGGGAGATTTTTTATGAAGGAACTCCTCAATGGAGTAGTTTGGAAGCTCAGATCCTCTCTTCAAGAACAATGTCAGGAGCAGCCTGGGCGTGCGGATCAGGTCAAGGATGAGTCGCATCAGATCCACCAAAGGAGAGGAGCCGATCTGGCCGGCAAGAACTGAAGAAACTCGGGGGGCAGCTCACCTTGAAGGTTCTTTGCTTGGGGCCACGTCATGAGTTAAGGCTAATATCGGCACATGTGTCTGGTTCGCCTTCACTAAGGCTCGGGGGGGTAGCTCGCCCTAAAGGTCATTGCTCTAGGGAGCCGATTTGGTTGGAATCGGCTAGTCCTGCTACACAACTGGTTTGGGGAGCGGTGTTCTGTTACAGAGTCATCAATTTGAGCATCCAAGGCGGTTCCAGGGCTCTTTTAAAGTCGCTTGCTCAAAGATCAAGTCGCCAGCTTGCCAGGATCGGCTGTGTCATCGTCATCGGTAGAAGCCAGCTAGCTTGGAGGGATGGCTAAATTGGCCCGTCTTGTAGATTATCATGAAACTGAGGCGTTGCCATCAGTCATTAAGCATGGATTAGGCCAACAGTCGACAAACTCAGCGTGAAAGAAATCGGCGAAATCAAGCTAGGGGAATTCTTCTGGAATATGAGGATTTTTTACAATGGGAAGCCGATTGCTTAAGGAGGGAAGAACAAAAGAAGGGTCTATTGACCAATCTACTACTGCTAGGCCTATACTATTAGATCCTAATCTACGGGCCATCACTGCCCTCATCGTCGTCCTCAGAACTCTCATCGGCACTGCTGCCGATGGGCTCCTCGTCGCTACTCCCGTAGCCCTCCACGGGGGCTTCATCCCCGTCTTCGTCGTCGCTGCTGTCGTCGTCCCACCACATGCGGAGGCGCTTCGCCGGCGGGTAGCCCTCGAGGGAGTCGTCGTCGTCGTCGTCTTCTTCTCCCTCTTCTTCAGAGGTAGGGCAGCCGTCCCAAGAGAACTGGTCGTCCTCGCTTTTGGGCTCCAGTTCCCCATCGGCAAGGAACTGAAGATCTTCATCCCCGCTGGTCAAGGACTTGTCGTCCTCGGACCAAATGGAGGAGGCATGGCTCTCCTCGTCCCAGTCTTCCGGGGCACGAATTTCTGGCGGCGTCTCGCGGGAGGAGTCGGACCCGTAGGAAAACTCGGAGGAAGAGGAAGAAGACATGGCGGAACTGAGGGTTTTTGGTGCTGATGCGAGAAGGACGAAGGGGACGCAAAATGTTTAGAACGGTTAAATAAAGGGGATATGTGAGAGATTCAATGCCACAGCAGTTTCCGAGGAGGTGTTGCCCAACAGGAAAATTTTACGGCCACGTGGAGAAGTGGAAGGGGCAAGGCATCATGATGGGGATTCTGCGGCAGCTCGCTCTGCCATGACATGACCCGACGAAAGAAAGCGTAATGATTTTGGAAATGTCATTTCCAAAACCAGGGGGCATGTGTTATCACCAGAATTTGACCAAGTCAGAGGTGGGCCGCGATCAAGATGGTTTGAAGAAATATATATATATAGAAGGAATACGTGGATCGGCCTTTTATACCAAGTTGGGCTTAATTGCCCGTGTATCTGTAACATATTAGATCGCATCTTAGTTTAGAGATAGAATCTTACTCGTGCACGGTTTAGTGCACGCCCACATTAGAAAGTCCGCTGGACTATAAATATGTACCTAGGGTTTATGGATTAAACAACAACTCACGTTCAACCCAAAACAAACCAATCTCGGCGCATCGCCAACTCCTTCGTCTCGAGGGTTTCTATCAGTGTAACGACATGCTGCCTAGATCGCATCTTGCGATCTAGGCAGCACAAGCCCCACGTTGTTCATGCGTTGCTCGTATCGAAGCGCTTTTGATGGCGAGCAACGTAGTTATCATAGATGTGTTAGGGTTAGCATTGTTCTTCGTTTAAGCATGCTTACGTAGTGCAACCCTTGCATATCTAGCCGCCCTCACACCTATCTCAGGTGTGGGGGCGGCACCCCGCTTGATCATTATTTAGTAGATCTGATCCGTTACGATTGCTCCTTGTTCTACAAGGATTAGTTTAATATCTCGCAATAGTTAGGCCTTACAAAGGGGGAGGATCCAAGTGGCACGTAGGGTGGCGTTCGCAAGTCCTAAACAGGATGTTCCGAGGATCAACTTCATGTTGGTTTTTAGGCCTTGTTTAGGATCGGCTTACGAGCACCGTGCGTGGCCGCGAGGCCCAACTCTGGAGTAGGATGATCCGATTATGCGGTGAAAACCCTAAATCGTCGTAGATCTCATTAGATTTATCTTGATCAAGCAGGACCACCAAGTATTCGTGCACCCCGTACGAATCATGGGTGGATCGGCTCTTTGAGCCGATTCACAGGATAACTCGAGAGCCGATCGAGGCTCGTATTTAATGTTTACATGTATGCCCCGGCAGGAAACTAAGCGAGGCATCCCCATCACCTTCCTGACCAGGTATAGGTCAGGTGGCACACCCTTGCACTTCGCATCGCCGCGTGTGACCAGAAGAGCATTGCGGGCCGTCGCTCGGAGGGGTCTCAGCCAGCCGCAGCTCTAGGCTCTTCCCGGCTCTACGGTGTTGACAAGGCCGCTGCCCGCCGGTGGGTTTTGGCAGTCAACAGCATCTTGTACTCGTTTGCTAATTGCGGGGTTGTCGGAGTGACAGAAACCTAAACCCCCGTTGGTATATCGATGCAGGAGGGATCGCAGGATCTCAGAGTTTAAGGCTGTGGTTAGATTTATCTTAATTACTTTCTTGTAGTTGCGGATGCTTGCAAGGGGTATAATCACAAGTATGTATTAGTCCTAGGAAGGGCGGTACATTAGCACAGGTTCACCCACACAACACTTATCAAAACAATGAAGATTAATCAGCTCTATGTAGCGAAAGCACTAGACTAAAATCCCGTGTGTCCTCGAGAACGTTTGGTCATTATAAGTAAACAAACCGGCTTGTCCTTTGTGCTAAAAAGGATTGGGCCACTCGCTGCAATTATCTCTCTTGCATTTTACTTACTCGTACTTTATTCATCCGTTACATCAAAACCCCCGAATACTTGTCTGTGAGCATTTACAGTGAAACCTTCATCGAAACTGCTTGTCAACACCTTCTGCTCCTCGTTGGGATCGACATTCTTACTTATCGAAGATACTACGATACACCCCCTATACTTGTGGGTCATCAACGGCGTACCGGGGCAACGGCTGTGGCAGCTTCGATTTTTGGGTGCCTAGCCTCGTCGCCTCCTACTAGTTCAGTTCTTCCGGCAACTCGATTTGCATGCCCTCCTTCGGTGCCATCTGAATCTCGTGTAACACGTTGGCGACAAAGGTTTCTCCTCCTTCACCCTGATCCAAGGTTTCTCCTCCTTCTTCACCGGCGACAAGGACGTCGTGTGGTCATTTTCTTCTTCCCCATGGCGAGGCGGCGAAGCGTTGTGGCTATCGATGTGTTGGGAGCCAACGTGGCCGGGAATAAGGGCATGATGTTGTCGGTGCCCTTTTAAGCACGATCCAAGCTATGTACCATTGATGGCGGCGTAGAATACTAGTTGCTGCCTGCCAGACCTGGCATGGCCGCTAAGGACGTAGCGTGCCATAGATGGTGGCCACAAAAGGTCAGAAGCGAAGAGGCCGAAGCGTTGCGGCCTCACGCTTGCTGCCAAGCGGGCCAGTGGCGATAGGGCACATGCACGCGCTGCGTCCGCACCGTGTTCGCGCCGACGCATTCACAACGTAAATTTAGGTCACATTTGCGTCCGCGGACAGGCAACTAGGCTAGGGTGCATACCCATTTTTTTTGGCAAATGGTCACTTTACATCCGCTTTGCCGGCCGCTGATGTTACACAAAGATTTGTGTAAGAGCATCTCCAGGGGTGCGACGCATTTTATTGTCCGCGCGCGTTTGCGTCGCGCCGCGGACGGTAAATTGTCTGTTTTTGTCCGCGCGTCCGTTTACGTCTGGGGTTGGCTCCAGCGGGGCAACGCATTTTTTTTCTTGTTTTTTTTCCTCTTCTCCATTTAAACATAGTTCCAAATATTACATATTGAAACATAATTTTACACAAACTAACACATAGTTTGGAACATGGTTTACACAAACTAACACATAGTTTGAACCATGATTGACACAAATATAACATTTTAAAAAAAGAAACCAGTTGTGTTGATTTCCGTATGTTCGCTGCCAAGAAAGAACATTCGAGGGCACACCCAATCACCCAAACTGGAAAATCCAGCGGGAGGAGACGGTTCCCTTGTTGGTTCTACCGAGGAAGAACAGACAGCGACCTCCACTACTGGCTTCGTCTGGCCCATAGCCAGATTCGCTGCAAAGAAAGAACACTCGAAGTTCTAACTATCGGTGTCCGAGCCGGATTCGCCGGTGTGGTAGTGCCTGCGGCAGGCTGTGTCGTCGAACACCTTGACGATCATCTCGCCGTCCCCCTCGTAGAGGAAGGTGAGCTGGCAGACGAGCTCGAGCGCGAGGTCACGGGCGAACTTGTCCCACCCCGTGTGCAGGTACATCTTGCCCTGCCCGTCGAACAGGACCTCCACGGTCCAGCGGCAGAAGTTGCAGCTGGTCTCCCGTAGCTGCAAATGCGCCGGCTCGACGCCATCGACGAACTCGGCGAACTTGTCCGGGAGCCGCTTGATGCCGAGTGGGTCGTTGTCGATGCGGAGGAGGAACTCGAAGCAGCGGTCCTCCTGCGAAGACGAGGAGGGCGCAGGCGACGGCGAGCGTGGGGCCGTAGCTGCTCCACCACGGCGGCCCCTTCCCCGGCCCCGGGGGCGCCCAGGGCCGCGGCCTCGACCGCCTCGCCGGCCACCAGGACCGGCCATGGACTTCCTCGCGGGCCTGGCTACGTCGCAGGAACACCTAGATGGCGCTACGGTGGAGCTTTGTGGCGCTAGGGTTTCTTTGGAGGAGTGGATGAGTAAGAAGAACACGCGCCCCCTTTATATAGGCCGGAGGCATGCGGTGGCCGCGGGACGCGTGGCGTCGCTATTAACGTGGTTGGCGGAGGTGGGCTGCGGCCGCTCGGCAGCCGAGGCATCGCCATTAACGTGCCGCAGACTGCCGAAACGACGCAGCGGTGCCAGCCGCTGGCGCGTTTGAGAAGACGCATCGACGCAGGGTCGCTGCCAGGCGGGCCCGACGAAACTTCCCGCCAGACGCGAGCGGTCACTTTGCGCGTCCGCGCAGCGTCCGCAGAGACGCATCCGAGGCGCATATTTGGGCCAGGTTAGCGTCTCCGCGGACGGCCCGGTCACTTTGCGTCGCCCCGCTGGAGGTGGTGTCAAACGCATTTCCGATCACGACGGACGAAAATGGTCGCTCAGCGTCCGTTTACATCGCGCCGCTGAAGATGCCCTAAGTTATCTGCTTCAAGGAAGCAAAAGGAAAGAGTGTGATCCTAGGAGGTTTGATGTCTAAACACGATTTAACTTGGAGCTTCCTATCTTAGTGCACAAACGACATAATACAATGTGTTTGTGTACAAAAAGTAAACGGATATTGTATTTTTTATTTTCTAGGGTTTTATTATTTACTTTTGGTACCTATATTTGCTTTTGATCACTAGGTAGCTCTCCACTTCATTATTGTGCTACTTTATGATTCCAAATATGATGTCGGGTACTTTTGCTCTATGAAACCTAAATTTGCACATAATCTTTCTTTTCTTCATAATTTCAGGTTTGAAAATGGGCAACGCGGAGGAGTGCAATTTTTTTCTTAAAACGTGCAGTTCCTTAGTTTGTAATATTTTTGACGCCCAAAATTGCACGTACATACTTGTGCCCGTTTAGGCTCGCAAATGTTGCCTAAATTGGATATACTTGTGTGAGTTTTTGTTTGCCAACACGTGAATGGATATTTTTGATTTTCTTTTCACGTTTGTGTTGTGTGCAAGGTTGAAAAAAACAGTCGCATGAGCAAGGGAGCAAGGGATGTGAACTATGGTGTAGAAGTCGACCGCGCTCCACAAAACATTCCTGAAAATAACAATCACGCACGATTTCGAACATGACATACGGAGTACAAGTCATCCAACAATCACAATCTTCTGCTTTTCTTTTCGCCAAGCAAACAGTCACAGTCACGAACTGATCGATCAGGATTCAGGACGAGCGATCGCGCGTGCTACTACTCCCTCCGTTCAGAAATGTAAGACGTTTGGGTTTTCACGGTCAAAATTTTCCACGCTACGAAATTTCCGCACTTTCCCATTTTGCCCCTCCGTCGCGCTTGCTCCACCACTCACTCGCTCGCAGCCGACACCCGCAGCGATGCCGCCGCCCCTCTCCCTCACGCCGCCGCCCCCTCTCCTACCGCGCGTCGCCGCCGCTCCGCTCTCCCGAGCGCACGTCGCCACACCCCTTCTTCCACGCGCGTCGTTGCCACTTCCATGCTCTCGAACAAATCAGCTGCATCGTGGTCGAGTTAAAAATTCGGCTTTTCCCTTTCCTCCGGCACCGGATCTGCCGCGGTGGTGCTCGATCTGTCGAGCCAAGGTCAGGGTCGAGGTCCAATCGTGGTCGTCGTGGTGCAGTGCAGACCTCCAATCGTAGGCGGAGAAGACCTCCTCCCGGTGGTTGTGGGCGGCATGTCCATGGGGACTGCTTGTCCGACCCGTCCGAGATGGAGACATCCTTGGAGCCGCCGCAGCCTTGTGGGGCGGCGCCTTGGTCAGCAGGCATGTGGTGGCTGCGGGCGGCATCGGCAACCTTTTCGAGCAGCACAGCGGATGGTGGCGGAGGCTGAATCCGCACCTTGGTTGGACAGTGCGGCGGGCGGTTGTTGCGGACGATGCTGCGGCCGGCCTCAGCATCACGGTGGCTCAGCCTCAACCCTGCGTGGGATTCACAGCGGTCAGAGCACACCCGTGGGATTTGAGACAAGGTATGGTGCCCATCCATTCCTCTAGTACTACTGTACATCCGTTCCACCAGTGGGAGTAGATTTCTTGTGTATTCAGAACAAGCAAAGTTGCTGCTAATTCCATCCGTCCCTCTAGTTGATTTCATGCACGATCTGTTCCTATCGGTGGTAACAACTGAAAATGTTTGCATCACCCACGTGGTATTGTTCAGTCATTATAATAGGTTTGCATAAGCAATACTCCATGTACTGTTGATTAACCAGGGAGTACATTCTGATTCGCTCCAGTACTTCCATATATTGTTTAGCAAAGAAAACCATCTTATAAATTTAACGCAAGGGAACTTGGATACTCCTGTGATTTTCTTTGATGCAAGGGAGTAGTTGCTAAGTGAAGGAATACTTGGAGTTACAAGTGTAAATCTTGTGATTTTATTGTCAATTCAACATTGAGTGTAAAAAGTAAAAACTGCTGATGCCAGCGTACTTCTTTATTTTTGTCAGCAAAAGAGATATGTCTTCTTTCTCACTAGTTTAGTTGCTTAATGAATCAATCATTCCTTGCCTCCTTGGGTTTGTAGAGGGGGGGACAACATACATATGAACACAAAGCAGTGAGAATAAGCAGAACATATTTGGAGACTTTACAATGCTCTTCTTATTAAGCATGCTTATGCCAAATTGTTAAATGACGCTCTGCTTACTAAAGCCTTTTGGTCTCTCCTGTCAGCATGCTGATACATATTAAAGTTGTCACCCAATACATTAGAAGTATCTTTTGGTCTCTTCTGTTTCAGCTATTAAAGCTCCTTTTATCAATTGAATACTTGATCTTGCTAATATTATCACAGTAATTCCCCTTTTCCTTAATGGGACAACATATTATCTTTGTAATCTAACCTAGTTAATCATTTAGCTAAAAACCTTGGTTAGAGAGTCTCATGGCATACCCATTCTTGTATTCCTCATGCTTTTGATGCTTTTGTTTTTACTGCTCTTTTTGGGCCAGATAATTAAGGCTTGTGGTTTCAACAGATCAATGTACATGCAGTTCAGTAATTATGGTTGCTTCCTGCTTGTGAGAAATGAAGGACAAATTTAACCTGACATTCCTCACTAGTCAGGCTATCTTTCTTTGATGGACATTCCTCACAAGAACTGGAACTACACCGACCTGCATATGCCACCTGCGTTTTGTGATGTTTAATTTGTTAGCAACTTTTTCTGTAGTCGTATGAACGCCTGCGGTTTGGGAACAGAGGATATAGGTCATGCCCTGCTTGTACCTGCAGAAAATGAGTAATTTACAGTACTGCTTGTTAAATTCAGGCGGCAGTGACGAGTTGCTGGGCAACGGAGGCGCTGGATCTGCGTGAACGGCTTGCCTCAGGTATGCATTTGAATGATCACTGAAACTCTTACTGCTCCTATAATTGCACTACTCAGTTTCTCATGATAGTTTAGAATTTATAGTAGATATGACACGCAATGAGAATTACTGTAAGAACCAGGAATGTCGGCATTGATTGGGGTAAACAATCATTTGCACGATAGTTGGTAGGCACAACATTCTCTGATTAGGCCACTTGACTTGAACTGAACTTTTCTTGGCTACTACTATGTGTTGATTATTTGGTAGGCACTGTTGATGCCTGGATAATGCACTGTATTGCTAATATATTTGTAGCCTAAAGTTTGTCAGTAACTTATGAAGTTAGGCTTGTTAAAACTGCAATATATGTTTGTCTATGAAACTTTTCTTGTTATGTACTGCAAAATAATTATGATGAAACTTTTGTTTTCTGTGTTCTCCTCTTCAGCTGATATACAATAGTTTTTTGATCTGATAGCTAACAATAAATATTGGAAAAGCAAAGATGTTACTCCGTAAATCAATTGTGCCCAGATTTTGATCTGATATGTTGCCTTCCTCTTCAGGGATGGTTCCTTCCTCTTCAGGTGGATAGAAGTCGAGGTCTGGAAGAACCATGGTGATCTGCTGTGCTGCCGAGCGAGGAAGAAGGTCATGTGGCTGGGCGCGATGGACCCGGGAGGTGCTGGCCGGTGCTCCGTTGGGTGGGTGCTGGGCGCCTTTGGACCCGGAGGTGCGTCCGGTTTCCGACAAGTGCAGGCTGGGCGACTCGGAGCTGCCGGCAAGCCGGGCGACGCAACCGGATCGTCGGTGGAGGAGGAGGTTCATGAGGAGGCAGTGCGCTCTCGAATCTCTGGTGACCCTCATGGCCCTGGCGCCTCGTGGCGAAGCTCTGGACGAGGGGCGATGAGCTTCTGGATAAGGGGACGGCAGCCTGCTTCCGTGATCGATTGGACCTGGGACTCGTTGGGCGGAGGAGAAACTGGAGGCCGGCCAGAGGCGGAGTCGCTCGGCGGTGGACGGAGGAGCAGCAACGGAGGCCGGAGATGCAGTCGCTGGCCGGAGGTGGAGCACCTGATGGTCGTCGGCCGGAGGACAAGCAGGGCGAGGGATCGTGGTCCTGGTCGAGATGCGAGTGGACGAGGAGGAGGATGCCGGATGCGCGAGGACGGATCGTGATCGCGGATCGTGATCTGATCCTAATTTCGAAGGAGGGGTAGGGATGTCATTTTACCACTTTTTCACCTGGTCGGAAATTGCCCCCAACGTCTTATATTTCTGCACGGAGGGAGTATTTCCTCTGGGCGTCTCGCTCAAGGTACTGGAGAACCTCCTCCGGCGGCACGTCGCGCCACACCCGCTGCCTCATCGCCGCCTCCTCGTACCCGAGCTTGGCAAAGCCATGGGCAACTTTATTCCCTTTCCTGACAACATGCGACACGGTGGTCTTGCCGAGACGCGGCAGCAGCCCGGCGATCTTCCTCCACTGGCCCAGATCCTTCTTTGCCCTGATGCGCGCGCGGCTAGCGATGGCGTCGACGGCCGTCTTGAAGTCGCCCTCGATGGAGATGTTCCGCCACCGGTTCTTCACCGCGAGCTCCAGCCCGCGCTTGAGCGCAAGGAGCTCGGCCACGGAGCTCGTCGCCTTGTCGATACGCTGTGCGTAGCCCAGGATGAAATTTCCCCTGTGGTCGCGGACGACTCCCCCGATGCTGGAGCTCTTGGACATGGACGACCCGTCGAAGTTGACCTTCAGCCGGCCCTTCTTCGGGGTAGTCCATGTGCTCGACGACGAGGCGCTCTTCAGCTTCCGCAGCCTGCGCTCTGTCGCCGCCAGCTTCGCCTTGCACTTGCAGATCGCACCGACGAGGCGGGCCGATGTGCGTTTGCCGTTGCGCTGCTTGCGCCCCATCGATCAGGATTATCAGAGAGGTGCGTGTGAAATGAGTTTGCCTGTTTCAGCAAATTCCGGATTTAGCTCTTTATATAGAGCTCGTGCGACAACCTCTAAATGACAGGCTTGGAGAATACCAGACGGCGAATTTACTCCAGTAATGGCTCCTCGACCAAGCTGCCAGATTGCTCGGGTGACGCACGCAGTAATGTATTTGGAACCCCGTAGTGACGGTCCTCTGCACCTGCATGTTGCCAGACTACGGGTGACTTCTTTTGGGCTTATGCTTATGCATAAGCCGGCTTATAAATTTCGGTGGGGAGAAACTATGGTGGGAAAAAGCTCCAAGAAATTGGTTCCTTCCATTCTTTTGGGCTTGTGAAATTTAAGCTTATTTGTTGTGTTGAGCTGTGAAATGTCTGTAGTACCCCTTAATTTGTTATGTGCCCTAAATGAAGCGATGATACCTTAAGTATGGTAGTTTTTAGTACCAAATGAGCTACTCCACCAAAAAATCACCAAAAAATGAGAACTAAATCAATTAGCAGATCCACTAGCTAGCAAACGAATACTCATCCAACTAGCACCACAACACGCGGGTTGAGAGCGATGCCTGCTGGACACTGTGAGATGGCGAGCCTCCTGCCTTGGTCCTGCTCGAGCGGTCGACGGAGCTCCGGCTCTACGCGGGCGACTTCCTGGTCGAGCTGCTGGTTGACGCAGGATCGCGGACGCCGGCGCTCGCCAACGCGAGGTCGCGGGAGTTGCTGCAGAATGGAGAGTGGCGGCGGGCTGGCGGCGAATGCGCCGAAGAGGTCCGACGGAGGCGTGACGAAGAGGTCCGATGGCGGCGCGCTGGATAGGTCTGGCGGCGGCAGAGAGGAACCCTAGCTTGCCACGTTCGCGATGCGGGAGTCCCTGCAATGTGCGATGCGGGAGCAGTTGTGCTGTTATTTCCCCTTTTTCTTCCAACAAGGCCGAATCGTTTTCCAGTGGAGTGGCATTCTGTTGTAAATAGAATTGAACAGAGGGGCAGTTCACTATGGCGTTTCGGCTTTCTAAATGAGAAGCTCGGGAAACTGGTCTGATGTAGTTTCTGCAATTGCACTACCGAATAGCTTCTCGGTGGAAATAAGCTCTCCATAAGCTGGAGACTTCTTTTCAGCTTCAGCTGTCCACCACCTAGAAGCTAGCTAAGAAGCCCAAAAGAAGTCACCCTACGTCTTCATTCGAGAAGCTAGGCAAGCCTTACCTACCTGCATAGATAACTTGGGGGCGACACCGAAATCGGTTTACAAAATGATAACAAGTGCCGTTTGTTAGCAGGCTGAACAACTAAACCTGCAGCTTGGTCGAGATGAGAAAGATGCCGAAGATCTGCAGGCAGGTGCTGATGGTTTGCTGAGGCTGGCCAGTGCATCTCATGTGGGTGCTGCTCCTCGCGGTTCTGGACGTATACAACCTGTTCTCCAGATCAGAGGCGCCAGTGTGGAGGACAATGTGGATGATATGGACCTGGGAGAACAAGATTAATCGGTCTTCCCTTCGCCTGATGTGTGGCAAGATAGCGTTTTGCTGGCATGAAAAAGTTATGTTGCTGGGTATCGTGGTTGTAAGTTGTTGTCTGTCTGGATGTCAAGTTGAAACTCCTCTTCTGTGGTCGTTCGCTAGCATTAGGCGGCGTTTTTTCATGTGCTTTGTAGCTTTCTGTGTTGTGGTGGTGAGTGAGTGCTGTGCTGAACATGATGATACATGTCAGGAAAAAACCTCTGTTTCGTTATCTTTCTGGTAATGAAATCCGATCCGATGGGATCGTTTGGAAAAAAGCTCGACGAAACGCCACACTTTTACGATTTGCTCAGCCGAAGCACAAAGATGCCATGATATCTTATTCTCCTTGTTTGAAACATCTCACGACGCTGCTAATCGCTGGCGCCGCCGGAGGACGAGGGCGGGGGCGGCGACCAGGGCGGCAACACCTGCGGCCGGCAGACCTTGACGCAGTCGGCCTCGTTCCGGAAGCAAGGGTTCTCGGGCGTCGACAGACAGCAGAAGCAGCTACTGATACTGTGGACGATATGCCTATGATCAGCAGCGCATCTGCTCTTCAAACACTTCCCTGGCAGCGGTCTGATCTTGATCCTGCCGGGGCCGGTGACCGGTCTGGCCGTTGCCGTCGCCGCCATCTAGCTAACGGCCGCCTGCACACGGCGGAATAGACGAGGAGATGCATGCGTGTTAGCATATGATGATGGAAATTTTCAGCTGCTGGATGACTTGAGTATACTTACAATGTGCGGAGAACGCGTGGCATCCAAGGATGAGCACGAGGATGAACACCGATTCAATCAGTGTTGCCTTCTTGCTTCTCATCTGGCCGCGGGATCTGTAGCACGTCATGCTTGATGGATTATCTGTATATGTATACAACTAGATCGACGAAGCTGTTATTTTGACAATAGATCGACTAAGCTGTTTATCGACGAACACGGCTCTTGTGCTTGAGTCGAGCCTCGTGCTACTTATATATTGGCAAAGACGTAGATATACAAAGCAGTCTACCATTATGCATTAATTAAATGGATATCATTCCTTGGATAAATAAGATAGCAGTGTAAATATTCAATTAGTTCATCGTTATGGCTACATATCCTTTTGCCTTTTTTTATTTCCAGATAACATGGACTAAAAAGATGAGTACTACATGTTTTTAGGACAGAGCATAGCAATTGAACTTTTCATCTGTCTTCTTTTCCCTCTATGGGCGCACCTGATTTACAATATATTTTCATTATTAAGTTCAACACGAAAAGGGCTTTCAAAATTTGATCTCACTTGGATAAATTTCTGCGAAATTTTTATGGCTGTAGTTATCACGTAAAACCAACGGCATTGCAAAGTTTAGTCACAAAAATCTGCCCAATAACTAACTGTACAGAGCCTACACACATAATCAAATCAAATAGCGAGCAGACAAAGTTTCCGCATGATGGAAAGTGACTGGCATCTAGTGGCTGTAATCTTGGCTCTCGGATCTCCTGGACCGAGCACGGTCACCGTGACTACGGCGACCATCGTCCCGGGAACGGCTGCTGCCGCCATCATCATGTGTCTGCTCGCCGTAATGCCTCTGCGCCCAATGAGATCGATGACGAGGGCTGCGGCCAGCTTCCGTCGAGGTTCTTCCTCCTCTGACCCTGTCATCCTCGTTGCCTGGAGACACCTCTCCGGGCTCTCGGCTCCTCTGCTTGCTATGGCTGCTGTCATATTCGGCAGGGCTTCTCTGCCTACTGGGGCTGCTGATATCTCCAGGCTCCCGGCTTCTTCTTCTACTCTTGCGATGATGATAACCGTCGTCTTCGGTTGGACTTCTCTGCCTCCTGTGGCTGCTGATATCTCTGTGCTCTCGGCTTCTTCTATGCTTCTTATGATGATCTCTGTCGTCTTCGGCTGCACTTACATGCCTATCATAGCTCCTGATATCTCCATGCTCTCGTCGGCTTCTCTTCTTGCGATGGTCGCTGTCGTCTTCGGTCGGGCTTCTCTGCCTACTGTGAGTGCTGGCCTCCCTATAAGTAGATGATCTTATCCTACTTTGTGATTCTTCCCTGTGGTCACGGCTGCTTTTGCGCCTGCGGGGGCTGCCTTCGTCTTCGGTTGGACTTTTCCTTCTGTAGGTGCTATCAGCCCTGTCCTTGGATCTTCTCCTAGGAGGTGGCGACTCTTCCCTGTCAACGTTTCCACCTTTTCGTCTCGGTGGTGGGGGAACCTGTCACAGTGGGAGTACAATAATGTTATTTCACTCCATGGCAGCAAGCAGGCATGGAATAATCAAACCACTCTAAAAGATAAGGTACATAGAATAGAAACTAATATTCACTCCAAAAGATCAGGATAGCAGAGTAAATAAAAAAATGGTTCCTCATTGTGAACACACTCACTGCCGTGGTTAACTTGCCAGTGTTAATGTCTGTAGCTACTCATGAGAGGTTTTAGTAATGACAATGATGAGTGAATATCAAGTTAATATCATACTGAGAAATATTCTTCTATTCTTCCTAATCTTTCAAGGCAACAGCCAGTTTATTCTACGGTGTCACAGAAAGAAACCATGAATTAGCACTTCCATTTTTTTAGCTATTAAGAGATGAAAATGCAACAGGCTCTAACATTTGATGTAGCAGTGATACCTAGTGTAAATATTAAATAGCACTCCCCTTTAGCAGTACAGGGTAAAAGTGATGAAACTACCTGAAAACGTGTCATATATCGCCCTTCAGGTGGTGGTGGGATCCCAAGCTTTTTCAGTTCGTCATAAGGAATAGGCCGCCTGTGTTTTATAGAAATACACATTGTTACTCAAGTCTCATGACTCATCTCGTAAGAATATATAAAATGTAACAAATGTTTGGATTCATACAAGGGAGCACGAAATGGCCTCTCACGACCTCCAAATCGAAGCTGGCCAGATTCTTTCTTTCCTCCAAGGCCTCCACCTGTAAGAAGACAATCCCATGTAGTAAGAAGATCAGCTCAAGCACGCTGAGTCATACATTATACTTAAGCATGGACACATACCTAGCCTCCTTGGAATCCATCCAGGCATAAGTTGCTGCCTGTAGTAGTCTACAATCACTTCACTGCCATCAATAATGGAATGGTGTGCATCCTTCAGGGCAAGGGCAGTATCAAATAGATTTCAAATATATGCCTAGAATGCAGCAGGAAACGAACAGGCAAAAAAGGAGTTTAAGATATTATGAAGTTGATTGATACCTCGTAGGCACGACGCATCTCCCTGTCCGTTTCATACTCCACAAATGCATAGCCACGAGAAGCACCAGTAACTGCAAATGTAGTAGCCTGGTCAGTCAAACTGAAATTGTAAAGATTGACGTATGCAACAAGTCGCGCGCTAATGAAACACTGCTAATTGTCTGTGTACCAACAAGGACAGCTACGAAGCTGCTAAGGCACTAACGAATTAGCGAGTTGACCTGAAAGTTGGAGATTGATGCAACACTGTTTTTGATTGCAAGATAAAACTCCCCATTTAAGCTTATCAGAAGGTAGTAGAACGTTCCACTGTGTTACCTATGCCACATAGAACACTCCAATTTGAACCGAGATGAACTGTACTGATTTTATCTTCACTATAATAGCATCATGCAATTCGTGCTGTACGGTTGCGAAGTTCCCAAATCAAGCTATTCTCGAATAACAGATGCTAGAATCCAAGGAGTAAAATGCTCAACTCACCAATATCCCGCACCAGTCGCATGCTCTTCACCTTCCCGTACCTGCCCATCGCCTGCTCAGCACACCGAATCAGCAGAAACAGTTCAGACCATCAGACAGGAAAGGATACACCCAGCACAGAGGCACACGCCAGAGACGCGCACCTTCCGGAGCGTCTCGTCGTCGGTGAGGCGGGAGAGGTGCCCGACGAACACCGTGCAGTAGGGGTCGCCGGCGGCCTTGGGGTCCCCGAACGGATCATCTAGAGAAGGAATGGGACGAAAAAAATCAGACACCGAGTGAGGGACCTGCAGCGCGTTGATGCGCGAATGGGAGAGGAGGGGCGGAGGAATGGAGAGCACGCACAGAGGCCGGCGGTGGAGCAGAGGAGGGCGCGGAGGACGGCGTTGTCGTGGGGGGCGACGTCCGTGCCGTCGATGCTGCCCGCCTGGATCGGGTGGTACTTGTCCGCGTAGAACACCGCGCCGGCGTTCCCGCCGCCGCTTCCGCTGACTCTCATCTCGCCTCCGCCGCCGCCGGATGCTGCTGCTACCTGCTGACAAACCGGACGCCGCTTGGTGGCCGCCGCCGGTGAGGAGAGAGCCGCTCAGGGGAGCGGGGGAAGAGAAAAGAGATTGGGCCGGGCTGAACCGTCAGGTAGGCTCGGTCAGTGTAGGAAATCTGACATCCACTCGAACCTATTTCTTGGAATCCTTTGTTTATTCCGTGATGAAATAAAACAAACTTTCATGACATGAAATCTCACTGGATTGAAATGTGCATGACATTAAGATATTGCGTTTTTCATATTCCTACATTTGTAGAATCATATGAATCAAAGAGGCATGTAGTGTGGTGCGCGTAGTGAAACATGCTTCGAATTCCAGGCTTTCAGTTTCAGACAGCTTATTATTTTGCTCAGTTTTTATTATTATAAAAATAGTTTATTAACTCAATATGTCTCATCAAGGTGACACCGTCAACCGATTCATACCCATCCTCTCCTTATTTTGGCCATTTCTAGAACAGAGAGATTCTCCTAGTGATAAACCTTCTTAGCATGTCTATCATCTACCCAAAGATACGACACATTAGGAAAATTTAGGGCTTCTTTGGTTTGCAGAATATGAAAAACAAATGAATAGAAGAAACACATGACTAGAATGTCATGATCACATGTAGAATTCTACATGAGTTTCTATATTAATTAAGTACATATCATAGTTATTATGAACACGTAGGAAAATTTTATAAGAGGTTTATCTCTTGCTAGCAATCATATGAAATTGTAGTGTAGAAAATTAGTCCATAGTAATTATTGAGGATTTATTCCTTTGAACCAAATAGACCCTATAGGCAATCCTGTAGATTAAAATCCTACAAAATTTTCTTCGAAATCCTTTGAACCAAAGAGACTCATAACCTATTAAAATCACAGAACTAGATATCACATTATCATCCCATATGCATCATAAGGTATTTTCCGCACCATCTCTCACCACAGAATTGCATGGACAATTCAACCCATTTACATGAGTTTATTAATTGGAAAATGGAGATTTTACCACAGTTCCTAGATATCTGCCTCCGCTTAGGCCAACAATAGTATCCGGTGTACGGAGTTCGGACATAACTCATAACAGAAAAGGGTAATAAAATGGACAAGAATGTGGGCATTTCTCATTGTCTCGCAAAAGAATTAGGTTCGACAGTTTATACAATCGGTGGGTGCACTATCAGCTCAAATTCACAATATAAAGGAAAACCCAGGAACATCAAGCCATGAACCAATTATTAGATCCTTCCCCAATCCCCACAGTACACTATATATAACCCAGAACACGATTACTGAGGTGATCATCAAGAAAACACATCTCGCACGCATGGGCCAAACGAATGCGACAACACATCATTCAGCAAAACCACACAGAAAATCAACGAGAACAGAAGCCAGCTGCTGAACTCGGTAAAAGCAGGGGTACTGTGAACTCATGCTGAAAAGGATGTATCGGCACTACAAAAGTCATCTGTTGTATTAGGCGCAACAGCTGATGAAGGTTGAGGTTTATGCTGAAAAGGGGGAGAGAGTGCCTTGACGGCAATGCTCATGCTAGGCCTATGATCTGATTCGTACTGCAAGCAGAGCGCTGCCACCGCTGCAAGCTGCAATCAACAGGAAAAAACCATTCAGTGTTCAAATTTGTTTCAAGTTGTTTCTTAGGTAGTGACAGTGTAAGAGTGCGTGCGTGCACAGAGAAGGGAGGGAAGAAGAGGCAGACCCTAGCAACGCCTTTTGGGGGATACTTGCCCTTCAACCTGGGGTCAACACATTCTTTCACTCTATCCTCAGTCAAACGAGGTATTGCCTGTGTCCACAAAAAGTAGTATCAACCATTCAGAAATATGCAAATTTTGATTCAAATTCTGCCCATTTTTTCGATGATCGTTTACCTTACACTTATGTTGCAGGAGTCTAATTTCAGACTCCCAGAAGTTCAAACCGGGTAATTTTGTCGGTGTTTTAGACCCTAGACTCTTGTTGCCGTTTTCTTCGTTTTATTTAGATTTTTTTACTTGAAGTTATTGTCTTTACCATTAAGTTGTACTAGTAGGCAAACAAATCGTATATAGAATACTGTAGTATTGCGATATTGTGAGATCAATTGTTAGGAACAAAATACAGAAATACTCACCCATGTAACTAGACTCTGCTGACCTCTAGGCATTGTATGATCGACTGGTTTCCTTCCTGTCAGAAGCTCTAAAAGGACAACTCCAAAGCTATATACATCACTTTTCTGACTTTGCAGGCTAGCCATGGCATACCTGCATTGTCAATAAACAGCACTTCGTAAATGAAGCAAGAAATAGTGTGAATTAATAATTAAATCAAACCTAGTGCAATGGCAGATCTGCATATGTGAAAATAAAGAGGAGGTGGAACTAAAGCTATTCATTCCACCATAAATATTGTTTTGAAATGAAAGTCTTGTTTAGCTATTGAATGTTTTCTGAATAATACTATCAGTCTATCACAACTCACGAGTGCCTAATATGAAAGAAAATAAACATGGTTTAAAAAAATTTATGGGGTGATATCTCTATGCTCGAAAGGAACTAATCTGCAAATACATATGATGTTCTCAAGTAATCAAGTTGAATAATTACTCAGGAGCATGATAGCCGAAACTTCCAAGGACACGGGTGGAATGCAAACGAGCAGCCATGTCAGGAGACTGATTCGAAAGATTAAAATCTGCAAGTTTTGCTCTGTAGTCCTCAAATAGAAGGACATTGCTAGATCGTATGTCCCGATGGACTATCGAAGGTTGAACCTTCTCATGGAGATATTCAATCCCCTTAGCAGCATCTACAGCAATTTTGACCCGCTGCATCCAGTCAAGTTTTGCTCTGTAGTCCTCAACACATTCTTTCGCTGGGCCAGGCTGTGCACCAAGGACACCTTTCCTTCCTTGTTTGCCACAAATAAGCAGAAACAATTTCAAATCAGACCAGTCTCCAAGATGAATTGTTTTGATTATGGTAGGTCTAATGAAAAAACATGCAATCATTTTCCAAGACATAGCAAGCGTACCATGCAAAATATCATGTAGGGAACCCATTGTAGCAAATTCATAGACCACCACATGTTGATTTCCTTCCACGCAGTAGCCAAGCATTTGCAGAAAATTTTCATGTTTCAATCTTGACACAATCGAGAGCTACAACCAAAAAAAAAAGAACAAAGAAGTTAATCATGAGTAAAGCTATCATAAGTAGCAAAAGCTTCATGTTATACCTGTGTAAGAAATTCATTATCGTGCTCAGGGTCTGATGAAGTATCAAGCTTTTTAATAGCAACAGGTTCTCCGCTGTCTAGAATAGCATAATACACTCTCCCGTTTGAACCTTCACCGATCAAAGCTTTTGACCCAAAGTTTTTTGTCTTTCCTTTCAGTTCGTCAAGTGAAATTTCAGGTACTTCAATGGGAGGAGGTGCTTTTGTTGTCTCACTTTTGGAAACAAAGCCATTTTCTGTTAACCATATGTTTACATACAACTTTAGGCCCGAACAAAAAAAAGCACAGCAGAAAATTATAGGATACCTAGAAACAAAGCACTTATCATAAGAAACACAAATTAAATAAAAAATATTTAACACATGAAAAATTGTTAGATGGTTCAGCTGATAGGTAAGATAATCACAAAAGGTGTAAAAAACAATGTCGAGAATGCGCGACTTTGCATTACACAATACATATATTTCGCTTTGCTTGTACTATCTCTGTTAGGGATTATAAGGCCGGCACGTATACCTAGATTGTAAATTTGATCAACGTAATACACGATATATATTACAAAATATATATGATTAAAAAGTTCAAGCACTCTACTTTCTAATGATATAATTTGTGTGCCTTAAAATTCATATTATGTTAGTCAAATTGATGATCAAGGGATCCGCACCGGCCTTATAATCTCAAATGGAGGGAGTATGTCGTAACATTAAAGATCATAGATCAAAATTTTGTGCTCATGCTTAAATTGTTCTAAATCAATTGACAAAAGATGGTAAAGTGTTGCTAGTCATTTCACGGAATACCTGGGAAGGACTTGTTGGGTATTCTCCTCATGTGGGCTGTGAGGAGATGACCTTATGAAGCCTTTTAAGCGGCTCAAACAAGTGCAAATTCCCACTACCCGTTATGGTTATAACCAAGGAAAAAAATTACGCGCTAAATGAAATAGCGTGGCATTCCAAAATACGCTATGCACGTTATAATGTGCTAATAGCACGCTATTTAACAAACTAGAGTTTCACAAAAAAAGATAAATATAGCATGTATACGAAGGATTTTGGCAACTAAAAAAATGTTCAAATGGCAATGATCAATAAATCAAATGAAAAAGTTCATATCACAATGAAAGACAAAGAACTGTTATAGCCTAACTAGTAACGTCAACAATTCAACAACCATAGTCTAGAACTAGTGGGCTGAAAGGTTTAAAATGGCTAATTGACTGCTCTATTCACTACTAGGAAAAGGCTTACCGCCGGCGTCCTAAAATGGCTTACCGCCGGCGCCTTCGCATACGCCGGCGATCACCTCGCCGGTGGTAATGCCTCATCGCCGGCGCCTTCCAATTCGCCGGTGGTAAGTAGCCGTTACCGCCGGCGTTTTACACACTCGCCGGGGGTAAGCGTTTCCGCCGGCGCCTTCGCATCTCGCCGGGGCTTGGATGTTACCGCCGGCGCTTCCCGTTTCGCCAGCCGATAACACTGACAGGAGCATCAGGTCCTCACCGCCGGCGCTTCCTATTTCGCCTGCGGTAATACTGACAGGACCATCAGGTCCTTACCGCCGGCGCCTTCCCATTTCGCCAGCAGTAATATGAACAGGAGCAAAAAAATAAAACTCGAATTAGACAATATATACACCAGAATTCATAGCATATACACAGAATATACAGGCAAGTACAAGAATGACAGCAAGATATACATCAGATGCAAGATAAACATCATTGGCAATACACATCATTAGAAAGTCCCGAAATGTCCACAACATGCATGCATGCATCAATAACACAAGTGTCGACCATATGGTTCAACCATCACGACTCGAAGTAGCACAAGATACACAAATAGATATAAGTCCACTCGACGACCTAGCTAAACAACAATGACATAATAAACTAGAGAGACGGTGGCGGCAAGCATCATCACGATGAAAGGGGTCCTCCACATCTCCCTCCTCTGTCCCGCTCGAAAGTTGGCGTATCGAGTTTCCGCCTCCTCCAAAGTGGTGTACCCCTTGTAGCCGTTGCCGCCGAAACGGTGGACCTGCCTCCTGCGTCTTCCCAGTCCTCGTAGACTCCGAGAACCCTGCCGTGGTAGACGACATAGTACGTCATCTATGCAAACACAGAAAAAAGAAATGAAAGTTGTTAGTACATTAGTAGAGAGAGATATAACATAGAGTAGTGCAAAGAAAAAGCATGGAAATTACTTAAGTAATTTTATGACTAACATTTGCAAAGGACAAAAGTGTTTGAGTCAAGTCGGCTTCGGCGGGAAGGGACGGATGCCCTCGAGCGTGTTGAATGTTCTGTCGTCATATCCATCTTCTAATCGGCCTTCTATCTCGGCCTTAGAAAGTTCGGGACCATAGTGAAACAAGCCACCATTACCGCGTACATCCCTCCACAGTATTGTGCAAATGGTCCGCTGGATGGCACGGAACTCGGCTCTCACGTTTTCATCGGTGGTGTCCGCCATGTTCACGGACATCCGCCGAAGACCGGATGGCAACAAGAGATCGTTTCGAGACCTTACAATCGACCTCATCCGTAGGATGGCAAACCAGGCCTCCATCCCATTGTCATGCGCCGATTGCTTGAGGCAGGGAACTTGGTTATGTGGTTGCACACATAGCAACCTTTCACTTTCTTCTCATGCCTCGATTTTGTCGATGCCAACCTCGGCTATGAAGCCGCTGAGGGCTTTATCAAGTGTAGACTTAATGTCGGTGAAGTCCTTGTCCGGATCAAGCCCGGAGTCGAGGTAACCGACATCCGAATGATACGGGTAAAAGAGGAGGAGGGTGCAAGTACTTGAATCTGCGCAAAATGGAAATAAACCATCATACTCGATCAACTATGAAGGAAATTCATGAAAGAATGTAATAGAGGGTACTCTAGTAACCAAATACTTACTCGCGGAAATATGGTATGACAAAGCATTTCTTATCCTTGTTTAACACCAAGAAATCCTTGATGTACTTCGCTAGAAACGCTTGTTCGTTCGGACGACAGCTGGAGTCATGTAGAAGGGGTCCATGATAGCGATGTGCGCTGTGTTCTCCATGGCGATATCGTGCGCCATGCTGAGCGATAGGAGGCGGACCAAGTTTCTGGCCGAGCTGTTGCATGTTCAAGAGCCCGAAGATGTCTTCATGTCGAATGAACATCAAGTCCGCGAGGTATGTGGTGACAAAGCCAAAGCCAGTGGGCACCTTCGCCGTCAAAACCGGGTACGAGGGATTTCTATCTCGAAGAAGTAGGTCCTCCTTCATTAGAACAAGTATCATGCAAGCTCCTCATATCCGGCGTCACCTGCTGGACAATGTGTGCCGGCAGCATAGGCTGGCCTATGTGATGCATCTTCCTCCACGGGGTCGGCAACTTGTCATTAACCACTTTCTTGCTTGCGGCAACATCTCCGGACTTCTTCCGCTTCCCGGCCTTCTTCTTACCGCAACCGGGAGTGGCGTTTTGTTTCATACCCTCCGTGGTCGCACCAAGGAGTGTCCTCGGGGTAAGCCCAACTCGGGGTGGAGCGGTGAAGGCGGTAGTGTCTTCCTGCTCGGGAGTTTCTTGTGAAAGGAACAACTTCTTCTTTAGCGTACGATCGGCGGGTGGCTTGTAAGGAGAAACCCCGTCGCCCTCCATCTCAGCGATGAACGTATCGATTGGAGCTTGATCGATGTCCAACGCGTTTCCGTGCCGACTCTCGGGCCGACCGTCGGGCTGGCTATCGGGCCCAAAAGGACCACCAGCCGGTGGAGGACTCGGGGCAGCCGTCGCATCCCGAGGAGTGACCATGCCATAGCTTGCCTCCGAACCCGAGGCGGCGGTGTTCAGCCGAATTAGGGCTTTCGGCCATAGAAGGATGTGATTCTTGAGGTCCCCGAGAGTGAGCGGGGTTTCCGTTTCCGGGGTTGATAAGGAGGATGGAGGTCTTGGCATCCCGGTAACGACCGGTTCACGCGAACCCGGCTCAAGCTATCATCCATCCCGACGCAGTGGAAAATCCGCCGTGTTGGCAGGATGACACCGCCGCTCGCTACAGCCTTCAACTTGTTGTCCACATTCAGTAGCAAGGTGCAAGGAGTCGCGTTCGCCCGTGAAAACATGTGTAGGTCGAGAGAGGGCGACGACAAAGTAACTAATTTGTAGAGCTTGAGAGACTAAATTAATTACCGTGAGGGCGTCGAGCTCGGCTCGCATTGAAGGACCGAGGCCAGGCGTGCAGGTGACCGGGGGCTAGTACCGGGGCCCCCGGGTCCGGCGAATCCTCTCTAGCGCCGACATTGCCGGCGGGTGGAGTCACCAAGTTGGGTGTGCATTGAGCGTGTCTAGTTGGAGGCCGGTTGTCCGAGTTGCCGGCGCCTAGGCTGATAACCGGCATCGGTCCCTTACCGCCGGCGTCGAAGTAATTCTTCATCGACGAGCACAAGATCGGGGATGATTTCATTGACCCCGTTGGCCAGCGCGTCATCGACCTTGCTAGCAACCTCGGCACTGACGCGTTGCTGAACCTCGGCACTGACTCGTTGCTGAACCTCGGCACTGACGCGTTTCTCCATGGTTGTTTCCAAGTCGGCCACATTTTTCAGAAGAGCCTCGTGCTCCCGGTCCTTCTGCGCCTGGCGCGACTCCCTAGTGCTTGCGGGCACGTCCAAGCCATAGTCGGCAAGCTTGCGACCTCCTCCGGCGCCGGGGACACGGTGGGGCTTGTCCAAAAGCGGCTGCGCCTTCACGGTGTTCAAACCCCTGATAAAAGGCGTGTCCCACGGGACTTTGCCGGCCGACGTCCGGGACGAGGAGCCAGCTGATTCGGCGGCTGCTTGTTCCGTCAACTCGCCGAAGTAACATGAACAATTTTAGAATGTAATGGACTTGGTGAGCAGTATCAAATTAATAAGCCGGTAAATTGCTTACCACTGCTTTCTCAAGTGCCATCACCTTCGCGTCGGCGACCAACTCAACTCCCACCACCACATCAGGTTTCGTGACACGTTTCCCACCCAATTCTCGATGGTATCGGGACCTGAGATATGCCCTGAAGAGTGGGTCTTTGTACTTGGCAAAAGGGGGCTCGAGACCAGCATTTATGTAGGCCTGGTCCTCCTTGTCCCATACCGGCTGCTTGCCTTCGAAGCTACGACAACCGAGATTGTGGTGACCGATGTTCTTATCCGCCAGCTCCTTCCCCAGTGTCGATTGTCGTTTGGTGTACTCGAGCTCCTCGTTTTCCAAGAATTTATTATACTCGCTCCAGGCGTCATCCGCGGGAAGTGGCGCCGGATCTCTTCCCAAGTCTCATTGTCACCAAGCATCCCCTCAGCATGGTTTTATAACCGCTGAGGTTCTTGGAGAACTTAGAGAGGGCTCGTCTATTCACGATGTTATCCTTGGGATCCTCGTTCCTGTATTCCACAGGGAACTCATACCGTGCGTGCAGCCGCGCAAGGAGTTGGGCCTGCAGATGCTGCTTCTTCTTGGTTCGGAGTTTCGTCTCGTTGACGTCGACGACGTCCCGAAGGATTGCTCCCAGTTGGAGGCCGCACCCCTTCACCACGTGCTTGGGCTCAATAGGAAGACCGGTCTTGGCGTCCACCGCGGTGATTATGTCGCGAGTGGTGCCGACCCTGTTTGGGCGCCGCTGCTTACGTTTCCTCTTGGCCTCGGTAGTAGTATCCGAGCTACCCCCGGCAACGCCACTGTCGGTGGTCTCGTCGGCAGCGGCCCTCTCATCCTCACCATCGTTGTCCATCTCATCATCCCCTCCTCCGAGGACCCGTCATCGCTGCCCGGAAGTTCCTCCAGCTGATCCGAGACCATGAGCCTGTAGTGCTCATCCAACTTCCGCTGAGAAGACCCGTCAACGTCTTCGTTGGGGTCTGCAGAAGACGACATCGCTAGCTATATGTACCTAGCACTGCACAAACTAGCATACAGTAGCATCAAAAGTAATCAATTAAATAGCCAGCCAGTAGCTAAAATAGCCAGTAATTAAACTAGCTAAAACAACCAGTAGCATCAAAAGTACTCAATTAAACAGGCAGTAATTAAACATAATTATAACAGCCTAAGATCTTATGAGAGCAGTCCAGCCTTGAACTAATAGCTCCATCAGTATGTCTGAAGGTAGTTACATAGCACTTGTTCTAAAACACTACTAGGTGGAAATCCACGGCGAAAATTCAGCATGACCTTTGCTAAAATTGTCATGCCGGAGTGCCAGAAATTCGCCGGAAAGGAAGTTAATCGACATTCCGGCGAAACATTGGCACTCAATGTACCTGCAGATCACATTTCTACACTCCAGAATAAATGAACTGAACACCTAGCTTCTCAGGAAATCAACATCACAATTTAGCTCTTATTGCACTAGTATGTATTTAGGTAACTTAAATATACCATGTTGTTCATAACATATTCTTAAATTAATCAGCCCATGTTGGACAATGCAACACCAGGGAAGCAGATAACTTTGGAGTCTGTATTTCTGGGGAGACACCCTCACCACGCATACTGAAATACCGGGGAATTGCGAACATTAATTCGATCAGCCTGATCGACAGCTCTTTGGTCCATCCACAGGATGATGTTCATTCTTGCACAACCACTTAAAGAAACTGAAACAGGGGTACCATTAGCGTCAACAGCAACTGCAAGCAGTGGCTATGTTATCATCAAAACGGTAAAATCCCAGTCACCTGAGACACAAATTCCCCATTCAAATAAGTGGAGATCAGGGCAAACCAAGAGAGCAATGCATCCACCTATTTGGGCTTAGAAATGTCAAATAAGAATGCACAATACTGCATCAACATAATTAATCTTGGCAGTTCCTACTTGCTACATCAGATTTTCGATAATAGGAAGCATGGAATACTTAGACTGAACTACTATATTATTCAAACACCCTAAATACAAACAATGAAGCCGACAACCTCCCGATGCAACTTATTCTTCCGATAAATACATTTTGTGTAGCGTCATTGCTTGTACTGCACTTCGTGCAGTATGAGTTGCTATCACTCTGAACGATGTCATCAGACATTTTCAAGAAATTTTAGTGTCATGCCCATATACTTGGCAACATTCATGCACCAGGTACTAAAAATGAAAACGGGCTCAGACAGAGAAGTGCAACTGATGAAGAAAGTGAAACCTTAGAAACCAGTTAATATTCATTACAAGTACAAACATCATCAAGGTGTACAAAGTCTGAAATATCTGGCCGCAAGCTCTATGCTGTATTCACAAGATAATTGCTAGCTCTATGCTGTATTCACAAGTGGAGATCTTGCACTACTTAAAATCACACGTGATGGAAAATGGAGCCTTAGATAGTTCCGTGTCGATGGTGAGGAAGGAGGAGAGGGCAACGACGGCAAGGGAGAGAGGGAGGGGCGCACCTGCGGTGGAGACAGCAGCGACGGCAGCAGTTCGACAGCGGCCGTGGGGGTGGGGGACAGCAGCGACGGCGGCCTCCTTCCTCCTGCTAGTGGCCGACGATGGCGGCCTCCTTCCTCCTACTGATGGCGGCCTCCTTCCTCCTGCTGGTGGCCGACGAGCGCGGTGGCACGGCGGCGGAGGTGCTGGGGAGGCGGCGACGGTGAGGAAGGAGGAGAGGGAACGACGGTAAGGGAGAGAGGGAGGCAGGGGAGAGGGCGCACCGCGCGGTGGAGGGATCGACGGCGGCAGGGGCAGCGACGGCGGCGGATCGACTGCGGCAGGGGCAACGACGGCGGCGGATCGACTGCGTGGTTGATTTGGCCGTGGGGAACGACGGCCACACGCCTAAGTCCTGGAACGCGTACCCCCGGCGTTTTTGCGAAACCGCCGGCGGTAACGTTTCAGCCACTTACAGGTGGGTCCATGTGGAGTTACCACGGGCGGAAACGACCAATTCGCCGGGGGTAACTAGTTTTTTTTTCACAGGGCGCGCGATACACCTTTTGTTCCGTAAACCATATTGTTATTCAAAAACGAATCGATAGCAGAGTGGTTCCACTCAATTGGGCATAGCTGCAAGCATCGGGAGTTCGAATCCCACGGGCGCAAAAAAGCCACCCATTTTTTTATCCCTTTCCTAGACCTCTTTTGTTGTTTCTAGTCATTTTTAGAATATACTTGAAGGATAATTAAATTGCAAGACATAAATTTAGGACTTTAATTCTTGAATGACTTCAAAGTCCTTTCGAGGATATCCGATAAAAAACCAAGACATAAATTTAGGATACACTTGAGAAGGACAAATGGTTGTTCGAGAGATAATTATTATAAATACACAAATGACTTCAAAGTCCCTTCCGCTTGGTCCTTGTGACCCCACCGGTATCGTCGCGACTCCTTGTGTACGGAGGAACACTTGACCTAGGTAGCGTCGTCCTTCTTCTTCTTAGTGTGTAGGTTCTATCGTCTTCATCGGGTTCTTCCATCATTGGGTCTCCGACGATGCCGTCGAAGTCTTGCTCGTCGGCAACTCCATCCATTCCGACGAGGGCCCTTTTTCCTCTCCTTACGACAACACGGCTGGGCCTTGACGGGTCGAGTTATGAAGAAGCATTGCTCGACGTGCTTAGCCAATACCCAAGGCTCATTTTGCGCGGTGGGGTTCTTGGTCTTGGATTTGGGGGGCAGTCGCATGGTGGTGACATACGCATCTTCTTTTGTGACGTCCGTAGCCCATCTCGACACGAAACATCGGTAGCTTCTCCCCGACGTAGTCGAGCTCCCGGATTTCCTCGATCCTTCCGTAGTACCTTTTCTTCTCTTCACCCGTGTACGATTCCATCGTCACACCCGAGTTCCGATAGTCGCTTCGTTGTCTCTCTCCTCTGTGGAGAATGTGTAACCATTGATGTCGTATTTCCGATAAGTCATGAGGTTGGGGGCGGGCCCACAAGACAAGGCTAATATCATTTTGTCTACGCCGCTTGCCATTGGTGGGGGATTGGCATCAATCTGGTCTTTGAACCAGCTCGCGAAAGAGGAGTTGTGCGCTCTAAATACCTCTTCTTCCGTCATCGGCTTGTCAGCCCTGCTCTTGATCATGTTTATGTGCTGATCCACCCAAGGCTCTACCTCGTTCATGTGCTGTAGTGCTACTAAGTGGGCCCTATTAAAGTCTGTTCTCCTATCATCTTGATCCGCGTCGAGTTCCCTCCCCGCCGGCGTTGTGGCCTACTCCCTCGAATCTGCCGAGGTGCTTGTTGGCGGGCAATCCAACCGGATGTGGGTCGTCCTCGTTTAAATAATTCTTGCGTGAAAGAGATGCACTCCTCGGTGAGAAAGCCCCGGACGATGCTTCCATCCGGATGTGCCCCTGTTACGAACGTATCCTTTGATGAAGCCATTCATCCTTTCTAACGCCATCATGTTGTGAAGGAACGCGGGCCCAAGATCCTCGATATCGTCCACTATATGCACCAGCGAGATGGACCATGATGTCAAAGAATGCGGGCGGGAAGTACATCTCCATCTCGCATAGGATGGTGACGATCTCTTCCTGCAGCCTCCCGAGTTTCTTGACGGTTATCGACTTTCGAGTGATGACGTCGAAGACGTTACATAGGTCAGTTAGCGTCGCACGAACGTGCGGTTCCATTATCCCTCGGATAGCAACCGGAAGTATCTGCGTCATCATGACATGACAGCTCATGAGACTTCATCCTGTCGAAGATTTTTTTCGTCGGGTCCAGCCATCTGCGTATCAGCCCCGCGTAGCCTAGAGGAAATTTGACTTCTAGTAGGCACTTGAATAATTGTTCGAGCTCATCGGGATTTAGAGTGAAGCAGGAGGGGCGAGGAGTTTCGCGCTGCTTGGCCACCCTTTTGCGTTTGCGACCATCCGTTTCCTCCTCCTCGGTTTCCTGGTCAACCTGGGCGAAATGAAGCTCTTTTCTGATATCAAGGGCCATCAGGTCGTGTCTTGCTTTCGACCCGTCTTTGGTCCTCTCCGGCATGTTGAGCACCGTGCCAAGCAAGCTCTCACACACGTTCTTCGTGATATGCATGACATCAAGGCTATGAGGCGTACCGAGGATCTTCCAAGTACGGCAAGTCCCAAAACACGGACCTCCTTTTCCATACCCCCAAGAGCGGCCCGGGTTCCTTTTTCTTTCTCTTGTCTCCTTTCTTCCGCTTCGGATCTTTATCTTACCCGCCGGAGGGCAGTCTTTCCAGTTTTTCAACAGAGTATCTATCTCTTCGCCGCTTCTCCTAGGTGGAGGTCCCTCGACCTCATCCTTCCCATTGAACAGGTCTCCACGCTTCCTCCACGGGTCATTCTTGGGAAGCCACATTCGATGCCTCATGTAGACGGTTTTTGAAGACCCGGGATCCTTGCCCAGCTGTAAAAACGGCGTCTTTTCCATGCACCTCACACATGCCTTGTGTCCGTGGCACACCCGGCACGCGATATATCCGTATCCAAGATAGTCCTGCACCGTCGTCAACCGTGCGGCTTTCATACGGAAAGTTTCTTGTCCGTAGGCGTCCCAAGTTTCTGTCCCTTCCTCCCACAGAGTGACTAGCTCCTCCTTCAATAGCTCCAGATACAGGTTGATATCGCTCCCTGGCTGCGTCGGCCCTTGGATTAGCATACTCATGTGTATGTACTTCTTCTTCCGGCATAGCCATGGAGGGAGGTTGTACATCCATACAAACACGGGCCAGTGTGCTGTGCTTGCTGCTTTGGTTCCCAAACGGATTGAGTCCGTCGGTGCTCGCACCCAACCTCGATGTTCCTTGGTTCTTTCCCGAATTCTTCGTAATACTCATCGTCTAATGTTTTCCATCGGCTTGCATCCGAAGGGTGTGTTAGCACTGGGTTTTCAACCCGTTCTACATCACGCATCACCGCCTCCTTTCTTTCCGCGTGCCGGCGCATGAGCTTTGCTTCCTTGGGGTCCACGAAGTACCGCTGCGGACGGGGCGTGAGCGGGAAGTACCACACAACTTTTCGAGGAGATTTTTTTGTCCCTCTCTTGTATCGAGATTCGCCACACCGTGGGCATGTATCGAGATTGGCATGCTCGTTCCGATATATTACGCAGTCCACCGATGCATGCGTGGTATTTCGGTGCGGTAAATCGAGAGGGCACACGATTTTCTTGGCCTCCTGTAGGCTACCGGCACACGTGTTATCTTTAGGAAAGTGGATCTTCAAGTATCCGAAGAGTTCGTCCACGCTTGTGTCCGTCCATTTGTGCTTTGCCTTCATCTCCATAATATCGAGAGCGTATCTCAGACGGCTCTCCTCCGTCCCACGAGCTGCATCGTACAACGGAGTTCTCGAGTCTACCTCGAGTTGATCTAGCTTAGCCTTCCGTCTACCAGCGATTTTGGGGTCGGTCGATGTGTTGCTGAGAAGAAGTTCCTGAACATGACGGTCCTGCACGGCCACGGTTAGCGGGGTATTTCTACTCATGTCCTCGTCGGCCGCATGCTCTTCCCGACCTTCTTGATCACCATCAACGTGTGCGCCATCCTCTTCAACCTCGTCTCCATTGTCGTGTGGGGCATCCTCTCCATCACCTTCGTTATCATCATCTCCACCATCATCATCTCCATCATCATCACCATCGATATCATCATCTCCATCATCACTCATCCACTGAGTATGCCCCTCCATGAAACTATACCTGAGCAGGTGTTGATTCACTATGCCTGAGAAGGGGTCAAACAACGATCCTAGCTTGCATCTTCAACAAGGACACATTATATCCTTTCGCTTATTTCGATACATGTAGGCCGTCGCGCGTTCCACGTATCTATCCACGACGCTTTCCCTCATCGCGATGACCATCGCCGCCTACAAGACAAGATAATTGATTACACCGCCGTCTCGGTTTTCACGGAAAAAATTCGGCATGACCTTTGCTAAATATTGTCATGCTGGAGTTCCAAAATTCGCCGGAACGGAAGTTAATCAACATTCCGGCAAAAACATTGGCAACTCAATGTTCCTGCACGCGTAAACAAATGCAAAACAATGCATTTACATATATGGACCACCTTTTGCCACCACTAGTACTAGTGATATAACCGCGAATTTTCGCCAACATATGAACATTCTACTCATTTAGTTATGTACCTATTAGTTGCCGCGACGTCCAAAAGCACCCGAGAGACGCCACATGTCGACTTTAATGCTTGAGAGATCTAGAGATCTAAGAAATGGAGAGATCTAGCTAGATCTAGTGGAAAAGGTGGTGGGAGGACATAGATCTAGATCTAGATTATGCAAATCATGCTAGAGGGGCTAGATAGTGCATGATTTGCTCAAATACATCATATTTTATTGGTTGAAATAGCTAAAATGGGTGGGGGAATGAGCTAACTAGTGCTTGGGTTGATTTGTCATCACATATGAGTGTGTGTGGGTGGTGGTAGGTGGCTGGTCGGTCGTCCTAATTAAATGGACATGCCCAGGTTACCGCCGGCGCCTAAAACCCAAAATGCCAGCGGTAGGGCACGTTACCGCCGGCGCCTACAACCCAAAATGCCAGCGGTAGGGCACGTTACCGCCGGCGCCTACAACATAAAACGCCGGCGGTAAGTTAAGGCCAGGTGGCCCACCCTGGCTCGGCAATACCGCCGGCATCTACTGCGCGCGTTCGCCGGCGGTAGAGCCCAGTATCCCCGGCGCTTTGGGCCCAATACGCCGGCGGTAAGGCTAGGCCCAAATGGGACCCCGCGGCCCATTGCACCCCCGGCGCCTCAATTTTCGTTTCGCCGGCGGTAAAGGAGCTACCCCCGGCGCCGTCCTACGTGTTCGCCGGCGGTACTGTTAGGCCCCCCTGGAAGGTATTACCGCCGGCATCTTCAGCTCGTATTTGCCGGCGGTAAGGAGTGCGGCTATAAGCCTTTCCCTAGTAGTGATTTCTCTGCGAAAAATAGCGCTTCTATAACGCTATGAAAAATAGCATGCATAGTGCCGCTAATAGCGGGATTAGAGTCGTAGTGAGACAAATATGCATAGTATAGTGTTCACTCTCTAAATACGCTATAGCGCCGTTAAAAAACCAAAATAGCGTACTATTTTTTTTTGTCGGTTATGACCGATGGTTATTTTGAACATTGCACATGAGGGAATGGAGAGGATAAACCTCCCCTCGAGCCACCACTAGCTGGAGTGACGAAAAACAAGGTTAGCCTCTATTGGAAAAGAAAACGAAGGGATAAGAAAGAGAAGAAATTGAAGAAAGAGAAGATAGTGATGATGCAACTGATGAAGGCAGTATAAGTCAAGGACATGACCAGCCATCTGATGGAGATGGTGATGAAGTTTATGATAATCCACCTAATTCCCCACCGTTGCAACAATTGGATAGAAGTGGAGGAGATCCGAGTACCTTCCACCAAATATCCACTACATCAATATGTGTTGATGACTGATGCGAGATGAGCCCTCATGCTATGAGGTGGTAGTGTCCGATGAGCACAAGAATGAATGGTCGGAACCCATGCAGGATGAGATGAAATCCTAGTATGAGAATGACACTTTTGAGCTGGTGTCTTTTCAAAAGGGCAAGAAAGCACTGAGTGGGTGTACCTCACATCCAAGGTGTATCGCTAGATTGGTTAGACAGAATAAAGGTATTGACTTCGATGAGATATTCTCTCTGGTGGTCAAGAGGTCTTCGATCAGAGTTGTGCTTGGCATTGCTGCCCCCATACACTTGGAAATTGAACAATTTAATGCGAAGACAGTATTTGTACATGGTGACCTAGAGGAGGAGATATACATGGAGCAACCAAAATGATTCATGATTGTAGATAAGAAGCAAGTGTGCAGATTGAAGAAGAGCTTGTATGGCTTGAAGCAAGCTACTTGGAAGTGGTACAAAAGTTCGAGTCAGCTTATGATTAAGCTTGGTTAACATAAAGCACAGCCTCATCAGTGTGTCTTTATAAAGAGGTAGACGTGTCTTATTTATACGTATATGTTTTATGGATATGTTTCCTTCCGACATCAGCAACGATCCGTGAGTTAAAGTTTACGGTTCCATTAGTTCTGCCTGCTACATATTTTCAGATCGTGTTTAGGAGTGTGCTAATCTCCAATTAAGAATTTACCAGTTCCTGCAAGTCTTCCCAGCAGATACCATGCATCAAATTGTATGAAACGATTATTGCAATCTCCCTATGAGTCAACGATATCTTTTTTTCCCGAAAGGTGTAGAGATACCACAACTTTTTCAGCACACCGTGATGCCCTGGATATATGTAAGATAAAATCACCGAAAGTGTGGATGATATGATTCTGGAGAACCCAAAACGACTATGTTTAAACCAAGCAACTAAACCTCAAGTTTCCACAAGAGTTGCAAACCCATTCCCCGGTGGCATTAAGAGCCTCAAATTCAATGGAATTGAATATAGGCAGGTTAAATTACACTAAACAGCAAAAAAAAAGTCAATAGAGGATTGAGTGGTACCTTCTTTCCTCTTCCCACGCCTACATAGCTCTTTCTCATCCGGGCGGGAACGGAATTGATTTTCACGTTCATGATATTCACCATGACCTTGTGAAGGATGAAAATTTCTGCCGCAAAACCACCGGCACATGATGAAGACCTCCTTTTAGTTATTCCTATCTATATGCCTCTGATTAATCCTAAGGGAAACACAAGAACATTTTGGCATCAATGCAGATTCCTTTTTTTTTATAGAAGTCAATGCAGATGTTTAGCACCATTTTGGCATCAATGGACGGTAATGGAGTTAGATGGTGGGTACGAGTACTAATCTCAATCAGGACAGCCGTAGGCCATAGCCATCATGGAAACTTTCCAGTGAGAAAAACTATTGCATAAGATTGTGGGCATGCATCATCCGTGGAGCAACGATTACATGTGCTCTAGCTGGTAAACCAAGGCGAGGTTTTCATCCTGTCTCTGCAAGTGAAGTATCCTATACCAGCAGTGAGCAGAGGCACAGACCCGCCGCGTGGAAGGAACTGAGGAAGCACAAGCACCGAAGGGAGCCAGGGGTGAAGGGGAAGGACAGAAGGGAGGAAGCGTCACCTGAACCGGGGGAAGCACCCGCGAGATGAAGAGGAGAATAAGCAGCGGGCGACGAGCTGGCGGAACGGATCCTCTCGTGGTGGTGGTCGTGGGTGGGAGACTCGGAAGGGAGGGGTTTAAATACTTGTTCGTTGAACGACATGGGCCAGCTGAAATGGCAACTGGTTTAATTCTACCAACCCTGTTTTGCCCAATAGTTTACAACAAATTGATGGCCCGGTCCATTTGACTATTCAACTCCAGGCTTAACGATATTATCCTCTCTCTGCGCAGACCTCCGTCGGCGAGGCCTAAGGTCAACGGTATTACACAGGATGAGCCTCAAAGGAGAACATGGGAGACGACTAGACGAGCGATGCGAAGAGTATCACAAAGCAGTAGTAGTCGCTTCTCAAGTCTAGGCATAATTCGGAGCAGGCAAGCAGGTAACAAGAATGTGGCCGCTTCTCATATCACACAAGCTTCGAGTTCAGCACATTATACAATCAATCGATGATGTCAGCTCAAAATCACAATGGGAAGCGCAGAAAATGTCAAAAGCATGAGCTAATTACAAGTTTACGACCTTCCCAAACTAGTAAGCATGCACGTGCAACGCACGTCTCTAAAATGTAAGCCATACTTTTTATGTAAGTGTTTGTGCAACATACTATTCGCAAAAAAAAAACATTGGTTCAAATCCATAAATCTAAATGAACAACACCATATCTGAAAGAAATTTCTTTGTCATATCAAAGGTTGAAATTTAGAGCCACCGAGAATGTATATAATATAAACGGAAATACTTTTGTAAACTCATGCATATGTGTGGATGTTTCCATTACCGTCCATTTATTTCTCGAGATTCGTACCCACCATGGTAGATGTAAATATTCATTTCTCTCACATCTTTTTATTCAAATCTTAAAGAACAAAGGACGGTGAAGAAAACACCCCACACCCATGCATGGGTATACAAAATTCACTATCATAATATATATTTATGACTTATGAGACAACTTTAGCCAAAGCAGTAGCGGATTGCGGTGAAACATCTAACTCCATGTCTGAATTCTTCCAGTTGTATCAAAATATATCTTTCAGTATTGAATTATATTTTTAGAAACACTGGGCTTGTCTTTCTTTCAGTTGTATCAAAATATCACATGCACATCGTCGGTGCCCTGTAGTTGCTAGATTACATGTTCATAATTCATTACGTACTTTGCTCTTAATAAGCAACTGGAAAGGCCTCGTTCAAAGTAAAATGCGTAGAAAGTGGAAGAGAAAAATAAAAGAAGAGGACACCTATATATCTTTGTCATATTTTTAGAAAGTGGAAGGGAGGTTTGGGTATAGAAGTGCTTGACTTAAAAAACAAATGCCTATTAAGTAAATGGCTTTATAAATTGTTAACTGAACGTGGTGTTTGGCATGAACTAGTTACTAATAAGTATCTTCACTCCAAGTCATTATCCCAAGTAAAGGCTAGGGTAAATGATTCTCCCTTTTGGAAAGGTCTCATTAAAAATAAGGAGGATTTTTTTAGTAGAGGCTCTTTCAAAGTGGGAAGTGGTGAACAGACCCGCTTTTGGGAAGACACGTGGTTAGGAGACACGCCTCTTTCCCAGCAGTATCCCTCCCTTTATAACATAGTCCACACTAAACAAGTTTCAGTGGCTACTGTTATGGGTCAATTGCCTTTGAACATAGGTTTTAGGCAAGCGATTACGGGCAATAGGGAGGTTAGTTGGACTCACCTTTGCAGCAGGCTTATTAATATTCACTTAACCACACAGCCCGACACTTTGGTTTGGAAGTTAACTAAATCGGGCATTTTTTCAGTCAAATCCATGTATCTAGACTATATGGATGACCATACTAAATTCCTTCGTAAATATATTTGGAAGATTAAGGTACCACTTAAAATTAGAATTTTTATGTGGTTCCTTCTTAAAAGAGTGTTGCTTACTAAGGATAATCTAGCGAGAAGGAATTGGCAAGGAAGTAAAAAATGTTGTTTTTGTGATGAAGATGAGTCAATACAACATCTTTTCTTATCCTGCCCATTAGCTAAAATTGTGTGGCAAATAGTTTATATGGCCTTTAATATTACTCCGCCTACTAATATCACAAATATGTTTGGGAATTGGTTATCCGGGGTAGCAAAGGTGAATAAAGCGCATATAAGAGTTGGTGTGTGCGCTTTATTATGGGCGATCTGGAACACGAGAAATGATTATATTTTTAACAAGGCAAAATCTACTTCTTTTATGCAGGTTGTTCCAATGGCTACTCATTGGATCCGTATGTGGTCCTACCTACAACCAATGGAGAAACGCAAGGATATGGATATTGGGTGCAACCGCCTAGAGAGGGTTGCACGGGATTTATACAGCCAGTTCAGTTGGCGTTTTGATCATAGATTAACATGTTAGTGTAGAGCTGCTTCATGTTGTCTTTTGTTTTTAGATGGTTGATTCATGTATCGACCCTGAGCGACCCATGATGTAATCTTTTGTAAGACAATACTTTAAATAATTAAATAAACGCCGTATGCATCTATCGATGCAGAGGCTGGGGCGCTTTCCTCCATTTCGAAAAAAAGTAGGCTATTGTCTCCCAACGCTAAAAGGAAGAAAAAAAATATGATCCCTCCCTGGCCGTCTTTCTATAGAATCGCATCGAGAGTCAGCTTAATCGAGAGCATCCCTCCACTGCTTGGTAATGGTGACTGGCGAAGCAATATGTAAGTTGGTGATCTGAAAAACTACATATGGTAGGGGACGGGATCACTGGGACAACCATCTATCATATGCTCGAGTAATAATTATCGCAGTTAATGGGGAAAATAAATAGGGGAAACTGCCTATACATGGAGATGCAAAACGGGGAAGTTGTGCAATGTCATTGGAGAGTCCTAGATCGTTAGATGAAGATGCAATAAAAGGCTGAGATGTAATGTTCCTGCCATGTTGGTGCTTTTATAAGTAGTGGAGATGGAGATGGAGATTCAGAGCACGGTTACTGAGGTGAGCACCAACAGAACACATCTTGCACACCCAGGCAAACGAATTCAACAAGAGCACATCACTCAGCAAAATCACACACTACTTTCCATACTGTAAAAACAACTCGTGCGCAGGGACAGAGGAGGGTATATTTTTATTCCAAACGATCACACGGATTGGATTTCATTACCCAAGGATAACGAAACAACAGAGTATCACACACGCGCGCGTTTTAGGTCAGAAACCAACTAAAACAATTACATCGCCGCCTACTGCTAGCGAGAACACACATATGAGTTTTACCAGGGGTACAAAACGAACAAAAGCGTGACAGGAACACCAAGCTACCTTATCTGCAAGGGCCGATGTAGTTGCCTAGAACCATCGCGAGCAGCAGCACTGGAATTCGTCGTACTGGCAAGTCGCAGTAGTCCATCTGCACCCGCACGCAAGTTGGCAGCGTCCTTCTCTCCATACAGCCCTGCCCAATATTTCATAAAAACAGTAGAGTAGCTAAATAGCTCCACATGATTATTGATCAGCTTGTGTTCAAAACAGTCACGATTTCTGAGCTTTCATATAGCATAGCAAATTACAGCCAACTCCGTAATCTGCGTGTTTCTGTTAGCAGGCAAAAATTGGGGAAACCACCAGAAAAATTGTGTAAAGGATCCAAGTCTGGATTGAGCTACAATCATCTTATCAACATCACTCCACACAAATTTAGCAGCTGGGCAAGAAAAGAAAATGTGAGAAATAGATTCTGGGCTGTCACAGAACTGACAAGTGGCACTCCCTTGCCAATTCCTTTTTTAGCAAACTAGATGATTCTTCGCGCGTTGCTGCGGAACATAAAGTGTGCTAATAGCGTAGGATTATCTTGCATTAGGAGGAAGAAAAAAGTACAAACATAACATGAAAAAAAAAGGATCAACAAATACACTGTAAATTAAATGTTATAAGTATAACTTGAAAAATGTGTACCCTTATTAGGGTAAGGTGTGTGATCAAAGTTCACGTATACTTCCAGATAAACCTAGAGTAAATCAGAACTGGTATTAGTAGTATAACTTGAAAAATATGTACCCTTATTAGGGTAAGGTGTGTGGATAAACCCAGAGTAAATCAGATCCAGTATTAGTAAGTAGAAGCGACCGTGCTAAATTTGTTTGGCTTGTGATGAAAACAAAACAGAAAACCCTAATACAATTGGATAAATTGTTAAGAAAAATTTGGTCGCGCGGAATGTTAGAACTTCAGTTTACATCAGATTGTTACATGGGTTGAATATATTTTAAATCCATCTTAGACTACATTAATAGACTAACTATTTACACAAGCCTTTATAGCTCACAAATATGATACCCCCTCCATCGGTTTCTTATAGCGGAACAAATGACATCATCCATCTGCAGCGAGCCAGCTTAGTGAATAATTGATCTAAAATTTAGCATGAGAAATAATATATCAAACAATTGCATGCCTAATAACTTTATAATATACCACCATTTGAAGTTTGTGGGATAGAAATAAAAAAATTATGAGAACGTAAATATATTAAAAGCAAACCAAGGCTTTATGGTTTGTTGCTTACCTAGAATCAGGAACCTAGGCAATAGAAGTGAAATGAAATAGTATGCATGAAAAAACATGTTAATTGGATAGCATTGAAAGGAAATCATGGGAGGTTGAACTTCAGGTTCTAGAATCGTTACCATACTAAGGAGGCCGTACTTAAACAAAGGACGGGAGCCAGGTCCTGACACTTAAGATGAAGTGCATGGAACAGACGTCTTCTGGAAGCAAAAGAAAAAGGAAATAAAATTGAACCATGAAGGTAAGTAAAAGACTGGAAGGAAAAAAATTGAACCACAAAGGAAAGTAAACAGGAGCAACAATTTCTCACATCGAGTGAACCCTTACATCCAATCTATGTAAAAGACAGAGACATGTTGAGTGGGAATGATTCGTGGGATACAAAATTAAGAGGAAGCGTAGAAGAAGGCAAGGCACTTTGGAAGGCTGCCATGAAGATGCAATTTCACTAGCGCAAGGAAAGTATTGGACACCAAGATGAGGCAGACGTGAAATCGATCCTGGTCTTTATATAGAAGCCAAAAGAAAGCTGCTCAGCTACCTCATTTCGCGAAGTTTCTAGTGAACTCCCGTTGTTCAATTTTGGATGCACAGTCATTTAGGTGTACTTATGGTGGAGGAGGTAAGATGGGAAGTGGAACGGATCAGCCGAATCATTTAGGTGCACTTAAGTTGAAACGAACTGACGTGGCTAGGAGGTGACGTGGAATACAACTAATCACAAACTGGTAGAAATGATGTGGCATGTTTGCATGTTGAGAGAATTCAACTTAGTGGGTTGCTCCTATTTAGTTATTATAGATTATCCTTTGTGGCAATGGTATTGTGCCAAATCATCCATAGCCAAATTTTGATTGTCAGGGGTATTTTAGTCTTCCAGAGATGTTTGAAAGACCTGTCCAGGCCAGTACCACACAAATGATTATAAACTGATTTAACAGAGAATTTTACTCCCTTTGTCCATTTCCAGACATGTTATCCTGCTCAGCTGTATGGATAGTCTGTGTCATGATTTGAGTTAGACCATGAATTTGCCAAGCAAGATCAGGAGTCATCCACCTTCTAAAGGAGAAATTCCAGTGCATGGCAGCTGCCTCAGCCACAGTCGCAGATTGCTCAATACAAATGTCATAGATTTCTGGGAATCTGTCCTTCAGAGGAATCTGATCACACCATGCATCACACCAGAAGCTTGTATCTCTGCCATCTCCCACCTTCATTCTTCTGTTACTCAGGTACGTAAATACGCTTAACATGTAACATATTTGTCCATAAAGGAGAGTCCCCAGGTTTTTTCCTTATATAGAACACACCACCATATCTCATATACTTCCGTTAAACTGACATTAA